>NC_134861.1:95880995-96180995 GCF_049852395.1 Peromyscus maniculatus bairdii
ACTGTAACATCCAATAAAGGCCAAAAACGAAAAGAAATACCTCTGGCATTATCCATTTGGTGAACATCCTGATCTCCTCCAAAGTGTGAAGTACTCAACTGTTGCCTCATGTTGCCTTAGCCAGAACAGAAACACATTACCCTGATGGAAAGACAAGGAGAATAAGACGCTTTGAAAAGAACAAAGGGCAAAAATTAAACATCTTCCTTCAGGGCACAGCTTTTCTGTAGTTAGTACATCCTGACCAACCAATGTCGTCAGAGGCTTAAGGCTGGAGCTAGATGCTCAGTAATATGCTCTTAACCATTCTAGGTTTCCTACCTGAATTCCAAAAGGTGGAAGATGATACTAGGCTAAGAAAAAAAGGCACCATACTAAAGAAAAATACAAATGATGCTTTTGTGTTTCTTACAACATAAAGTGACCAAAGTCACTGTGTCTATGTGGATAACACCTGTGCTGTTGATTTTCCAATGTTAAAATTCTCTAAATTTATGTTTTCCAAATGTAAGTTTTTATGATAAAATGCCTAGATGGGCCTTTAAAGTTAAAGGCAGCTTTGTAAACATAGGTAACTCTTATTAGTACAGAAATTACATGCATATTTATATACATATATATTCATGCATATCCCTTTATATGTGTGCTTTATGCTATTGGTTCCCATTCAGAAAAAAAAGTACAAATAATGAATGACTTAAGTGACATCCTAGAAGTAAATATGCCCGGGCACCTTGGCAGTGCATCTTGAGAAAAGCAGGCTTATGTGTTCCCTTAAGTTTGTTCCTCTTGCCCTTAGCTTCTGTGAACCACTCTTCACACTGTGTTACAGATAAGCAGGTAAATGCTGAGACCTTATATTAATCTGTGGCTGTGTAGAAGCAGTTAAAACTGTCTCCTGTGGAGCGAGCACTGAGCCTTCAACTTCCCAAAACTCCAGGGAAATCATCTCCTCTCCTCATTTCAATGAGTCTAACAGTTCAGTTCCGTTACCCTAGAGTACTGTACAGCCTGGCACAGCCTGGAGTGCATGAACAGCCAGTGTTATCTATATGTGTGTTAAGATCCTTAGAGCTGCTCCCCACCCCCACGCCACCCAACATTTAGCAGTTTCCAAAACACTTACTACTGGAAAATCAAACTCATGTTCTTCTGTCCATCTGGATGTCACCTCCTGCATCTTCCTGTAGGAGGTGAGATCTTGGAGCCTCTGCCACATAACAGCAAAGAGCTTACATTGTTTTGTCCACCTGAGGTACGAGTGCATCATGTTTGAAAATGACAGAATGATATTTAAGATACTTTTTTCTCCATATGTGAGCCCATTATCAGATAAAAGCCTACATACAAGTCAGCTATGAAACTGAGGAAGATAAAGCTAGAGATTCATAATTTATATTCAATCCTATCTGTCTATTTAACAGCCTCTTCCTTAAGTGTGCTCAAGGTTAGTGCCTAAAATTATTCTTTGAATTTCTTAAAGTCACTGATCATCAGACTGAGAGGCTCTACAAATATTGTCATAAATCATCATTCTGATCATAAAAAAAAGCTTTGCTTAAAATGTTATCCTTTAAGGTAAGAGCAAATATAAGCAAAACCCATGACTATAACTTGATTGGCATTCTGGTCATATAAACCAGAGTAACTCGATCTTTAGTCACGTGGTGACTGTATCCACACAGGACTTGTGTAACATTCCTATCAGTGAAGAATAACAGGATTGTCTGAATAATTATCTAATTATTTTTCTCTGCAGTCACCACTGTGATAGCCACCACATTATCTAGCCAAGTGGTGAACAGGAAAAGAACAGAGACCTGATTCCCTGGCATGGAGAGACAAGGGACAGGCTGCTTCTTGGAGAAGTGAACACTATAGCTGAGGACACTCAAGGAAGACGTGTCTCTTGGGACCATGGCACATGAAAGTCTTTCGTCAACATGAGATTAGATTGGATGATGCTTAAAAATTAATGCACAACAAGATGCATGTTGCTTGTTTAACATGAAGAGAGTTTCAACCCTGTAGCACAAAAGCATGGAGAGCAGTTATACAG
Organism: Peromyscus maniculatus bairdii; assembly: GCF_049852395.1. NCBI lineage: Eukaryota > Metazoa > Chordata > Mammalia > Rodentia > Cricetidae > Peromyscus > Peromyscus maniculatus. The sequence continues at coordinate 95,883,055 of NC_134861.1, forward strand.
GTGATGTCTTCTGACTTCCCAAAACAACAACACTTTGTCATAATCTCATAGTTACCCAAGTCCAGCTCTGGAATCCAGGAGCAAGGGTTAGCAGTCCATTCAATACTCCCATCATAGTGGCGGTGTCACAGCTGGGGACCAGCCCAGACCGAATTGCTTTGGATCAATAAGCTTAATCATAAGATTCCCCGCCCCCATCAGGAACTCTTTACTTTGGAAGCACCTCTCACATTATGTGGGTGTTATCATTCGGTAAGCCGGCAGCTCTACCATGCCAGCTGAAAAGTTGGAAAACAAAGGCAATCAAGATAGTGTGGAATAGCAAAGAGGACTCTGGGTGTACTGAGTACTGAATCAAAGCTTGCACACTCGGTTATGTAAGGCATCAGGGTCATGCTGTTCTTCCTGTTAAAAGCTTTTTTGAGTTGAATACTTATAAACCTTCCCCCAACCAAAGGGGTGGAGGGATGGAAGGAAGAAACACTAACAGATAAAACGATTATATTTCACTAGCATATCCTCAGGCGGTATTAATAACACACTGAGCACTCCATACCTGATAAATGAGCATCAATACTACAAACCACAGGAAGGGATTTGGATTGCTTTGGAAGATGGTGAAGAAAAATAAAAGTCATTTTTATGGGATCTGTATGTGTTTGTGTGTGTGTGTGTGTGTGTGTGTGGTGTTGTATTTGTATGTGTGGTGTGTGTGGGATTGTGTGGGAATATGGTGTGGGAGTGTGTGCGTGTGAGAGTGTAGTGTGTGTGGTGTATGTATGTCTGTTTTTATGTATGTGTGTGTCTGTCTGTCTGTCTGCTTTTTCTTTGTTTTTTGTTTGTTTCTTGTAAACAGAGGCTTTTCTCTGTCCCACACCATCCCACAGCTGCTTCCAAATAATCACTCAAAGGATTATATTAATTACAAATGCTTGGCCTATGGGTCAGGCTTATTACTAGCTAGCTCTTATATTTAAATTAAAACCATATTTCTTATCTATGCCCTGCCATATGGTTCATGGCTCGTTATCTCATTTTCTGTATGTTTTGCTTCCTCAGTGGCTGGCTGTTGTCTCTCGGCTCCATTCTTCTTCATCTCCCCCTTTAGTTTGAATGTACCACCTAACCTTATTCTCTGCCTAGCTATTGGCCAAAACAGCTTTATTTATCAACCAATGAGAGCAACACATATCCACAGCATACAAAAAGACCATCCCAGAGCAGTTTCTGCTTTCTTAAAATTCTGGTTTGTTTGTGGTTTTTAATTTGCTTTTTTCTTTTCTAAAGAAAGAGAAAAAGAAGTTGTGGATTGGATGGGTGGTGAGTTGGGAATGATCTGGAAGGAGATGAGGGAGGGGAAACCATGATCAAAATATATAGAAAAATGAATTTTAAATTAAAATCTTTTAAAAATAAGAATTCAAAAATCATGAAAAGAAATGTAGAAAATTTATACTATACAAAGTAGGCAACTCATTCCAAATAATGCAAAGCTTTTTATATTAATGTATAAAATTCTTTGCATTGATCATTCTTGCTCAATCTTGCTATAAACCAGAAAATACTTTAGAAAATAAAGTCTACTTGAAAATGTAAAGAGAGGATGTGTTTGGTGATTGAGCTGATGAGGAGACTAAGTAGGACCAGGGGAAACTTCTAGCAGCTGCTATGACTGTTTAACTGAAAAGACAAGAAAAACAGAGAACAGTCAAGAGTTCTGCTTTGTGCACATAGATTTTCCTAGACAAGAAATGACTTCTAATGACTGTTCCTCAAGGCTTCTGCAGTTACACTTGGATCTGTGGGTGTGCATTTTACACAGAGTAGCCATAAGCAGAACCTGTTGCCAGGGTCATGAGGGCTACCTGTATGGATTTAAACTCTGTATGTAGAAACCCAATTTAAATGTGGTGACAAAAATAGGTATCCACTGACCTTTTATCAACTGGAAAGCAAGGAACTCTTTCTTTCAAGCACAGTATTAGTGATAAATCTAAGATCATTTCAGTTTGAAGTACTTATTGTTTCCATATAGTATGCTGATATTTACTTCAGTAATTATAGTTCAAACTTTGGCTACCTAACTTCATTTCTTACAGATCCCTCTTCTATTTCTAATCAATGATTAGGCTATTTGAAAATTATTTATTTTTGAGATTAAAATTAGATCATTTCTCCGATTTCCCTGTCCTCCCTCCAAACCCTCTCACCTGCCCCTCCCTTACTCTTTCAAATCCACAGCCTCTTTTTTTCATTAATTGTTATTATATGCATATGTGTCTGTGGATATACATATATGTTCCTAAATACAACCTACTCCATCTTATAATATTATTTGTATACGTGTTTTCAGGACTCTGTCTGTTGCAAAGGAAAATTTCCTTGATCTGCACTTACCTGCGGGGATAAGGACAAACATTTAGACTGTGGTTAAGGTTTGAGCTGGTTTGGTAAAGTGGTGGTTGTAGGTTTTCCTCCATGACTCATGACTTCACTAGCCCTGGGTTGTTGGCTGGGTTTCTAGTGGCAGACATGGTGTCCTTCTTGTTAAGTGGGTCTTAGGTCCAATCAGAAAGTTGTTAGTTATGGCCAAGACATGCCTGTCACCACCACACCATTACGATTATTGTACCATGCTGGTTGTTGTGGTGGTTCATAGGCATCATAGCCGGTAGGGGTGTTGGTTACTTCCCTCCCTTGGGAGCTTGCATAGCACCCTCCAGTGCCATGAAAACCAGTCCATAAGGAGGCTGCTTTTAAATCAGTTCTTAGGCAGGAGTCATTCAGTTAGCTCCAGCTCAGGGCTCTTTGGACCCTGCATCTGAAATGCATGGTGTCTTCAGCAATGGGGTCTTACCTGTCACCTCTGCTATCGCTCAGTTCTGTCCTCTTCCATAAATTCAGGAAAATATTTATGATCACATGTGAAGCTCTGCTTCTACCAGAAACACTAATGATAAACATTCACACGCGAGTTTTACAAACTGCCATCCTAAGTTCGGTTCTATAAACCACATCTATTTTTTTTTCCTAAAGAAATCAAGGTAGCCTTTAAATTTCTAAAAAAAAAGGGGGGGCGGGGTGCCAAGGTATGTTGTGATGTAAACCTAAGCATGTTTACCTGGAGTCCAAAAGGCACTGTCAGTGACTTTGTGGATCCAATTCTTTTCAGCAATGATGGACTATGAGTGCATATTTAAAGGACTCTCTATGACACCAGAGGCAGCAATAGAAATATCACTATAAGTCCCACTGTGACTCTATCTGTGACCTTCAGTGTCTTTCCCACATTGTTTGTGACTCAGGAAATTGAGGAAGATGAAGGACCTCTGAAGTCTGCTGTAGCATTAAGAGCATGACAATAAAGAATGAGAGCTTCCGATAACCAGTAAGAAATGGGAAGTGATGGTACTAGAACTTGATGCCCTTTGAGGAAGTGATAATTATGTCATACTTGGCTTATCAATATTTCAGAATGAAAGCATTTTTCAGTTACTTTTTTCCAGAAGAAAATAACCCCAGAGAATATATTAACAACTGGGAAGACATGTACAACTTAAAAATAAAACAACAACCCCTTGTTTAAATGTCCCAGGTTTTGGAGCTTATGCAGGGACACTTGGCTCAGTCTGGGAGGAAGGGACTGGACCTCCCTGGACTGAGTCTACCAGGTTGATCGCAGTTCTCGGGGGAGGACTTGTCCTGGAGGAGGTAGGAATGGAGGGTAGGCTGGGGGTAAGGGGAGGGAGTGGAAGGGGGGAGAATAGGGGAATCCATGGCTGATAGGTAGAACTGAATGGTACTGTAAAATAAAATATATATATAAAGTCCCAGGTTTATGGTGATAGCTTATTTGTGCAAAAATGTGATTTTATTTGTATGTTAATAAAGTTGCCTGGGGATCAGAGCTAAGAGCAAGCCATTAAGCAGAAGTCTGGTAGTGGTAGCACATGCCCTTAATCTGATCACATGACAAGCAGAAACTCTGTGTGTTCAAGGACACAGCCAGCATGGTGACACATGTATCTAATAGATTTAAATCCTGCCTGTTTACCTAGTGCATTTAAACCCTACCTATTTATATCTAGTATAATTACTATATTTTATATATTTATTATATAAATATATTTACTATATATTCTATATTTACTAGATTTTTACACCCTTTTTTTTATTATTTCCTTAGGCTAGTTTACCAGAGTTTGAATGACTGGTTCCTAGGCTGTGAATATTTTTTATTAAGAAAATTTTTATTCATTTTACATACCAACCACAGATCCCCCTCTCTTCCTTCCTCCCATCCCCCTATGGTTCCCCCCAACCCACCCCCCATTCCCTCCTCTGAAAAGGTAAGGCCTCCCAGGGGAGTCAGCAGAGCGTGATACATAGAATATCTAGTATATTTAAACCCTACCTATTATATTTGGTTAATTAACCAAATTAACCTCTAGCTAGAATTCTTATCTGTTTGGGCCAGATATCTTAACTATTAGCTATCATGCATCAACATTTTCAGAAATGATGCTTTCATGTACAATCAAGTAATTTAGAAGAGTTAATAAAGTATATTTGAAAAAGCCATAAAGAATTACATTATTTTATTTACCTAAAATTACATACAATATACATACATGTATATGGATACATACATAGTTTAAATGAAATTTTCCCATCTGGGTGGAAAATGCTTCCCCACAAGAGCCATGGACTATCTAACAAAAATTCTTGTACCAGGTATGAGACATTCCCTTCAAATTGTTGATCAGAGACGTCCAAGAGACTCCCAAAATAGTGAAGGCTATTGCCGTTGCCCTTTGTAGCCTTCCAGAGGCTGAAGGGGAGTCCCTATTGTTGATGTCACCATACACTTTGGACACCAGAAGGTATGAGGCAAGCTTTCAACAGAGGGATGCAACTAACTGTCCTACCCAGCTGTGGTGCCTATGAACCACAACAGTGACCAACATTACAAGATACCCAAAAAAAGGTACAATAATGGCATTCATATCTAGTTGGACTAACACACACTGCACCTGGGAAGTCATGCCTGTTACCGGAGACCCAGTCACCTACCCCACAGTAGTGAGTAAGCCAGCATAATTCCTAGCTACTTCCTAATTGCCTATCCTTATACTCACAGATATATGTAGCCCATCAAAGGAGCTTCTCTCTGCAGCAGGTGGAGACCATTGCAGAAATCCACCCTGATCATAAAGCAAAGATAATGACCATGGGGTACCCAGCCCCAACTTTTCCACTAAAGCTTAGGGAGCATCACACAATGGTGGACAGAAAGACCGTAAGAGTCAGAGGACCAGGAAATTTACTGTAAGGTTGTGTCTCCTAGAAACGACAAGGAAGCTGCACCATGATATTCAACAGCATGGCAGCCTGAACAAAGGGCAGCACCAACAGACATGCTAACGTGGAAGGGGAAATCTCACAGAGTCCCACCCCTAGACAAAGACCTACAGGCAACTAAAGACTGCTAAGAGAGAGAGAATCATCTAAAGATGATCTCCCTAATTAATTATCTAGTACCAAGTGATCAGTCCTAAAATTATATACACACTAGCAAAACTAAATGGACTAATCAGGTTATGTATATGTGTGTGTTTATACATGTACGTGTGTGTGTGTGTGTGTGTGTATAAAATGTGTGTATAAAATGTGTGTATACATAACAATCATAAAGAAAGGAAGCCATGAATTTGAAAGGGTGTGAGAAAGAAGGGCATGGGAGAATTGGAGGAAGAAAAGAGAAAGGGGAAATGATATAATTATATTTTGATTTTAAAAAATCAGTCTTAAAATTAAAATAGTAAAACACACATACACACACATGCACATGTACACACATAAACGGCACATCACTGGACTCACTATGAAGAAGCCACAGGGAACACTGCTGTTTAATGCTTATTAGCTCATGATCCCACTACTCCCAAGTTCATGGCCCTAAGCAATTTGACTTCTAAAATGATTTTATAAGCCTTCTTGTGCCCAGCAGCCTTGAGCAGAGAACTGTCACCCAACAGCTGATCGTTGGCAGCCATCAAGACTGTCTTCATGGCTGTTGGCTTGCTTTGAACACTTCCTAGACGCCTTGAGGAAGCCGCTCTGCAATGGTAGAGTTTGGCTTGCTGCCACAGCACATCTTGGGCCCCAGAAGACGCTTTTCCTCTTGAAAACTGTTTCAGTCAGCTTGCACTGGGCTCTCTGCTATCCACAGCCTTGGTAGAAGCTAGCTGCTGTTTTCAGCCCACTTAGATGGACTGGGCTGGTGCAAAAGCATCCTGTGCCTGTCAAGGACTATGCTAAAATTATTGCATGCACAGCCCTCCCATTGTATAAGGGGCTTTGACATCATTGGTGCAAACACCCTTGTCTTAGCCCCTTCCTGGCTATGTAAGCAGGATGGTCAGCTTACTTGAGACACCCTCTGCTGGCCTGAGATGTGATGATATAAAGCCCAGTAAAAAGCTTCTCCTGGTGGTCTTTCCTGGTCAACTTTTTATCTTTATTATTCATAGAGGAATATGGCAGAAGCAGAAGCAAATTGGTAACAGCAGCAAAGGATAACTAGAGAGCACCAGAAAAGAGCTGAAAATAGACACAGCAGAAATGATGATGAAGGATGAAGTCAAAAGAAGGGAAGAGGGTAGAGAGCCAAGGCTGAAGATAAAAGCTGATGAAGAGCCAGCAATAGAGAACTGTGCAGGAAGCATTCAGGAGAGATACCAAACTTAATGATCTGAGTCCCAACACCCAAACTCCAAAACCTGTAACACAAGCTTCTGCCCAGGGCCATATATCATATATCATATATCATAGGCACAAGAGCTGGAATACTCACAATGTTGGAAAGCAAAGGCCATGAAACTTGAGGCCAGTTCAGGAGCTGTAGCACTCACTAGCTGGTGTTGCCTGCCATGGGCACTCACTGCTGCTACAATCCAAATGCTGGAACCACTGGCAATTAAAACCCGCAGAAACAAGCCTCCCATCAGAGTGCCTAGGGCCGTAAGTCTCTGGCTTCTAAACCCTATGGCCATAGCCCCCTGGCTATCAGAACTAAGTCTTGGGCATCAAGGGCCCAGCATTGCCAGCACTGGAGGAGTTTCTTCTTACCTACTCATGATTTCCAAGCCAGCCAGAGCAGAAGGATCCGAGTTGGTTGGTGACATTATAACCATGTTGCACGTAGTATTGGTTATGTATAGAAATACTTCGAGACCAACTCAGCTTTAGGATGGTGAATAATTCAATATTCAAGAAATATGATTAAACTTCTTATTTTAAGCTCCCAATATTACTGATGAGAAAAGAACCAGTCTATGATGCCCTTGTTCCTTACCCCTGAGTGTAAGATTTCTTTCTCTATCAGTTGCTTCCTCTGGCATCCCTTTCTCTCTGTGTGATACTTACACTTCACTTTCTGCTTCTCTGTCTTCATGTGGACTTTGTTATCACTGCTATTTAGTTGGCCCTTGGCTTTGCACTCTCCAGGCTCTTCAGATTTATTCACACATTCAATTGTAAGAAGAAAAGGGCAGAACCAGTGTGTGGCTTTAATTTACCAAACTGATCTCCCAGCAAGTTAAGCAAACTCTCACCTTTACAAATACATAAATAAATAAGTAGCTTTCCCTATTCCCATCATATAACCAATGTGAATCTTTTTCAGAGGCAGCATGGAAAACTGGTGGCATAGGACACCCCAAAACCATCCATCCTCCTTCCCATTCTTCATCAGAACCTCACTCTTTTTTTTTTTTTTTTTGGTTTTTCCGAGACAGGGTTTCTCTGTGTAGCTTTGCACCTTTCCTGGAACTCACTTGGTAGCCCAGGCTGGCCTCGAACTCACAGAGATCCGCCTGGCTCTGCCTCCCGAGTGCTGGGATTAAAGGCGTGCGCCACCAACGCCTGGCTAGAACCTCACTCTTACCTCCTAGCTCTGGCTTTGTTTCAGCTCTAAAGAGACAGAGACAGAGAGGTCGCAAAAAAAAAAAAAAAAAAAAAAAAAAAAAAAAAAAAAAAAAAAAAACCTTTTGCTCTTCAAATAATGAAACGCTGAACTGCAAATTTTAAAAAGCAAATAATTGTAGTATATTACTTCAGAAGCCTCTCAAGAAGCAGTGAAGAAGACCTAAAGATGCTGTCACTAATTAAGACAGTTAAATACAAGCTCCTCTTCTGTACACTATAAAGTACCAACTCTGTGCAGTAGATTGCGTTCCCAACACCTTCTTTAAAATAGTGAACTCACCCTCAGTGTATAAAGTCACTTTCTACAGTCAGACTACCAGTCAATGGCAGAGCTGAGATGGATAGTGTGCAGCCCCTGCACTACGCTTTCTTCCTTATAAGACGATTCGAATTTAAATGAAGAGACTTACAGGTATTTCTGTCTTCTGGTATCAGTGTTCCTTACTGCTAGTAAATACAACTCAGTCTCCATTTTTGCATAGTGAGCGTTGTGAGGACAAGAAGCATTGGAGTATTCTGCATCAAGCCTGGCTTTAGCACCTGGCTCTTTCAACAAGCTCACATCTTAGCACCTGCTGTGCATTAACACATCTAAGCTCTGGCAGTGCAAGATGCAGAAGGCAGAGCTCTGACCTCACGTCCTTAGAGTTTAAAGTTCATTATCTGTGATATATGGTAACAATACTGAGCTAAAGGCACCATCCACTACCAGGGGAACACCTAAGAGGAAAATGTTTGCCTCACAATCCTAGAAAAAGAATGAAAACTTGCAGAGTACAAAAAGACATTACTTTTAAATTTTAATGACCCATATAAAAAATGATACACTTTTGACCAAAATAGGACACTTAGAAGACATTTAAATAGTGTAGGAAACTATAACCTTGAAATTGAGATGTAGGTAGTACACTGCCCTGTGGACAGAGAGCCTGTGCATCCATGTGAACATAATGCACCAATATCTGCACACATAGAAACACTTTTTCCTCAGTTTACCATTGTGTCACACACAAAATGAACACTAAACTGTTAATATTTTGTTGCCCCATTAGACCCTTGATAGTACACCTAAGGGCTGGCCAGGCTCCTCACGGGAGCACGCCTCTTCTTGATAGTACACCTAAGGGCTGGCCAGGCTCCTCACGGGAGCACGCCTCTTCTTGATAGTACACCTAAGGGCTGGCCAAGCTCCTCACGGGAGCCACCTCTTCTCTGACAGTATTTGCTCATTCTTTCCTCTCTTTCCTCTTATGCAGGGCTGTTTCTAGTGCACTTCTAATGCAGTGCCTTCCCACACTGCATCCAGCACAGTTCTCCAAGATCAACTGTCTTATTATAAGGAAGCAGACATCTCTCGAGCCCCAAGAACATTATTGCGGTAGTGTATGTGGAAAATAAGCCAGGGCTAGTAATGATTTCTCTCCTTCCTTTCTTTCCCTTGCTTCCCACCCGAGTTGTTTCATACGAGAGATGCGTTTGATCAGTTCATGCTTTTCATGGAATAACCCATTAAAATAAGCTTTCAAACTGCAGACGACGTTACTCAACACGCAGCAGATGTCGCTCTCCGAGAGAGGGGTTTAGGGTGGGATTTGTGTCTTGCAATTGCTTTGGAAGTCAATTACTCCTAAATCAGCGACATCCTGTCAGCCAAAGTTCAGAGGCTTAAGCTGTAAGATCTGCTTACAACATATAATTCCTCCATGAACCCTATTATACCATGGATTGTTTTCTTTTCTGTGATTTGATCAAATTTGATCACTCCAAAAGCTGATAGCATATGAACATAAACACAATAAAAACAGATGACAAAATTGAATATTGGTCACTAGGTCAATGGTCTCCTTATTCAAAAATTAAAATTTACAAAACCTAAAGTTAATAGGATGAGTATATCTGACTATGTGCTTTATAAGATTTTTTTGTTTATTTTTTTCCTCTGATTCTTTAGGAAAATTAGCACTACACTGAAGGCAACATACTGCAGAAAAGGAGCCAAATTTTGAATTAAAAAAATTCAATGGGCACCAAAACATAACTGTCCAAAGAGCTTACCATTAACATGCTGGATATCAGCCACAGTGATATAACATGGGGAGTATCTCATACATCTTTTGTGTCTGTGAATATATAGTGTCAAATCCACATTGTACCAGCAATAGTGGTACCAGCCTCATTATTCATCCTGCACCAGAAATGGCTTCTGCTCTGGCTTCTACTTTGGCTTCAGCTGAAAGGCAAGGCAAAACACAACATCATAATTATAATTGCTAGAAGAATGTCACTGAGGTGGTTAACCAGGAAAGCCCTCTAAAAAGAGTGTGGCATGATAATTTTACTTCTTATCTTTAAGTCAAAAGAGCTTTACTTCCTTCCCACTTGAAGCTGACATGCTTTTTTTCTTTCTATATTTACCTTTCTACTTTGGCTACCTATAAAGTAATATCAAACGTGTGGCATGAATTGATTACATAGGACACGTTTTCTCAGCACTACAAATTCTAGCCTAACAGATTTTTCTTTGTTTCATTTTATAAGTTTTACTAACTTACAAAACATTCTCTATTTTATCGCATGCCTTCACTGTGAGTATAAAAATAAATATTTCTCCTAATTATCATGGCCCTAACCAAATCCTTTAATTTCTAAATTTCTCTTTTCCCATTTATAAAATAAAAGTATTATTCATGGGAGATAGTAAAATTCAAAATACATTATTTGTATAACAGTGTTTTCAAATCTCAAAGAAAAATATTTATTGCTTCCCAAAGAGCACCACTGAAATTTGTATTAACTCCTAGTCCCAGTTTTAAATATCTGCCTTCCCCTCTAAGAGAAAGGTTTGGAGAGTTTGAGAGAGAGAATCCCCTGTACTCTTTCTATATTGTTCAAGGCCTTCTTGGACAGGTATGCTGTGATGAGATAAAGCTATCAGGTACTTCCCTGGGAGACGCTTTCACAGGAGAGAAAGTGGGGAAGGCGCCCAGCAGGGGCATCCATTTGACTCCGGTGCAAGTCTAACTCAGAGTAGAGGAGAAGGCAGGCAAAGCCTGGACCGAAGCTCCCTGGGGCCTGTTGCACAGGGCCGTTAGGTGGTGCTGCTTGCTCCCGGCCTCCCAATGCTGTGGCAGCACTGTGGTACCCCTCCTGCAGAACACAAGGGGCCAGATGCAGCCTGAGGGAAGTGTGCCCGGGACTCAGATGCCAACCCGGATTTCAGAGTGCAGCAGCAAGTACGTCCCCTGACACTGGGGAACTTTGAAATCACATTGTGACAGCAGACACCCAAAGTGAGATCCTTTGAAACAAAGAGACAACTGGGATCCAAGAATCAGTTTAATGAGGTGGTGAGTGGCTAATCAGAATCAGAAGAAGAATGATGGGAGAAATTCAACTTTTTCTGAAAATTCAGAGCCAAGGGTTACTGAGAGTTCCATAGAGGGTCCTGATGCTGGGCAGCACAGAACAATTGGCTATAAGACATACAGCTCTTGCCTGACTTCTCAAGGCAAAATGTGGATGCCCGCCTTCTTCTCCCTTTTCAGTCCTCCTGATACGTTGACTTACCATCAGGGAAAAACTAACGACTTTCAGTTATTTAACTTTGCATGTGTGTGATAATAAGTGCATGCACTTCATGGTGCATTTGTGGTGTCCTTCTGCCATGGGTTCCAGAGATCAGGCTGCTCTCTGGCCCAGCTCTTTCTTTTATGTCCCTTTTGAATTCCCAGTCGAGTTTTAGGAACTGAAGTCTGGAGCACAGCACAAGCAATCCATTCTGTTCTATGAAATGTCCTTCAGAGAGTGGGTGCCTAATGACACGCACCTCAATGTCATGGAAGACAGTATTGCAACATTAAGAAAAAAAACGAGGGAACTGATTCCAATGACTGCTTTCAAATCTCCTCCTACACCTAGCTGTCCTGAGGAAAATTACACCCTGAGGCTGCAAGCAGACTCTAGGACTGTTTTCTTGGATTCCAGATTCTATTGCTCATGACTCTAGATTCATTAACTCTCCTTATGTTAATGTGGTTTTAGGTCATTGATCAGATGTGATGCTTTCTTAGTTTTATGTGCTGCAGAGAAAGCAATTCATCGCTGTTTAAACCCCTTACTATAGTCTCCTTAAATTCAATTTTTAAATTGAGCTCTGGAAATTTAATCTTACTGTGTAACTCCTTTTTAAAAAGCTATTTATAGGAAGAATGTCACCTGTATGGAAGGAAGGGGGCAATTCAAGAAAATCTTATCTCACAGCACTTGATGATGCCTTGCAAGTGAAACAGTCATGAGCCCCAATAATCTACATCCCATTGTCCAGGTCTGTCCTAGGAGCCAGAACATAGGAGTTGTTTGGTAGGTCAAGGAGATGGATTTGGAGACAAGCAGCATGGTTCAACTCCCCAAGTATATATATATTTCCTAACCTTGGATAGTACAGGGCAGTGGTGAGGATTCTAAGGACTCCAGAGACAGGCCAAGAGGTAAATCTGAAAGAGTACCAAAATGCCTTCCCAAGCCAGGGGTACACACTGACACAATGAGGTGGACTGGCAAACACACTGGTTCTGGCATCCCTGGTGGACTGAGCACTTGCTGTTGTAACGTCCTCTCTGGAGAGGGGTCACAGAGTAGCAGAAAGTCTATCAAAGCTCTGGTCCCATTGAGAAGAACCTCAAATAGCAAAGCACACCCCCCCTACCATGTTCCCAGACAGTTCTGCCCAAAACAGAAGCATTAAACCAATAGGGAGTGACAGAAGGGCAGGACCAGTGTCTGGGCGCTGACAACATGGAGCCATTCAGGTAAAGAACCAACCAAACACTTAGAGGTTTATAAAAGTGTTCTACATGATTCTAGGTGCTGCATTGCTGGTGGGCTGGCTATAGGAGAGGCAGGTCTTTCACATTCTGATTTTTGTTTCAAAACACAGGTATGAGAGGCATAGTACACCATCCAGGATCCAAAGCTCTGTGTCCTTTCTCAACAAAGGAGATGCTCCAGTAACCCTGGCTCTGGATCCTTCTGGACTTGTCCACTGATAAACAGACCTCTGTATTCATTGGCAGGTAAAGCACCAGCCAGTTGTCCCTACCATTGAATTAGGGAGGCATTTCTAGCTCAGTCATCTGCTAGGGTGGGCAAATGTGTATCCACAGGACTTTACTTAATTGGTGGCTGCCTGGATCTGAGTGCAAACATCTGACAGGGCCCTTCCTGAAAGACTCCTGTGAAGTACCTGCTGGATCCTGACCATCTGAAGCTGCTCTTTGAAATGTCTCTGTGTCACCTTGTCCATCCAGTAGTGTCTTGGTTACTGTTCCCTTGCTGTGAAGACACCATGACCAAGGAACCCTATAAAAGAAAGCACTTAATTGGGGACTTGCTTATAGTTTCAGAGGTTTAGTCCATTATCATTATGGCAGGGAGAATGATAGCATGCAGGCAAGTGCTGGAGCAGGAGCTGAGAGATGCATCCTGATTTATAGGTAAAGAGAAAAACACTTTTGAAACCTCAAAGGCCACACCTGGTGACACAACTCCTCCAAAAAGACCACACCCCTTAATCCTTCCCAAACAGTTCCACTAACTAAGAACCAAGTATTCAAATACCTGAGTCTATGGGGGCAATGCTCATTTAAACCACCACAGGTGGTCAGGATCTCTCTGATGCATGACACTTGCCAGTCTTATAGGGGATGAAGATGACAATGGATAGGAGGACATATGGTAAGTCAGTTAATGACAAGCAGGTAAGTTCTGGGAGACAATGTTTGTGGCAGAACCACATCATAGATGAGAGATAAATGGGTGTATTAGGTTATTGTCACAAACAAGCACTATTTTAAGACCATCTGAACCAAAACTTCCAAGGAGATTCATTGAAAGTAAATTGCGTTCACCAAATCAGACATGATGGTACCCACCTGTAATGCCAACACTCAAGTGCCTGGGATAAGAGGATAATGAATTCAAAGCCAATGTAGGCTATGCAGAGAAACCCTGCCTCAAAACAATTATATTGCCAAAAGTCATGGACACATTTTTCTAAAAATTAAAATAAACTATATTTAGATAATTGCATAGCACATATTCTCCCCATTCTTAAAATAAGTTGTCCAGCTGGGTATGGTAGTCCACATCTACAATCCCAGAAGCTGGAGAGCTGAGGCAGGAGATCTAGGAGTTCAAGGATAGTTCCAGTTATAAGAACAAGTGTAAAGCTATCCTGGGCTACATAAGCCCTTGCTTCAAATTTTTTTAAAATAAAGCCCTCATAAGTAGATTTAATTCCATCATTCATTCAGTCACAAGTTTTATAAACATTACCTGGATGTCTACATGTGGCCAAATCTTGTTTGACTGAGATTTGGAAAGTAAGTGCCTTTACCACATAATAGGGAAGACAGGCACATTAACAGGTAATTCAATATGTTAAGTGTAATTGGTGACATCCACAGTCACCAATTCACCAGTTCACTAGCATGAACTCAGCTGGCAGACTGGACTTAAATTTTAGTATTGCTTTTTAGTGAATGAGTGGCATTGATAGACGCTACGAACCTCTCTCTATTCACTGTCTTATTTCCTGTAAGTACAAGGACATGTCCTTTCACTACAGCCAAGCTTTCTAGATGTTCTCTTGGTCCTGTTTCTTTCAACCATCTTCTCAAGAACATTTACCTTCAAAACCTTGGCTTTAAAAAAAAAGATTATTTTTGTCATACGTATTAGGGTTTGATCTGGGGTTGGTCAAACTCAGGTCATCGGGAATGGCACCAGGCAATCTTCCCTGCTGAGTCATCTCCCTGGCTGTGAGCGATCTGGGGAGAGCTCTGAACAGCCTGGATGACATTCAGAAGCAGAATGATGTCAACCATGATGTCAGCTGAGAGCTGATAGGCACTCAAGGAGCAGGTGGAAGGCCAGCTGGGAAGGAGGCTGCCCATGGCTCACAGCCCCCACAACTCAGATCCCCTGAAGGAGGAAAGGGAAGTTGCAGAGTTTGAGAGGGAGACGGAGGATATAAACTTGAAAGCACTTGGGTTTGACAAGGCAGAGGTATGAAGGAGCTTCGTGTACCAGAGGACTGCAGTACATTCGTCACTAACGTGGATGAAGGAAGCTGGTTAGTTGCTTGAGGGTCAGTGACAAGCTGCTGAGAATCCATGTCATGAACCTCATCAACAAACACAAGAAGCCAACGATCAAGGCTGTCCTCAAAGGAGAGGGGACCATAAACGGTCATTAGGCAGAAGACGTCCTTGGATGGGAAAGTGGTCGTGTGTCTAGACATCAACATCAATGGACAGAAAGAGAGAAGCATCAGTTTGGATGGTGGAGCATATGCCACCAGTGTCAAGCCTGGTGGCCCTGCCACCACAGAGGGATCCTTCTCCTTGGGAGACAGGGATGTTGTGAACAGTGGTATTCCATGCCAAGAACCTCTTTCTCCTTCAATTAAGGATATCTTTTTTTTTTTTTTTTTTTTTTTTGGTTTTTCGAGACAGGGTTTCTCTGTGTAGATTTGCGCCTTTCCTGGAACTCACTTGGTAGCCCAGGCTGGCCTCGAACTCACAAAGATCCGCCTGCCTCTGCCTCCCGAGTGCTGGGATTAAAGGCGTGCGCCACCACCGCCCGGCCAATTAAGGATATCTTTTCTTGATATCACAATCTGGGGTTGAAGTTATTCTCTTCTGGAACTTGGATAAATTTTTCCAAGGCCTCCTGGCTTTTAGAGTTTTGAAGCTGTTACTCTGATGTGTCAACTGTTGTACGTGACTTACTATTTTGGTTTGCAGTTGGTCAATATGCCCACCATTTCAACTATAATATGAGGAGGATCTTTCCTGCTCTTGTCTCTTGACATCCTAAATGCCTCCTGTATCTTGATAACCATCACTTTCAACTAGATTTGGAAATTTTTTCTACTTTGATTATCATAAAACAAATTTTCTATGCCTTTAACTTGTACTTCCAGTCTGATGTTTCATAAATCTGGTCTTTTAATGGTATCCCACAGCCTCATATGTTCTGTTTGTACTGTGTTATTTTAGTTTTGTTTTTGTTGCTTTACCTGTCTTGTCATTGAGTCCTGGTAGTCTGACTCCCACCTGATCCATTTTGTGAGTGAGACATTTTATTGTGCTTCCTACTAGATGCATTGATCTTTTTATTTTCAAAATTTCAATTGATTTTTTAGCATTTATCTTTATGAATTCTATTAATTCTACTTTCATATCCTGTATTGATTTCATTCATCCATTTATTTACATTCCCTTTTAATTCATTCAGGATTTTATTCATGTCCTCACTTTCATTTCATCTCTATGTCTCTGTGTCTCTGCCTCTATCTATCTATCTATCTATCTATCTACCTACCTACCTACCTACCTATCTATCTATCTACCTACCTGAGACAGTGTTTCTTTGTATCACTGGATGTCCTAGGACTTGCTATGTGCACCTAACTGGCCTCAAACACACAGAGATCCACCCACATCTGCTTCTGGGATTAAGGAAGTGTTCTACCATGCCTGACTTCATCAAACAGTCTGTCTGTCTGTGGACACTCACCTGAGCGCAGGTGCAACTTTCTGTCTCTGGACACTGACCTGAGCACAGGTGCAGATTGTCTGTCTGTCTGTCTGTCTGTGGACACTGACCTGAGCACAGGTGCAGACTGTCTGTCTGTCTGTCTGTGGACACTGACCTAAGCACAGGTGCAGACTATCTGTCTGTCTGTCTGTGGACACTGACCTGAGCACAGGTGCAGACTGTCTGTCTGTTGGACACTAACCTGAGTGCAGGTGCAGATTGTCTGTCTGTCTGTCTGTCTGTGGACACTGACCTGAGCACAGGTACAGACTGTCTATCTGTGGACGCTGACCTGAGCACAGGTGCAGACTGTCTGTCTGTCTGTGGACACTGACCTGAGCACAGGTGCAGACTGTCTGTCTGTCTGTGGACACTGACCTGAGCACAGGTGCAGACTGTCTTTCTACACTGACCTGAGCACAGGTGCAGACTGTCTGTCTGTGGACACTAACCTGAGTGCAGGTACAGACTGTCTGTCTGTCTGTGGACACTGACCTGAACACAGGTACAGACTGTCTGTCTGTCTGTGGACACTAACCTGAGCACAGGTGCAGACTGTCTGTCTGTGGACACTAACCTGAGTGCAGGTACAGACTGTCTGTCTGTCTGTGGACACTGACCTGAGCACAGGTACAGACTGTATGTCTGTCTGTCTGTGGACACTAACCTGAGCACAGGTGCAGACTGTCTCCTGCTAAGCCTCACCTGATCACAGGTCCAGAGCTTGTCTTTACATCCCTTGACTTTCTTTTCCTGTTCAATTGTGCTGACATCTTCTGGTTAGAGCAGAGCCACTGTGGTACTGTGCCTCCTGTGCTGATCTCTGTTACGTTTGTCAGCCAGGCATTGAGTGTTATAAACAGAGATGTCTTTAAGTCGCTAGGTACTAGGTGGGGATGTCAGCAAATGTTTCAAATGTCCTATCTTAGAGTCCAGTACCATTGAGCACCATGGCTCATCCCTCTCCTGGTAAGTCAGTAAATTTCACTCTGTGACTCGGACAGATTTCTACAACATGAAAGACAAAGACTACATGGTTCTAACTCTGGTTTTCTTTTTGGTCTAAAGGAATTGTGCAGGCTGGGTCTCAGAGAACAGTCCCCTGACACATGCCCTGGGATCTGATAGTGTGCCATACTATCACATCACATACAGCCATACAGGGGTGCAGAATATTTGCCTCTAAATCAAGTAGCCACTAACTCAGCAAGGGTCTTTTTTCAAATTCATTCTGTAGACCAGGCTGGTCTCAAACTCAGAGATCCACCTGCCTCTGTCTCCTGAGTGCTGAGATTAAAGGTATGCGCCACCATGTCCAGCCGTCAAAGGTCTTTTTAAAAGGACTTCTTCCCACTGCTTTACTCAAGAGCTGAGGAAAGAGGTTTTGCCTGCTCCTATGTGGATACCTGTCCAGCTGGACTGAAAATTTTCTTAATGGTGTGCTCAGTGTTGATTGTACTTTTGAGAATATATGTGTATATTTACACACATATAATATTATATATATATATATATATATAAAATTTCCCTTTGGTCTCTTCCATTCCCTCTGCCAGCATGGCAGTTACGGACTCAGTCCCTCTGTTCCTCTCTCTCTCCCTCCCTCTCTCTCTCCCCCTCTTTTTCTCCTCTTGTTAACGCCCTGTGCTGTGTGTTGGTTTTCTCTAGTGCTCTCTGGCTGAAGCCACAGGTCTTACCTTCTGCATTGGCAAACCTGCACTGGGTGCGCAGCTCTCCACAGGTGGGGCAAAGTCCTTCCGAACAGACTCTGGACTCTCTCCTCCTCTTCCACTTTCTAAAGATTCCCCCCTTTCTTTGCTACTGAAATGAGTGGTTTTTCTGCCATCATTTGCCTCATGGGATAACTGCTCTGCAGCTATTCCCTATTTATTTCCTTGAGATTTTAGTACATGGGTGCCATCCTGCACCTGCTATCTCTTATAGTTACCAGCAGCTTGGCTGGATGCATTTATTGGCAACATTCAACCTCACAAACATTTAGTGGTACTCACTATGTGGTAGACATTGCTAGACATAGAAATGGTGGGTGGGAGGGGCATGCTTTAATTCTTCCTGTGTGTGCTCTCCAAAGCAACAAGGCTCTGGTTGTGAGTGAGCAGCTGATGAAGTAAAGGCTCCAGAACAATGGCTAGAAAGTTTGGTTTGTGCTAAATTGTTCTTGGAACAGACAGCTTTAACACTGAATTTTAACATTTAAACCTTACATTAAGGCATTTGCATCTAGCAAGTGCCTGCTATACTTATCACATGATGTTTGACAGGAGCCTGTGGTCTGAGATCATGCCAATTCAGGAGTAGAAACTATTATCAACAGCCCACACTGATCCTTCTTGTCAGACACACACACACACACACACACACACACACACACACACACACACACAATCCAAGCTACACAGAAAAATCAGCTTACATTTCAGTGTACTTTTGCCTGCGACTTCAGAATTATAATTCTTTTGAGGGAAAATTGATTTCTCCTATAAAAACCTATAAAGCAGTATTATTATACAATGGAGCTTTTGATAATTCTGAGGAAAGATGGTTACTATGAATCTCTGCTGCTCTGCTCTCTTCAATAAAGAACTATTTCAATCAATAGGAAATAGCAAGCAGACATGAGGGAGATACTCCTTCTATGGGCTGATAAGAAAAGATATAGATTTACAGCCATTAGAGAAACAGTCATTTCTTCCGTTATAAAATACAGTTAATATCTACAGTTAGTTAGCCTACCTACTCAAGACCATTTAGTAATTACTAAGTGATTTTTCTCACCATTTCACAAAGTAAAAATGTTCAGGAAGCATTTAAAAGGACAAAAATTCAAAGTAACCTTGAAAACGAACCCTGAAGGGCAACTTAACATCAGCTTCTTAAAGGTACTTGCAGATGTTGTAAAGCAGAATATGTAAAGAAAAATATGCAGTCATGGTACATCTCATGCCAGCAAAGTATAGTTGTCCAGAATATGCACTCCCAATCAGACAAAGTTGGATTTAAATCTCATCTTCACCTAGCTGGATGATCCTTCTAAATGATAGTGTGCTGTGTGTGTGTATCCTGTGCAATGGGTATCTTGTGCAGCAGGTATCCTGTGCAGTGGGCATCCTGTGCAATGAGCATCCTGTTCAGTGGGTATCCTGTGCAGTGGGCTTCCTGTGTAGTGGGCATCCTGTGCAGTGAGCATCCTGTGCAGTGAGCATCCTGGGCACTGGGAATCCTGTGCACTGGGCATCTGTGCAATGGGCATCCTGTGCAGTGGGCATCCTATGTAATGGGCATCCTGTACAGTGGGCATCCTGTGCACTGGATATCCTGTGTGGTGGGCATCCTGTGCAGTGGGCATCCTGTGCGGTAGGAATCCTGTGCAGTGGGCATCCTGTGCGGTGGGCATCCTGTGCAGTGGGCATCCTGTGCAGTGGGCATCCTGTGTAGTGGGCATCCTGTGCAGTGGGCATCCTGTGCAGTGGGCATCCTGTGCACTGGATATCCTATGCAGTGGGCATCCTCTGCACTGGATATCCTGTGCAGTGGACATCCTGTGCAGTGGGCATCCTGTGCGGTGGGCGTCCAGTGCAGTGGGTATCCTGTGCAGTGGGCATCCTGTGCGGTGGGCATCCTGTGCAGTGGGTATCCTGTGCAGTGGGCATCCTGTACGGTGGGCACCCTGTGCACTGGGCATCCTGTGCACTGGGCATCCTGTGCACTGGATATCCCAGCAGTACTGCTGTCACAGATCGAACTGTGTTGTCTGGAAACACATGTTGAAGGCCTAGTCTACATACCTGCCTTTGATGATGTGGCCTTTAAAGAGGTAATGAATGTTAAACAATGTCCTAAGTGTAGGACTCTAACTCACAGGAGGAATGTCCTGATAACAAGATGAGAGACACTGTGGATGCACGTGTGAAAACAAAAAGGCACTATGAGGACTCAAAGAGAAAGCAGCCATCTTCCGGCCAAGGAGCAATGCCTCACCAGAAATCAACCTAGCCAGCACATTGATCTGGGACTTTGCATACCTCTTGTTACTGTGACAAAACACCAAATACAAGCAACTTCAAGGGGGAAATATTTATTTTTTTCTAATGGTTTCAGAAGGCTCAGTCCATGGATACTTGGTTTAATGTTTGGGCATAACATAATGATGACAAGGAACAGAAAGAGGGCATGCAGGAAGGGACCAGGCAAAGCAGTGTGTAGCTGGAGAGCTTCTCTCCAGGTCCCACCAAGCCCTGCAGTTCCACAGCCCACTTATAAAATAATCACTCAGATGCTTATATTACTTATAAACTGTATGGCCGTGGCAGGCTTCTTGCTAACTGTTCTTTTATCTTAAATTAACCCATTTATATTAATCTATAAGTTGCCACGTGGCTCGTGGCTTACCAGTACCTTACATCTTGCTTGTCACGGTGGCGGCTGGCAGGTCTCTCTCCTCCCTTTCTGTTTTCTCTTTTCTCCTCTCTGTTAGTCCCGCCTATACTTCCTGCCTGGCCACTGGCCAATCAGTGTTTATTTATACAGAGTGATATCCACAGCAGCAGTGTGTCCACAGACACATGCCCATTGACTTACTTCCTCCAACTGGTTCTGCCTCTCACCTTTCACCACTTCCCTACCATGCCCTCACACTACAACCTCATCAAATGATTAGTACATTTATTGTGTTGGACCTCTCAGGATCTAACTGACTCTGAAATTATTAACACAGACAAACCAAGGACTTGCTTCATTAATCTCCTAGGTATTTCTCAACCCAATAAAATGACAATTATGATTAGTCATCTAAGATTCTAGCCATCAAACTATGAGGGAAAATATTTTGTTGTTTCAATCACCCACTCTGTGGTGTTTTGTTACTGCAGCTAGAGCAGGCCAATACAACAATCTTCAGATGATATTCTGAGGACTTGATGCACTCATGGGGATCACAGAGTTTTACAAAGTTAGCACTCAAAGACAGTTTGTTTTTGTTGTTGATGTAGGTTCACAAACAGAGACCATGTGTGAAAGGATGGAAGGATGTCCTCCACATCCTTCATCATCCTTTGAGGAATTAGCCAAGAAAGACTGAGCTCTCGTTTCTGATGACAGAGACAGGGTGGATCAGGTCCAGGAACCTTTTAACAGTGAGAACTGGTGCACGAAGCCACCTGAGATGACATTTTCCCCTTTTCTGATAACACTGAGTTTAAAGAGCATCCTCAGATTTCCTATACATACAACAGCTATTGATGGCCCAGAAGAAGTTATATTTTGTTTCAGAACAAGTTTCCTACATAAATTCGTCACCAGCCTGCCACATTTACTCTCAAGAAATAAATGCTTGAATGCTAGAAGTATCCATTTCTGGAACCAAAAGAAAGAGGATTACAGCCAAGGAAGAAACCCTAGCTTTCTCCTACTCATTCCACTGTCATAAATGCTTTTCTTTGCTGGGGCAGGCTTTGGTGATGCAACTGCCTTTGGGTTATTTCTGCTCCTGTAAGAAACCCCTCATCCATATTCCTGTAAGTAACACCAACAAAACTCAGTTATTTATGAAAAAAAGAGGGAGAAAGCGAGAGAGCGCCTAGGGATGAGATTGTCTGCGTGTTGTCACGTGTGAGCAAGCACTGCTCAGCCACCCTCACACGCTCCTCTTCCGTCCTCTAAGAAAAACTGCCGTTGTCCGTGTGTTTCCATGTGTAGACAGAATATTTCAACAATGGCTTCTTGAAACACATAAATTTAGCAGAGTTGCTTTCTTCAAGTTTTCATTTTCTTTTATACATTTATTTTGGCCAATTTTTTAAAAAAATAAATTTTTGCTACTGACAGATTTTGTTTTGTTTTTTTTTGTTTTTGGTTTCTTGTTGTTGTTGTTGTTGTTGTTGTTGTTGTTGTTGTTGTTGTTGTTTGAGTTAGGGTCTCACGTAACCCAAGTTAGCTTCAGCTCACTCTGTAGCAAGGACGACCGTGAACCGCTGATCCTCCTGCCTCAGTCCTCTAATGGCTGAGATTATGAACAAGCACACTGTGCCCATTTTTACCCATGTGATTTTCAAAAGGATGATTTTAGAGTTCTAAAGGTTTTTATAGAAAATGTATACATACTTTACAGAAGCAAAAATCCCTAGATATCAAATTAACTGAGTAACTAAAGATTTATCGTTGATTCTTTTTGACAGTTTATATTATTTATTTGCATTTAATTATTATTTTTAATTTTTGAGGTTGTACTTTAACTACAACATTTCTCTCCCCTATCTTCCCTCCAAACCCTCTCATATACCCCTTCCCACTCTCCAAATTCATGACCTCTTTTTTCATCAGTTATTACAATCAGTCCTAAAAGTGTGTGTGTGTGTGTGTGTGTGTGTGTGTGTGTGTGTGTGTGTGTGTAACATTATATGGAGTCAATAGGTTATATTTAGGAATATATTTAAGTTACAAACTAGCCATGAGAGTTCATACCTGAAGATACAATTTTGAGAACAAAGCATTTGAAATCTCCACAAATACAGATAATTTCCCAAATGTATCTCTTTCAACTTTTCTGTCTATAACTCAAACTATCCCTTGTACGGCATATTGAAAGATACAGCCTAAGTTCTATTAAATCAGTGTGAGTCGCTGAAGAACAGAACATGCATTCGATGGACTTGAACTGGGGTGTGTGGAGTGGTGTATGTAATACACTCACAGATCTGCAGAGCTCCCTTAAGAGTCTACTTGCCCCTGTGAAATGCTGCTGGGTTTTCAGAAAGCTCAAGGCAGGGCCTGCTGCCCCAGTCATATGTCCTCTGCTTGCTGCCCTTTCTCCATGCATCTCTTCTCAGGAGTTTATGTGAGCTTCATCCTATGAAGCTCTCACTTCCTAGGGGAAATGATAGAGTCATTCATACCATAGGGCATGAAGTTATTTCAATGGAAGATAAGCAGTAGAAGCGAGCATTCTGCATAATAATGCTGTTTCATTTCTCTTTGCTTATGTGCATGTGGCATATAGTAGTTATTCAAAAGATAAACTGAAGAATTTTAGAGGAAAAAAAACATTTTCCAGACATGGTGGTGCACACCTTTGATCCCAGCACTCGGGATGCAGAAGCAGACAAATCTTTGTGAGTTTGAAGCCAGCCTGGTACACAGTGAATTCCAAGCCATCCAGGGATACATAGTGAGACCATAGGGAGGGAGGGAGGGAGGGAGGGAGGGAGGGAGGGAGGGAGGGAGGGAGGGAGGGGAGGAGGAAGAGAAAGGAAGGAAGGAAGGAAGGAAGGAAGGAAGGAAGGAAGGAAGGAAGGAAGGAAGGAGAGAGAAAGAGAGAGAGAGAGAGAGAGAGAGAGAGAGAGAGAGGGAGGGAGAAAGAAAGAAAGAAAGAAAGAAAGAAAGAAAGAAAGAAAGAAAGAAAGAAAGAAAGAAAGGAAGGAAGGAAGGAAGGAAGAAAGGAAGGAAGGAAGGAAGGAAGGAAGGAAGGAAGGAAGGAAGGAAGGAAGGAAGGAAGGAAGGAAGGAAGGAAGGAAGGAAGAAAGAAAAAGAAAGAAAGAAAGCTTGCCTGGTAATTGTCATAAAGCATGGATATTTGCCTTTGTTCCAAAGCTTCCCTTGCTAAAGATGACCTTGCCACAACTGAACCAACCCTTCTCTCTAAATACGCTATAGCCTATGTCAGTAAGCCATCAAGGCCCATCCACACATCCATAGAGCAGAGCCTGAACTAAATAAACTATTAATCCTTTCTAACAAGTAACTCCCTCTAACACAATAGTCTATACATTACATGCTCAACAAATGTTGAAGATTATGATTAATAGTGTAAACATTAAAGGTACACAACAGTTAAGCAATTATTGAATAGCCTGATTTAATGGAAGAACATATAACTAAGAAAAAGCGAATGAGGTTTGTTTTTAAATACTGGAGAGTTATTTCCTCTATGTGTATATTTGATCTCTCAATTAACCATCTAATACATTGCTTCTCTCTCTCTTTTTTTTAGTTCTATATATGTGGGCTTTGCCTGCATATATGTCTGTGTGCCATAGATATGCTGTGCTCACAGAGGCTGGAAGAGGTCCTTGGATCCCCTGAAACTGAAGTTATAGACAGGAGTTACCATGCAGGTGCTGGGAATCAACCTGAGTCCTCTGGAAAAGCAGTCAGTGCACCTAAGAGCTGAGCCATCTCTCCAACGCTGTTTCATCTTTAAGCCGTAGGTTTTTAAAAAGAAATGTATTTACTTTGCTTATTGACATAGAAAGTGTTTTATTTTTGATATAGTAAACAAATTAAAATAACATGAAATATTGTGGGCAAATCATGTTCTATTAATTGAACAAAAGCATAAACTTAAGAATTATCACGGAGACCTAGTATATTCCAAGCTAAATTAGCAACTATGAGTCTTTAAGACATCTTATTCTGAAATGCTTCTGTGTTATTTGTAACTGTCTTTCTTAAAGCTAAATCAATTGAACCTACTTTTCACAGCACAGTAATTGCAGTATTTGCAAGGACACACTCAAGAAGCCTTCACAAGTTAGAAAATGCATCTCTTCCCAGTTTTAAAGAATGGTCCTGGCTATAAAAATGTATCCTTTTCTAAACACAAAACTATGTTTTATGTCATTATGTGTTTTTACCAGTTCTATTGGTTTGCTTTTCTTCTCTCTTTAAACATGGATAATAGTGGAAATATCAATCTATAAATTAAACACTATATGCAAAACACTATTATGCATGCATATTTAATAATTTATCTCTATAGCATATGTATATTTACATATACCAAAGACTGTAACATATATAACAATTAATGATACATCAAAATCTTACTTTAATTACAATGTAAGATTCAAATCAAATGGTCTATCATCAGATTTAGTGTGAAGGTGTTTTAAATCAACTCATTTCCATAATTTAATGGTCTCATAAACAGTAAAATTGAATTGTTTCCTAATTTCTTGGTGTTTAGTTTTCAGATATACTTGACTTGAATCTTGGATTCATTATCAGCAATAACTTTTTTAGGGAAATGAAGTGTTTTGTAAGAGAACACTGTTGACATTAGAGAGAAATCCAGCAGGTTTTGAATGTCTTCTTGGTGTTCATTTTTGGGTTTCATCTGATCCTTCCTCCTAGGACTCTTCAGTGGCATCAGACAGCATCCATTAGAGTGACGTATATTCCTTCAGGACACTTTCGAAACTCCCGAGAGCACAACAAAACCCCCAAAAGACCGAAAGAAGAACCTGCCACCATGTCCTGAATGTCATGTGGCTCCTCAGTCTTCACTAGAGAGGTTTTCACCCCTCCATCCAACCCCTCCTGAGGGCAGTGAAAATGTGCCAAGGGCCATGCCAACCCTTCAGGTAAATGCAGGTTAAGTAAGACCTGGTTCTTTCCTCTAAGAAGCACAGAGGCTGCCAAGGGATGTTGCCCGTAAAGAGGATAACACTAAATACAACATTGTGTGATAACAGACTTCATTCTACTCTCAAGACAGTCAGGTAAATGAAGCAATGGAGGTTTAGGCAGGGCCATCACTTGTAAGGCCAACCCTCAAGTCCTAGTGTATTTTCTAAACATAAGAACGTGGCGCTAACTAATAATTACAATAACTTACTCAGTAACGAACAGGGAGTAGAGCTAAATTCTTATTTTTCGTCACTAAGTACCAATTCTCCTGCTGTTCAAACTCTTATCATCAACCACAGCTACTTCTAACCATGGCTCATCATTAACCGACTATTTCAAGGAATGATAGTACCCAAAAGAAATGAATGAAGAACTAAAATAACTGTCTAAAATTCATATTTTAAGTATACAAAGTCTACTTTTGAAAGAAAGTTATTTGTGCAGATTAAATTAAAATATGAAATAAGAAGCCCTGTGGTCCCATCATGGTTTTAGCGTGCTGATTGACAGTAATACCAAGCATGTGGTTCATATTTTTAGCAGATATCTACATTCATCCCCATGTGTTTATGCTAAGTATACATTCTCTACAAAATGCTTTAATGACTTGGCTTTAAAGAGTGACAAGATGCCGGGCGGTGGTGGCGCACACCTTTAATCCCAGCACTCAGGAGGCAGAGCCAGGCAGATCTCTGTGAGTTCGAGGCCAGCCTGGACTACCAAGTGAGTCCCAGGAAAGGCGCAAAGCTACACAGAGAAACCCTGTCTTGAAAAAACAAAAACAAAAACAAAAAAAAAAAGGAGTGACGGAGTGACAAGCTATGCCTTCCGGACTTATTTGTTTTGATAAATGCCAATTATTATTACATTTGAATAATTCTTATAATAAATTTTAATTTTTAGCCCTATGGAAGACAGAACTTTTAAGTTTGCTATAAGCAAAACAGAACAATAAGAAAAATTACTTTTTACTTTTATCCCCCAAAATCCATATGTCTATGAAGTAATGGAATAAATTTTTGCACTCTGAAACAAGTCTGGGAAACTCCATCCGTTATTGTCAGTGTGTGATTGTCCTCTGGTTGTTTTTACCAAGGTCACAGGAGAGACTCTGCACAGTAGAGAAGCCATGGAGCAAGCTGGATTCTGACTTGTTTCCTCTGGATGACTCGTGAAATAGACTGCATCTTCTTCTCGCATAGGCAAAGGTAAAAGAAAGAGGGCTGGGGTGTGTGTGTGTGTGTGTGTGTGTGTGTGTGTGTGTGTGTGTGTGTGGTGTGTGTGGTGTGGTATGTGTGTGTGTCTCTTTGTGTGTGTGTGGTGTGTCTGTGTGTGGTGTGTGTATGTGTGGTGTGTGTGTGTGTCTGTGTGGTGTGTGTGTGTGTGTGTGTGTGTCTGTGTGTGTGTGTGGTATGTGTGTGTGTATGTGTGTGTGTGTGGTGTGTGTGTGTGTGTGTCTGTGTGTGTGTGTGTGTGGTATGTGTGTGTGTGTGTGGTGTGTGTGTGGTGTGTGTGTGTGTGGTATTTGTGTGTGTGTGTGTGTGGTTGTTGTTGTTGTTGTTGTTTTTAATGCCTAACGTGCCCTTCATTTTTTTTGGCTCTTTTTAGAATTTACTGCTTACTAGACACTAAGCTGTAAACTAAAACCATAAAGGTGAATATGTAATATATGGTCCCTGCCCTAACAGAGTCCACAGTTCAATGGGAGAGAAAGGCCTGTAACAACTGCTGTAGTCCTGTGTGACAAGGTGAGTTACAGCCAGTGGTTAGTGAGCATCGAGTAGGAGACAGTGTCGGTGCTAGACGTTCTGTATATATGATTCCCAGCCTTCCCACAAGAACAGCAAATCACTGAAGAAATATTATCATTACTCATGTTGTACAAGTGAGGACAGGAAGTTTATGTGACTTGACTACAGCCATACAGCTCCAAGTAAAGGGCAGAGCTGCAATTTACATCCCGCTGGCCTGACTTAGGGACCATGGCCTTAACCACTGTATCCAAAAGGAGTGATAAATAATGGTGCAAACTGCTTCTAGAGTACCAGCGCAAGCAAGCAGGAAACAGAGGTGGCCACCCATCCTAGTTTGGCTGGAGCTGTCTATATTTCTGCATGTTTATCAAGTATAGTCCTTAGTGGTATCCCCCTTGGTATTCACAAATCTCTGTGAACATGATAAATCATAGTCACTCTATTTCAAAAAGAAAAAAACATCTGAGCTTATGTATAAAAGAGGCAAGAATTTGCCAGCTAGAGAGTGGATAATTCAAGGAAGACGGAGGTACCACCGAGAGAAGGAATGCTGGGCACAGCTGTAAGGAAACAGTACAGCACAACGCAGAAGCTCTGGGCATTGGTACCGATTGCCTTCCGGGCAGATCTCAGCCACCCGCTAACTACGGTATCACGAATATTCTCCATGTCCAAGCCAGGCTCAATTGTAAAAAACGTAATTCTTTGCTGGGACTGCCCGGTGGCTTTGCACTGCTCACTACACAAAGCCGCCAATTCCATCCCAGCTTTCTGGCAGATGAGCTCTTCTCCCGATCCTCACCAGGAGTCCTGCCCACCCTGCCCTCATTCTGACAGTGTTCACTTCACTCCAGCCTCAGTGTCCTTTCCTGTGATTCCCAATAGGGAGGCACCCTCCTACAGAAGACACCCCTCCCCATTCCCTAGACCCCATGTTACCCCGCTTACTTCCCCCCTACCTTCCCCCCCACTGCTCGACTTCCTTGTTTTGTTTTGCTTTGGCTTGGTTTTTTGGTTTCGAGACAGGTTTCTCTGTGTGTAGACCTGGCTGCTCTGGAACTCACTTTATAGACCAGGCTGGCCTGGAACTCACAGAGATCTGCCTGCCCTTGCTTCCTGAGTGCTGGGATTAAAGGTATGTACCACCACCACCCAACTTCTGCTCGACTACTTTTTACAGCATTTGTTCAAAAGCTACTTGATTCTGATGTCCAGGGCTACATTGTACCATTTCAAATGAGTGAATGAATGAAGAAGGGTTAGGGGCCATACTGAATACATTTCATCACAAGAGTACCGCATTTCTAAAGAAGATTGAAAACATAGAACTGACTGATGTCAATGTAGCAGGCATAGGTCAGAATAAAAACTATGCCCTGGGAAGGGGGGTGCCTTCCTTAAACCTTCACTCCATTGATATTGAACAAGGACCTAGATATCAAGATAGGAAAAAATGGCTTTCCTCAGATGCCACCAATGTGCTGAGGCCTTCTGAGGAAGCTAAGGCTCAGCTGGGGTGAGGCTCTCACTTCATCCTGCAACTAGCACCTCCCAGCTGCAGTCCAGTCAGCATCCTGATCTCCGTCTCCAAGCTTGCATGCATCTACTCCACCCTTATCACATGCTGAGGATAAGATCAAAGCCCTGGTTAAAGCAGCTGGTGTCAGTGTTGAACCTTTCTGGCCTGGCTTGTTTGCAAAGGCCCCGGCCAGTGTCAACACTGGGAGCCTCATCTGCAATGTAAGGGCTGGTGGGCCCTGCTCCAGATGCTGGGGCCACTCCAGCAGCAGCCTTGACCCCTCCACTGCCACCTCAGCTGAGAAGAACGTGGACTGGATGCTAAGAAGGAAGAATCTGAGGATGTTGATGTAAGCTTAGGCCTTTTTACTAAACCTCTTTTGTTAACATGTCCAATAAAAAGATGTGAACCTGTTTTTAAAAGAAAGGGAGGAAGGAAGGAGGGATGGAGGAAGAAGAGAGGGAGGAAGAGAGAAAGGAAGGAAAGAAGGAAGGAAGGGAGAGAGAGAGAAAGGAAGGAAGAAAGAGAGAAAGAGAGAAAGAGAGAAAGAGAGAAAGAAAGAAGGAAAGAAAGAAAGAAAGAAAGAAAGAAAGAAAGAAAGAAAGAAAGAAAGAAAGAAAGAAAGAAAGAAAGAAAGAAAGAAAGAAAGAAAGAAAGAAAGGTAGATATGGCTACATATCTGCTGCCTAGTACGCTTATGAGAACAGCAGAAAATCTTCTCTTTGGCTAGGTAACAGACAGTTTTAAACCTTGCATAGATGAACATGATTGGCACTCACAGTAAATTGACAAAGACATGATTATCTTTGGTATGCTAATACAAAGTAAGATGTTTAAAACTTTTGCTAAAATAAGCTTCCGAGAGGAAGGCACACAAACAAACAGGTGAGTGTTAGGAGTGCTCGGCGCACAGGGAGGCAGACGAAACTCAACTGGGAGTCTTATCAAAATGAGAACAGCCTGTAAAGATAATGAAAACTGGAAGAGTCTAACAAACAGGAATTATATTAGGAAGCAGAACACATTAGCAGAAGCGCAAGCTATTTTTAATGGATTTTAATTCTTTCCCCAGTCTTTGTTGTTATTTGCTAGCATGCTTTATGATGGTTGAAAACTTCCATTTGTTTTCTCATTAACTTCATTCTTTTCCACTGGCAGACATCAATTCTCTTTCTGTGGACCCTTACTTCAGAAATATATAGAACTAAAATGAATACGGGGGTTATATTCCCCTTATGACACTTACATAAACATTAGCATAGTAATAAAGTCAAAATACCTTAGAGCGCAGTGCATATTATCTGCAGAAGTAATTATCAAAAGAGACATTCTGAGACAGGGACATCCTAAGAATTTCCCTTATTATTGTTGAATGAACATTTCTAGGAAAGAAAATAACAAGACTGGTGAAACAAGGTAGAAGACAATAGCAAATTGCTAAACTTTGGTGACCTTTCTGCCAGAGATCAATACTACAGCAATGAGTAATGACGGAGCATCAGGGCTGGAGGGATTTCTCCGTAGGTGAGCATACATACTGTTCTTTCAATGCACCTGAGTTTGCTTTGGAACATCTACATCTTTTTCTTTAATCTTTTAAAAAGGAAAACAGACTGACTGACTAGTCCAGGCCTCTATGTCTAGTCCTCAAGGATACAAAGAATTTAGTAAAAACAAGCCATAGCTCCTGAACCTGACTAGGGTGATGTGGAGTCTAGAACATGGGCATCCATGACATGGCCATGCTCATGTCAACAATGCCCATTCACTCAGACTTCACCTGCTCTCCGCAATGGTAAGTGAAGATGGAGTAAGGAAGCCAACTAATGTGTATAAACTACTTAGCATAAAAAAACCACAAGGCCTGGGTGTGATGGAGCATGTCTTTAGTCCAAGTACTTCAGAGGCAAAGGCAGGAGGATCTTTATGAATTTGAGGCCATCCTGATCTACATAATGAGTTCCAGAACAGCCAGAACTACATAGAGAGACCCTGTCTTTAAAATACAAAAAAAAAAAAAAAAATCCCATAAGCATCCCAACTGATAGCTGTTTGGCTGCTGTGATTATCCCCTGGGGGCAAAGATGGCTCAAAAAAAGATGTACAGAGCTTCTAACATGGACTGGGAATCTACAGGTCATAAACTTGTAAAGAAAATTCAGAAAGTTGTTATTGCAAGGGGACATGGTATAGGAGTGTGGAAATGGAACAGGGCTCCACCTGCCATGTCTATGCACACTAAGCAGCCTATTTCCAGAGAATTAAGTTTCCGTGTAAAATAATAAAAGGATTTTATCAGAAAAAGAACTTTCCCTCATGGGGGAAAAAAAGAGTCAACATGATTCTGAACCTAGAAAAGATACAAGTAAAGAAAAATGCGTAAGTACTTGCGGACCTTGACCTTGATATCCTCCCAATGCTAATTCCCTGCCAGGTTCCACCCTCCTGAATGCTTAAGGGAAGTTCCTTGTCTGTGTCTGAATAATGGGCATTAAGAGCTTAGATGCAAGATTGTAAAACATCGGTAGGGAACTTCAGCCCTCCAGGGTCCTCCCATTGTGCTGTAAGCCTGTAATTAAGACCTCCTACCCCCTTCAAGAAATGACATTCGACATTTAAAATTAAATATACATACATATATATATATATGTATATATATATAATTGAATGAATACTGCAAATGTAATCTATGAATACCACAAATGTGTTAATATCATGAGTGTAATTTTAAAAATTAGTTAATTAATTAAAAATAAATAAAAAAAATTTAAAAATGCGTAAGTAAAGAAATGTAAACAAATATGTAAGACGTAACCAAGAGGCACACACGTGCAAGACCCACAAACCAATTAGGAAAGTGGTCAGTGCTCATGTAAGGGAGCGCCTCCAGGAGATGATCCCCTGTTATACAGAGATGCATTATAAGCAGCCCTGTGCCGACGGCATGGCAGCTCATAGAATTCCCCCAATGCCGAGTGACACTTGGCCTGCTTCACTTCCCATTTCCCTCCCTTTCTTCAAATCTTCTCCATTTTCATCGCTTTGTCTCAGTGTAGGGTCTCACACTCTGGCTACCCTGTGTTCAGGAGTCATAGTTAAGCTGACTTCCTGCTCTGAGTCCAGACCTTACCCTAGAGGCCTCCTCCTGGAGTCACTCCTGACCATCCTCATCAACCCATCTTTTCTAAAGCCTAGGAAAGCCATCCACCTCCATAACTTTGGATTCCTGCTAACCCAGAAGGATGGAGGAGAAAAGAGGAAATATAACTAATTTGATATGATGACAAAGGGAAGAGAAAACCTAAAGCTTCCAGGACTGATTCAAGCAAAGTTGACCCTAAGAAATCTGTCCAACAGAAGGCACAGGTATAGATGTAAACGTCAGGGAGAGATGTGGGGAACATTGAAGCGTTTAAGTAAAGACTCTTGTGAAGAAACAGCAGAGTCCTGAGGACCAAGCCCATGCAGAGTTAAGTGAAGAGGTAGAGGAGGGATGGAGGATAATGGAATTAGTCCTGCGTCTTTGTTAAAGCTGCTATTGCTGTGATGAACACCATGACCAAAAGCAAGTTGGAGGAGGAAAGGATCTCACATATATCACAGGTCGTCACTGGAGGAAGTCAGGACAGGAACTCAAACAGGGCAGGAACCTGAAGGCAGGAGCTGATGCAGAGGCCATGGAGGGGTGCTGCTTACTGTCTTGCTCAGCCTGCTTTCTTATAGAACCCAGGACCACCAGCCCAGGGATGGCACCACCCAGGATGAGCTGGGCCCTCCTCCATCAATCACTAATTAAGAAAATGCCCTACAGGCTTGCCTACAGCCTGATTTTACACAGGCAATTTCTCAATTGAGGCTCCCTCCTCTGAGATGACTCCAGCTCGTGCCAAGTTAAAATAAAAGTAGTCAACAGAGTCACAAAAATATGAAAAAGGAATCAGCACCAAGAAGCATTTCCAACAGCAAACAGATGCACAGCGATAAGGAAAGACAAAATCCCCTTTTCCCGCTGGGGTTTCATTTTTCAAAACATGTATTGGTTTAACAGTATTTAATATAGTAGTAGAATCTTAATTATAACAAAGCTCCAATGTTATATCTAAGCTTAAAATGTTTCCAGTGACAAACACAGCTTTAATCCCAGAACTCAGGAGGCAGAGGCAGGCAGAACTATGTGAGTTCAAGGCCAGCCTGGGCTACAGAGCAAATTCCAGGATAGGCAGAACTACATATGAGATTCCATTTAAAAAAGAGAAAGAAAGAAAAAAAGAAAGAAAGGGAGGAAGGAAGGAAGGGAGGGAGGGAGGGAGGGGAGGGAGGGGAGGGGAGGGGAGGAAGGGAAGGGAAGGGAAGGGAAGGGAAGGGAAGGGAAGGGAAGGGAAGGGAAGGGAAGGGAAGGGAAGGGAAGGGAAGGGAAGGGAAGGGAAGGGAAGGGAAGGGAAGGGAAGGGAAGGGAGAAGAGAAGAGAAGGAAGAGAAGGGAAGGGAAGGGAAGGGAAGGGAAGGGAAGGGAGAAGAGAAGAGAAGGAAGAGAAGAGAAGAGAAGAGAAGAGAAGAGAAGGGAGAAGAGAAGAGAAGAGAAGAGAAGAGAAGAGAAGAGAAGAGAAGAGAAGAGAAGAGAAGAGAAGAGAAGAAAGAAGAAAAGGAGTGCAAGCCTTTCCTGGATAAGTGGGGCTACCGCCCCTCATCAAATAAGATTCTCTTCACAGCAAGTGGATACACAATTGGACATAATGCAGAGATCAATGGATCGTGGTGAGCCCAGCCTCAAGAGGTACATCTCTATCACGGTTCCTCCGTCTGTGGCTCAGGGAACATCAGAGAAGAGGTGCAGAAGATTCTAAGAGCTAGAGTACCAGGAAGTCCTCTGTAAGACATCTCTGGTAGAAATGGATGATAAACAAGACACCAGGACAACAGCAGTATCAATGGACACATTAATGTGGCAGGAGGAGAATTCAGCATGGATCCACCCTTAGACAAAAACCTATAGGCGACTAATGACTGCTGGAAGGACAATTAGCCTCCCTAAGCAATGGGTCTCTTTATTGGTTATCCAGTACAGCATGGTGAGCCCTGAAACCACACACACACACACACACACACACACATGTGAAAAAATTAATTAATCAGACTTAGCAGGTTGTATTTATATATGTGTGTACAGATACATATGTGCACATAATAATCAAAGAAAAGAGGGTACCTACCTATGGGGGGGGGCACATGGGAGCAGTTGGAGAAAGGGTACCTGGGAGGGGCTGGAGGGAGGAGAGGGAAGGGGAAAGTGATGTATTCTATTTCAATTAAAAATGTATTTTTTAAAATGTCTTCCCTAGTAGCTACATTTTCAGTTTCCTTCATTTTACAATGCAAATACATATACAGTCCTATGGTGTGTGTGTGTGTGTGTGTGTGTGTGTGTGTGTGTGTGTGTGTGTGTGTGTGTGTGTGTAATCTCAAAACTGAATCAAGATATTTTCCTCATAAGAATAAACTTGGAGGTTAACATTTTCATTCCTCTGCATCAAACACAGCTGTTTCATCTTGTGGAGATGACGGTTTGTCTGTGATCGCCTTCGAAGCATCAGGCTGGAGGAGACCAGCAACCCCTGCTCCACTCAACTCTATCCCACCCCAATATCAGGAAGAACAATTCCTTAAATTGTCAAGCAAATAAAGAGCCTTTAAAAGTGATGCTAAGGATTCTGTCCCTCTAAATGTGTGCTTCAAAAAGTCTCTACTGCAATCCTTTTCAGGATTTTGACCTCTGACTGTTAAATCTAAAGGAACAGATTAGCTGGCTATTCCCCATTCTACTTATGGCATACCATACACGACTATACAGAAGTGTAATAACTTGATATGTTTAGAATATAATACTAGCATTTTTCTTGTAGAATATAATCTTTTACTGTGACATTCAAACTATTCATGATCCGCTGGGCATGGTAGTACATGCCTTTAATCTTGTCCTTGTTGCTCTCTAGGTCTCTCTCTCTGAGCCTCTCTGCGCCCCTCTCTTTCTGTTTCCTCTCTGCCAGGCCTGACTTCTTCTGTCCTATCCCCTCTTCTCTCTAATAAAGCCCATTCTAACTCTGATTTAAAAAAAAAAAAATCTTATCCTTGTCAGTCAGAAGCAGGAAAATTTCTGTGAGTTCAGGACCAACATGGTCTACATAGGAAGTTTCAGGACACCCATGGCTACTTAATAGAGAGATTCTGTCTCATAAAAACAAAAAACAAACAACAACAAAAACACCGTATGGCCAAAAGAATTAGTATGCCTCTAAAGATTTTATTTTTAATTGATTTTCAGAACCAAAATGCAAGTAAATTAAAACATTGCTCCAGAATACAAATTATGACTTTCATCGTTAAATGCTCTTATAGCTTCAAACACATGGAAGCAAAAAGAGAATTTAAATGTTGCACTTTCTCTTGGTAAATAAAACTACCATTATTTTGTGCTCACTATATGCCAAACAACCAAGTAGGCCTTACATACACCATTTTTAATCTTCATGACATCATAATATAGTATGTAACATCCTTATTTGATAATAAAGCTAGCTGAGGCTCAAAAATGCTTAAAACATGTCCAGTTATATCACTATTAGCCAGTGGCATCTGTATATAGTCTGTGTGATGTTCTGCTTAATCAGTGGCACTCGGTTAGCATTTAATAATCAAGAAAAGTCAACCAGAGAAACAAGCAGAGAGGCTGGCAGCATTCAAACTACGGCCATTTCCAAAAGAGTTCAACAGAACTCTTATACATATATACATATACGTATATACATAAGGCTTAAGGGAGAGTTGGGGTGGGGCTGCTGCTGCTCCAAGATTCCTGGCCTTCAGACACTGTGTGGTAATATACATGACTGTTTGGGGTGGTGGCCTCTGAGAGTTGAGGGGAATATGATAAAAGAGGATTGTGAGAACTTATTTCAAGAAATGCTTTCTAACACTATGAGTCCATTCCTCACTCTCACTGAAGAGGTTGTCCCTTGCCCAGAATCTATGGGAAAGGACTCATAACAGGCAGAGAACATGGCATGTGAGCTCTGTAGTTGAACGTGTAAGGTGAACCAGAAGCTTGCTGCCACATAAAAACATGAATAAACAAGAAACTACGATGGCATCTATGATGGGGGGGTGGGGGAGGAGATGAAGAGAAAGCCACCCTGGCTGGGTCTCAAGACCGTGAGTTTGTGATGCCAAACAATGTGTAGATGGATTCCAAGGTCAGACAGAGGGGGGGTTTCTGATAGGACAGTGGCCTGAGCATTGGGACCCGATGCAAAGGCAACCTGAAAGGTGCAAAGGCAGCGTGAAAGAGGAATAAGGACTCGCCAGAGTGAACCTGCATGTAAAGCATTGTGTCTGTCAGACAGAAGCAGGGAAGCTTCCAACTCACCCAGGATGGGATGATCCAGAGTGCGACACTGCTGACATCCACCAAACCCAGGAAGCACAAACCCATGTCACAGTGAGTGTGTAGAGAAAGGCCAGAGTGTTTGCTTCCTTCTCCGTCCTGTTCCAGGGCAGGAGGATATTGTAACAGGGTAACATCAGGAGAGGTAGTGTGCCAGCAGCTAGCTCCACTTGGAATAAAAAAGCTGACTCAGTTCCCCTTTTGAAAAAAAAAAATGTTATTTCCAACTCGAAGTAAATGAAAGATTTTGTCACGGAGCGACCAGAAAACCTGACCTTTCACATTTTCATTAAGGGGTTAAGGAAACGCCTGAAGATATTTTAGAGAAAAGGTAAATTTGCATTTGGAGTATACCCCAAGAGCTGTGCTGGTAACACACTGCTCCCCAAGTTTAGGAAACGGTACATTCTAAGGACCCCTTTTAGGGATTTCAAAAGTATCAGAAGACACATTAAGAACAACTTAACTTTTTTTTTATTAAAAGGACTCTTTATTGAACTGAGAAATTAGAAGAAAAATATCACACACACACACACACACACACACAAAGCATAGTGAAAAAAACACTCAACCAGCAAGGTAACCACAGCTCCCAGATTCCAGAGAAGTGGTGTGACATGAAAAGGATGACTTCACATGCACAACCATGCTCCTGGCAATGCATCTTGTAAGCCATCCTAACTGTGAAAAGCCCATCTCGTTTCTGCTTTGTCTGTGGGAGTAGCATGAGCGAGGGAAGGCCAGAGCGGGGAGGAGACAGAGGCTGTGTAGCAAAGCCGTACCATGTCTGTGGTGCTGCAGCTATACTCCTGCATCTCCTGGGAATACACACTCCTCATGGACTCTGCATCATCGCCTCCTGAGAGGTTAGTAGGCAGCCACTGTGCACCAACCTGGAGTTCCTGCCTAGGAGGCGCATGTGTGGTGGCCTCCTGAATGCGCGGCGGTGGGTGTAACTCCATGGCCCGGAGGTGATCTTGATAGAGTTCATATTCCTCATCAACAAGCATCTCTCTTTCCTCACCCCCTCCCTCCAGGGGAGGGCTCAGAAATTCATGCATTTCCCAGGCTTCTGAGCTGATATCAATTTCTTTTTCTTTTTTTTTTTCTTTTTTGGCTTTTTCGAGACAGGGTTTCTCTGTGTAGCTTTGTGCCTTTCCTGGACCTCACTTTGGAGACCAGGCTGGCCTCGAACTCACAAAGATCCGCCTGCCTCTGCCTCCTGAGTGCTGGGACTAAAGGCGTGCACCGCCACCGCCCGGCTCAATTTCTTTTTGTTGGAACTGCAAAGACTTCCCCAACTCTAGAAATGGTTCATCCACAAGTTCTTCAAGATACGGCTCATCTCTAAATCCCTTGGGTGCCTCGAGGATTAAAGATGACAACTTAACTTTTTTTAGCCTGTTTGCCCCAGACTTACTTGATCATGGATCCTTTCTGGTCCTATGTTCTGGAATCAGATGGCTCTTGTGAAGGTCACTCGGCCTGCGCAGAATGCATTGTCCCAGCTCTAACATGGGGTGACTCCAGCGAGGGGGCACTAGCACTAACTCACGTGTCATTTGATGGTGTGAAATGGTTTGAGGAGCACAAAGCACTCAGAACTTCACAGTCTATAATACTAGAAAAAGTAAAAAGCATCAGGAGGAAATCGATGTCATTACCCTCCCTGGTCTCCTGGGCTTTCATTTCTGCAATTGATCTCTATTCTCACGGAAAATGTAAAATCTTCCCTGAATAGTCAAATGCTGTCCTGGACCAGTGAACATCAATGTCACTTAACATCATCATTATTGCGTTTGCTTGTTCAGGATCTAGTGCTCTCCTATCTCTGGCTGCAGGGAGCTGCCTCCTTGACTCATATCCCCACAGATCAACTCTCCCTACATCAACATCTCAAGACCTTCCTTCCAGAGCCGGGCAGCGGTGGCGTATGCCTTTAATCCCAGCACTCAGGAGGCAGAGGCAGGTGGATCTCTGTGAGTTCAAGGCCAGTCTGGTCTACAGAGTGAATTCCAAGATAGCCAGAGCTACAAAGAGAAACCCTGTGTTGAAACCTGCCTGCCAGAAAAAGACAGTCCTTCCTTCAGAGCTGCTAAAGCCAGTGGAGAAGTTTTACAGAGAGGGATTTCATCTCATTTGTCTCCAAACGCACAGTGATATCTCTCGACCCTGTTCCTAGTCGGGCTCTCAGTGAGGATTTAGAGAAGAATGAAAAGAAAGACAAGATAAATAGTTACCCAAAGCTCTCCATTGCAAACTTGGATTAAAGAGTGGAACTAGCTCATTTAAATACGTTACTTCACATTTCTTTCTCAAATTTTCATTGAATTTTTTACACTCTATTTTCCTCTTTTGATGACAGCCCTAAAATACAAAGTGTATAATTTCCTAATATCGCAAGATAATACTCTTTTCTGCCTCTCAGTTATTAAAATGACTTCAAAGTCTTTCATCGGGCCACACCTCCTCTCCAAAGTGGCTGTCTTCCAGCATTTTAACTAACCTTGATCTTTCTCACTTCTGTCAAAAGACAAAATTACAACAAAGATCTAATTGACTTTTCTACCTAGCACAGAGCAGAGCAACTGTTACCGTGAGCAGAACAGGAAGGCTGGCTTGAGAGAAGAAAAAGAAAAGGCTGAAGAAAGTTCTAGAAATGGAGTCAAACATCGTCCTAATTCCTTGGGAGTTACTTTCCTCACGGGATCAAAACGGAGATGGCAGAGAGGATCCTTACTGTGCTGTCTTGGCCTGAGAGCAGGTTTCGCCCTACTCCAGGCTACTCAGTATTCTACAAGACAATGTTTTTCCAGGCTGTGCGTTGTACTGGCAGACTCCATCTTACAAACAGCTTTTCATGCCACTTTGACAGAGGAGGAGGATTTCAGCTCTGAGTAGACCTAGAAACTGCCCATCTATCAGACTCCACCATCCAGCACACTGAGAAGTGACTTATTCCTGAGAATAGAGAAGGAGTCGCTGTGCTGATATTTTATTTGTGCTCTAATAAATAAAGCTTACCTAGAGATTGGAGGAATAGAACAAGCCAAGCCACAAGTTCCTACTGCTAGGAAATCCTCAGCCCAAGAGAGAGCTACTTCTTGTATACTCACGCCTTATATACGTTTCTGTGCCCTGATATCTTCCTCTCTCCATCCAGCTACATCACTTTCCGCTTTCCACCCAGCTCTATCACTTCCTGTCATTCTGTAGAGACCTCCAGACCTCTATGGTTAATTAGTGCTGAGATTAAAGGAGTGTGCCACCACACCTAGCTCTGTTCCCAGTGTGGCATTGAACTCACAGAGATCCAGATGAATCTCTGCCTCCCAAATGCTAGAATTAAATGCATATGCTACCACTGCCTGGCTTCTATGTTTAATATAGTGGCTGGCTTTTTCCTCTGATCTCCAGATAAGTTTTATTTGTTAGAGCACAAATAAAATATCACCACAAGTCACTCTATAAGTTTATTGGAGAGAACTGAAACCATAGGGGCCCATGGCCACATTAAAATCATGTAATGGAAAAAAGGACCAAGAATGCATCAGACACACCAGATCAGGAGAAGGGTGTAGTCCCCTTACTTGGACCCCAGAAAGAGACAAACACCTATCCCTGAGACAGCATGGCCCCACACTAAACCATCACTTGGTATCTGCTATATACACCAAGTACTCCCCAACTTGGCTAGGTCCTCCACTGGTTGACACAGCCTACCAGACTCCCTTTCTACCTATCTGCTGTTCTGGGCCCGGACCAGAAGAACCACTGTTTTCTGATCAAATTGCTGCTCGGCTTTCCACCTTGAAGCTACATTCTTCAGCTTCACTGTCAAACCCTGACTCAAGCAGCTCCAGCATCAGCATCCTCCTGGCACTAGCCTGCTTCATCATCTCATCAATACTGACTCCATCCCTGGCCACTTCTGCAGCTTCTTTAACTTGCATTTATTCTTTAACTCATACATACATATATAGATAGGGATATCTTTACTGTGTGACATGTGATATTAGAGTCGATATTAGCAATTAAAATTGGAAGAAAGAAGTTACATTCACCTTGGACTGAATTCTAACATAGGCGAATTTTATGACAAATTGCTGTCATGGAAAGTGCCAAACCTCATGAATTCATTGTCCTTCAACAAATTCTGACATGGTGGAAAGACTCGATCGCATTCATTTCTGTTTCTGGCACAGCATGCTCATGACACGTGGATTTGTCCTAGACTCTCCTGGTTTTGAAGGGCTGGACTCTTCCAAGTCAGTTTGGTTATGTGAACTATGAGTGTCTACATTCTAGTTTGGCTTGGTCCACACCTGTCTATTTCAGGACACACTGCAATCCGAACAGCTGCCTTCTTGTTTTTTGTTGAAGAACGGTGTGCCCCGACAGGTGTGGCGGTCAGAAGACACTCTTCCTGTGTTGTTTCTCACCTTCCCACCAGGTTGGACAGAGTCTCTACTTGCAGCAGTAGGGAGGATTGACGACATTCCCTCTGCTGTGTCCAGCATCTCCATGGCCCTGGGAACCAGAAGTACGGATGATCATCAGGCTAAGTGTGGCGAGCAGTTTGCGCACTGAGCCACTTCCCCAGAACCTAGAATGGCTTTTGATGTTCAACATGCTCAAAAATGTTTTTTTCTAAATATTTGCCTATGCATTCACCTTCTCGTGTTTGCTTTGCCCTCATCTCTGTTTGTCCTTCTGAGCTTATTTTGTGTCTTCTCAAAGCAACTCTTCTCGAATTTCCCCAAAAGAACATGCTATGTTCTTGAACGAGCATAGAACAGCGTAGAATCCCAGGTTAACAATCATCATTCCATCCCAGTCCCTTAAAGCTTTCAGGACAATGTCCCTCGCCTTGTTGTTGCTAAGTAACGATCATGAAGCTCTTGAGAGCACGTTTGTCCTAGGGCTCTGCAGTCTGGCTAGGATGTCTCAGTTCAGATTTATTTCAAGTATCCTTTAGAAGTGTAACTAGGCCCATAGAACTGGAGTTCCCATCGTCTTTACACAATCTCCACTATTTCATGCAAATATTGTCTTCCACTTTTTCCTGGTCTCCTTCTGAAACTCAGTCATGACATATAGGATGTAAAATGTGCTGTGTAAGCAGTCCTAGAGCTTTCTCACAGATTATTTACATTTCATTTCTAGAACCCTTCTTACAATGTTTAAACTGGGCGTTGGGGTTTTCACTCAGTGGTAGAGCACTTGCCTAGCAAGCACAGGCCCTGAGTGTGTTCCTTAGCTAGAAAAAAAAAAGTCCTAACCTGATTATTTGCCCTTAGATGTAGTTTTGAGAGCATCCTGTATCCCCTTTGAAATATTAACTATTTACCCTTGTATTTGGCATATGATCCATATACATGCACAGTGTGTGCTGGCTGTTTCTGTTGTATGATGATCCCACCAATGACCATGAGTCTACATGTACCTGCTGATACTGTCACCATGGCCTCTTATGCACATGTGTTACATCTGTGGCGTTTCTGGCAGATGTTCATGTGGAGCAGAGTGGGAACAACAAAATCTGAGCTTACCTCAGCTTCTAGATTATGGTTTTTAAATTCATAACAGACTGAATTTTACGCAACAACAAAAAGTATGTGATGCAGGGTCTCAGGTTGATGACGTCTCAGGAGCCGCATCTCGTGCAGCCTCAAGTAGAGACAACGAAATGGACAGAGCAGGTTGTACTTACAAATTTAGGCATCTATATGTAACGACAGCATGAGAACAAAGAGGCCATGATCCCAAGCATCGCACTCTTAACCACTGAGCCATTTTCCAGCACTAGTGGATGTTTACTGGAGGAGTTACTCCAGACATCTGTCCATCATGTTATCAGAAATAGATCTCACATCTCTGATGGTACTTCAGATCTCTCTGCATGATGTCAGGCAATTCACACATGCACACACACACAAACTGCTCTCATTGAACTAAAATCCCTTCAACCCATGCTTCCTATTTATTCATTCGTGGAAATGGCCTTTTTTCAGAACACAGTGGCGTGCCATAAACAGCAAGACGACTAATATGTAAATAAATAGCTATGTAACCAGGCAGATATGCGACTCTCTTCCTTTCTTCATTCCAATTATGATTGGTTCTGCCTCAGAAAACAAGAGAAATTTTTTTTCAAAAGAAAAAAAACAAGATAGCCTATTGATTGAAGTGTTTCCACAATGTAAGGTATTAACATTATTATAACATTGCTAGAATGGCATCATTGTGAAAGTCTCGTCACACAGAAGGTGTGTTACTAGTAAGCAGAACGCAGCACATGCTGGATGTACACATCGCATGGCAAGGAACTAGCAGCGTGGCCTTGCTGTCTTCCATGTGGCTTCTTTCTCATTTCTCAAGCTGCAAATTCCACTGTGCCGCTGGATTTGTTTTGTACGTTAAACAGCATCACCGGAGGCTTTTTTTTTTTTTTTTTTTTTTTTTTTTTTTTTTTTTTTTTTTTTTTTGATTTTCGAGACAGGGTTTCTCTGCGTAGCTTTGCGCCTTTCCTGGAGCTCACTTGGTAGCCCAGGTTGGCCTCGAACTCACAGAGATCCGCCTGGCTCTGCCTCCCGAGTGCTGGGATTAAAGGCGTGCGCCACCAACGCCCGGCACACCGGAGGCTTTGTGGAGCTTTCTGTCTTTGTTCTTAGCATAGAAGTACTGCTGAGAAGAGAAGCCATGTGTGCAAATAATATTATCAGTCAACAGGCATTAAAAGAACTGCTTTCACCTTTTTTCATATAATGCTGATATTTTTCTTTTTTTCTTTTTCTTTTCTTTCTGTTTTTAAAGATTATCTAGGCCTGCCACTTGCTTCCTCAACATAATTGAACACGTAATTACTATGTAAATTTGGTTTTCCACATGCTTCTGGAAGAGCAGAGACCATTTGGTACTAGAGATTTCAAAGCATTAATCATTTGAAATATGGTACTTTTGACTTAATATGTAAAATGAAGATAATTCTTATCTGCCTTGCAGGGATTACTGTGAGGATTAATTACTTAATTTTGGTTAAGCAATTTGAACATAAAAAGCATTACTTAAATGAAGGTGAGGCCCTGCTATTCAAACCAGAAATTACTGAGTCCTCCTCAGAGAAGCAATCGTCCTTTTGTTTATTACTATTTCATTACTATTATTATTATATTTGATGGGTAA
Organism: Peromyscus maniculatus bairdii; assembly: GCF_049852395.1. Lineage (NCBI taxonomy): Eukaryota > Metazoa > Chordata > Mammalia > Rodentia > Cricetidae > Peromyscus > Peromyscus maniculatus. Next base: position 95,926,963 of record NC_134861.1, read on the forward strand.
TTGTCTAATAATTTTATATTAAAAATGTAATACACCTTTTTTCTAAAGAACTAATATGCATGTATTGTTAACTGAAATAGCATTGATTATATCATTACTATTAAAGTCTGTGAGACCCCAATACTGTGATATTTACCTGTTTCATAAAATACTGTGTTATAATTCATGGCCCACTGAAATTATCTCAAGTTAGAAGATTATTGGAAAGAAACAAAAATCCTCTTTGGAGACTTACCTCCTTAGCATAAAATAAAAATCACATGTATGTATATAGAGATTTGTTTTTTTTTTAAACCAAGGTCCTAGACGGATTAGAAACAACACAATCTGGTCTAAAAATTAAAAATATCCTATTGTGTTCCCTGTTGATTTCTGATCATCCATGGAATATTCAAGAAAATATTAATTAAAACTTCTACAAGGAAAGAGAGAAAACTAAAACAAAAGCTAGTCCTTGTTATTAACTGTTCCACACACTCATTTTCTACAGCGTAAGTCCATTCAGACGCTGGTCCTCATCATTAGTCGACTGCCTAATTTTGAGACTTCATCCTTTCCTTCAACAAACATTTTTAAACAATTCTTCACTTTGTATCTAATATGTACAAGGCATTTTTTAGGGGTCGAGACAGAGAAAGGCAGGGAATATTACTGAACGTGCAGCTTAAACTCTAGCAGGAGATACACCCAATGGCATGTGCTTTCTAGCTGGTCAGAGCTATGAAGGTTATGCTAGAATGTAGCAAGGGCTTATAACAGGGATCAAAAATTGTCCCTAATAAGGCATTATTTAATACAATTGTCCAGGGAATCTCTCAAAGAAAGAAGACGGGTGGCATCATGTGTGTGTGTGTGTGTGTGTGTGTGTGTGTGTGTGTGTGTGTGTGTGTGTGTGTGTCGGTTTCTGAGAGGAGGCCTTGGATGTTACAAGAAAGCAGAAAGATGTGGTACTATGGTACAAGAACCGGCTGAAGATGAGACTACAAAAGAGGGAGGCAGGTGAGGGAAGTCTTATCAGCCATTTAAGGGCCCTTCCTAAGAGCAATAAAAAACACAAAGTATGTTTTCTACAAAGAGTTATTCCTGCAGTATACACAGAACTTGTATAAATCAATAAAATCCTAGGACCTCAAACTTTTACATTTAAAAACAAACATGTATTCATTAAAATTAAATACAACCACTACAGATATTGAAAGATGTTTATATGAATATTAAAATTAAAAATGTTACATACCACTTATCCTGTGAGACACACTGAATCCCTGCTGAGTTCCAGTTTGGGAGTTTAGGTAAGTGTGATCTGACAAGACAATTCAGTGGACTTTTTAACCCAATATTGTATACTCTGATTGGATGTCCACACTGCACCCTTCCATTAAAGATACATAAAATGCTATGGGAAAGATGTGTTATTTAATTTAGCTTAACCAAGTACTACAGATTGAGTCTTCTCTAACAGCCTCTAAGATGGACTGGGGCACATGGGAAGTCCTTTGAGAAATGTCTATCCTCAAGGGCAAGAGTCAGTGTTAAGAAGTCCATACTCATTGGTCAAGGTGAGGCTAAATGAAGCCAAGTGATGTGACTTAACTCTTAAGTGCCAGATAAGCATCATCACTATAAGTGGCAGCAATACCAGGTGGCCTCATTCATGAGAGCAGTAGAGACCACAAATGAAGCATAGAGTTCCTAGAGGGACAGCAGCCAATACACATCATCCTTAACTCAAGCAACCAAAGGAGATATGCAAGGATGTGCAAAAGCTAAATGAAGCCCTCCAAAAGGAAAGCTGTGACCTTTCCAATTTCTAACCCTGAGCCACCTACGTATTCCACAGTTGGTTAGAAAGGCAAGGCAAAAATTCTTAATGCCACAGAGGCATGAACTCTCAAGATTCAAGAGTCTATTTCTTCAGTGTATATGTACGTGAGCAGGTACACACTCAAGTGCATATATGCCAGGAAAATGCCAGGACTCCTCCTCTTTTGCTCTCCTTCTTATTTCTTTCAGACAATGTCTCTCATGGAACAATTTTTCAACTTGCTTGCAACCAGCAAGCTCCAGCAATCCTCCAGGATCTGGCCCTCTCCCTAAGCACTAGGGTTACAGGCATGTGTTGCCACACCCAGCTTTTTATGTGAGTGATATGGATCTGAACTTGATTCCTCAAGCTTGTGTAGAAACCCTTCTCATACACTGAACCATCTCCCCAGATCCTCATCAGTGAAAATTTTCATGGTGGTCTAGATCATACTCAAACACCATCTTCACACTAATGAGCACATTTTCATTCTGCATCTCTTATCACTAAAAAAGAAGCACAATATTCAGCAGAAGAATTGGGGATTTGCATGCATTGTTTTCTGCATTTGACAGAGCACTAACTCATTAAGTGGGTGATGGGGAAGACTGCTAGATTTGAGTTAGTCCCAGAGGAGAGATTAAAGTCTCTACAGAAGATTCAAAACATGGTATAAACAACCCTCCATCTTGGCCCATATAATCTGCCAAATCCCGTGACAGTCTCTTCAATGGAGAAAGATAATGAAGCCATTTGTGGTGGTACAGACCAAGAAGCAAACACTGAATAGAAAGATAGTAAGCAGAATTTCAGGCAGACTCAGGCTTATACTATAGCCCATAGGCTACTAAAAGAGGGCACACTGCCTGCCACAGAGGACAAGGCACTGTTTGAAAAGCAGCTATCAGAACGTTCACTGAGACTGAAGATCTAATCATGGGATGTGCAGCTACAATCACCAGCGCTCATCTGGATGCTCAGACACACCCCATGCCCTAGATTAAGATGGCTGAGATAGATAGGGAACTCCTTGGAGGAATGTCTTGCTACTGATTAGGAAAAGCCAACAACCTCTAGCTATTGACTTACTTGGGGTCTACCTCTGCAGACACATAACCATTCCCAGATCACACCATTTCCAAGGCCTATGTCTCATGACTGATACATGGGTGCACAGATCTGGCTATAGAACCTTTTTCAGGGCAACCCAATGGACACCATTTGCTGCAGAGCTCCCAAGCTAGCTGACTGAGGTTTTGGTATCTAGGCATTGAAGTTTCATTTCCTCCTCTGGCCAATATAGTATTCCTTTTCTTTACATAAAAGTGGATTCTTTTCAAGGTATCTTAGGCCTCAAACTTCTTGCACAAAAGGAATTCTGAGCAAATTGCATAAAATGGAAGTAGTATATCTAGAGTCATGGTCAGTCAGATTCAGGAAGCACGACAAAATCTTCAAGAGCATGAGGCCTGGTCCCCATGTCACTCACCACCGCACGAATGTTCCTGGCTCATACTTGAGACCTAATCGGATAGGGGTAGGAACTACACCTTTGATAAGCCAATGAATAACAAATACTGAACTGGACTCACAGTGGTTCTGTCCAGGATGCTGGTGTGAGCTAACGATAGACAGCTGCTGGTTCATATTGCCTCTTGGGCTGGCCCTGAAAGACAGCAGTGGGAGGGAATTCTCTGAATGGACCAACCTGTGGGCAGAGCATGTGGCCCTGTGCACAGGGAAGAAGTGGGCAATGAAGTAATACACACATTCTTGCTGTCAAAGGCATCACTTAGTTGGGATATTCCTAGAAATTGACATTACGGGGAAGTGACTGATGAAAATGGGCAAGAAGATCTTTGTAGCTCATAATAGTTCCTTCCAGAAGCATGTACTGAAAACAAGGAGGACAGGGTGACTCTGTCACTAAACAGCAACCATCTACTCTTGTTGACTAACCCTATGTGAACAGAATTCATAATTTCAAGTTTAGGAACCATTTAATTATGACCTCATCAGCTCAGACTCCCTCTATCGACAGTTAATCTAGCTTCCTTTTTTTTTCTTTATAAAACAGGATATTACTATGTAGCCCTAACTATTTTAGAATTACTTTGTAGACTAGGTTGGCCTCAGACTCACAGAAATTCTGCCCCTGCATCTCAAGTGCTGAGATTAAAGGCATGAACCACCACATCAAGCTCCAAGGTTAATCTGGCTTCTATCACCAGGAACTTCCAAATACATCAACCACAGGGATGTAATCCTAAACCTCCAATACAGAACCATGACTCAAAATGACAAGCCTATCTGCCAATGAAGAATTATATCAGGGCCTTCTACCCTGGAAAAGGCAATGATTTATCTTGATTAAGATGGGTAAGAACTCCAGTTATGGATGGAGATCCCCCGTGGCATTGTGTAGAAAGTACATTGATATTCCCCACAGTAATGAAATCCACTGGTCTCACACAGACCTCACGATCCCCAAATGCTAATCTAATAGAGGAATGGGATGGCTTCTTGAAGACACAGCTAAGGGACATTAATATACTGGCTGGGGCAATTAACCTTGATTGTCAGTAACCCCATTACTTTGTATGCTATCCTAAAAGGCAATTTTAATTTTTAAAAACTGTGATCATCAGGAGGATAAAGGGCACAGTTACAGAGTACAGGCAGGTAAACATGTAGTTGGTATAGGTCATCTGTCTCTTGGTATTCCTATACCCAGTTTTGACTCTAAATGGATGAATTCAGGAACTTCAGACAATTACTGTATAGTCATCAGAGGCTTGGCCTTTCCAGAACTTAAGAGTTTGTATATTAAATGATAAAATGGGCTGAGAAAGAAATCAGAGAAACAACACCCTTGACAATAGCCACAGACAATATAAAGTATCTTGGGGTAACTCTAATCAAAGTGAAAGACCTGTATAAAAAGAACTTTAAGTCCTTGAAGAAAGAAATTAAAGAAGATATCAGAAAATGGAAAGATCTCCCATGTTCATGGATAGGTAGTATTAACATAGTAAAATGACAATCTTACCAAAAGCAAACTACAGATTCAATGCAATCCCCATCAAAACCCCAACACAATTCTTCGCAGAACTCAAAAGAACAATATTCAACTTCATATGGAAAAACAAGAAACCCAGGATAGTCAAAATAGTCATGTACAATAAAGGAACTTCAGGAGGTATCACCATCCCTGACCTCAAGCTCTACTATAGCACTATAGTAATAAAAAAAAACAGCTTGGTATTGGCATAAAGATAGACACTCAGATCAATAGAACTGAATCAAAGACCCTGACATAATTCCATATACCTATGAACACCTGATTTTTGACAAAGAAGCAAAAATTAAACAGTATAAAAAAGAAAGCACCTTCAACAAATGATGCTGGCATAACTGGATGTCAACATGTAGAAGAATACAAATAGATCCATATTATTATTGCCCTGAACAAAATTCAAGTCCAAGTGGATCAAAGCCCTCAACATATAATCCAGTTACACTGAACCTGATAGAAGAGAAAGTAGAAAGTAGCCTTGAATGCACTGGCACAGGAGACTACTTCCTGAATATAACACAAGTAGCACAGACACTGAGAACAACAATTAATAAATGGGACCTGCTGAAACTGCAAAGCTTCTGTAAGGCAAAGAATACTATCAATAAGACAAAACAGCAGCTTACAGAATAGGAAATGATCTTCATCAATGATCTGATAGAGGGCTAATCTCCAAAATATATAAAGAACTCAAGAAACTAGACATCAAAATACCAAATAATCCAATTTTAAAATGGTGTACAGATCTAAACAGAGAATTCTCAACAGAAAAATCTCAAATGGCTGAAATACAGTTAAAGAATTGCTCAACATCCTTAGTCATCAGGGAAATGCAAATCAAAACGACTCTGAGATACCATCTTACACCTGTCAGAATGGCTAAGATCAAAAGCACTGATGACAGCTTATGTTGGAGAGAATGTGGAACAAGGGGAACACTCCCCCACTGTTGGTGGGAGTGCAAACTTGTACAGCCACTTTGGAATTCAATATGGTGGTTTTTTTCAGAAAATTGGGAATCAATCTACCTCAAGACCCAATTATACCAATCTTGGGCATATACCCAAAGGATGTTCAATCATACCACAAGGACACTTGCTCAACATGTTCATAGCAACATTATTCATAATAGCCCAAACCTGGAAACAACCTAGATGTCCCTCAACCAAAGAATGGATAAGGAAAATGTGGTACATTTACACAATGGACTATTACTCAGCTGTAAAAAAAACAATGACATCATGAAATTTGCAGACAAATGGATGGAACTAGAAAAAAATCATTCTGAGTGAGGTAACCCAGACCCAGAAAGACGAACATGATATGCACTCACTCACAAGTGGATACTTGGCATAAAGTATAGGATAACCAACCTACAATCCAACCCCAGACTAGATGGCAAGGAGGGCCCAAAGAGGAATGCATGGGTTTCCCTGGTAAGGAGAAACAGAAGAGATCTCCTGGGTAAACTGGGGCAGGGGTGAGGGAGATGGGGTCTGGGAACTTGAGGGAGTGGCTGAGTGTGGGAGGCAAGTTGGGGTAGGATGGAGGTGGAGAAAAATGAAAGAGATGTCTTGCTGGGGGTGTCATTTCGGGGTTAGGGAGAAACCTGGTGTCAGGGAAACTCCGCAAGGATGATGCCAGCTAAGACTCCTAGCAGTAGTGGAGAGGGTGCCTGAACTGGCCATCTTCTGTAATCAGATTGGTGACTATCTTAATCATCATCAGAGACCATTCATCCAGTAACTGATGGAAGGAGATGCAGAGATCCACAGCCAGGCACTGGGCCAGGCTCTGGGAGTCCTGCAGAAGAAAGGGAGGTGGGATGGTAGGAGCCAGGGGGGTCAACATCATGATGGGGGAACCCACAGAGACAGCTGACCTGAGGTCGCGGGAGCACGTGGACTCTGGGTCGACAGTTAGGGAGCCTGCATGGGGCCAACCTAGGCCCTTTGCATGTGTGTGAGACAGTTGTGTGGCTTGGTCTGTTTGTAAGGCTTCTAGCAGTGCAATTAGGACCTGTCCCTGGTGCTTAGCTGGCTTTTTGGAGCCTGTTCTTCATGATGGATTACCTTGCCCAGCCTTGATGCAGGGGAGGAGCTCGGTCCTGCCTCAACTTGATGTACCATGCTTTGTTCAAGGCCATGAGAGGCCTGCCCCTTTCTGAATGGAGACGGAGGAGTAGATAGGGAGGAGAGTAGATGGATGATGGGGGAAGGGGATGGAAAGAAAGGAGGGAGGGGAAACTGTAGTCAGTGTGTAAAATATATGAAAAAAATGTTAAATTTAAGAAAAGATTAAATGTTTGGGTGTGTGTACATACATGAGCAGAGGAGCTCATGGAAGCCAGAAGCATTGACTACCCCTGAATCTGGAGTTAAAAGCAACTGCATGCCTCTTGACCTGAGCAGTGGGAGCTAAATCAGGTGTCTACCTCAAGAGCCATCTCTCTAGGCCCTGATGTTTGGATTCTTGAAAACTTACACCGAACAACCGCCACCCTACATTTCCTACATCTAACCACTGAGCCCTCTGGGAACTCCTCACCTTCTCAATGGCTAGGGACAACCAGCACCAACATTACCTGAAGTGGGAAGGAAGATTTTATTTAGAAATCACTACAGTAGGTGTAGACTTGGTCTGTGGGATATAGCAGATGGATGGGAGGGAAAGCAGTTAGTGGGTGTGACGTTACTAAGAGGAGGCATCAAAGATAGGGAGAATTCTGGGGAGTCCAGGCTGGGGTGGTCAGCCGCCAAAGGTGAGGGGGAATTGTCCATAAAGCAACTTAGCAGAAATCATTCTTTTATTTATAGATTTATTTTTTTAAAGCGTGTATGAGTGTTGGCCTACATGAATGTATGTGTACCACCTTCATGCCCAGTACACATGGATGCCACAAAATGGTGTCAGATCCCCTGAAACCATATATATATAGGCAGGTAGGAGTAGCCATGTGAGTGCTGGTAACTGAATCTGGGTCTGCGGCAAGAACAGTGTTTTTAATCACTGAGCTATTTCTTTTGCTTCCACAGGAATCTTTAAAATTGGCCTATGCAGGCCAGCAAGGATCTAGCCAAGGTCAAGGACTCATGGAGAGGAGGGTTCGGAACACCTGCCTGAAGAGTGATCAGGGAGAGCTTATTCTCCATCTCATCCATGTTCCCTCACTCCAAACATCTGCGATCCCTGCTTAAGGGAGCCTGGATCCAAAGCTGCTCTGTCCAGTTAGACCACTAGACATTGGTAATGACTCCGTGTTCTTGTGGAACTGAACTTAAACCTTAATTTGAGTTTAGAAAATTTAGAAAAATTAATATAGACTAATGGTCTTAGCTTGAATTAACAATTAAAAATTTAATATATGCCATTTGCTGCTTTGATGGGACTTGATTTCACTGTTGTCACTGTGTCACAGAAACTAGCATTGGGTGGTGTGTGTTCTTTGTTTTCTAATGTGTCCACTATAAAATTGAACCATGTGACTCATGTCCTGATTTGGGGGTTTTGTTTGCTTTTTTGTTTGTTTGTCATTTCATGCTGGGGAAGGAACTCTGGGCCTTTTGTAGGGAAGGGCCTTTTCTAGCGGCTTTATAGGGATCAGTGTACTCATGGGACAGGTTGAGAAAACCTAAATGGAAAGACAGAATTTCTTAGGAGGCGACCTCCACAGGAGGTGGTCCGCCACAGGAGGTGGGTCTCTGTAGGAGGTGGTTCTCCAAAGGTGGTTCTCCATAGTTCTTTTGTGTGTCCGAACATCTTGCAGGCAGAGGTGTGACTTTAAGAGCAAAGAACAAATTCTCTTGCAGCCCTGAAAAATGTGGTTAGTGTTTCCTCGGTGAGCCAGAGGCAGGCCGTTTTTCCAGCATAAAAAGACTGGAATCTCTAAGCTTGGGTCCCTCTCTTGTTCTGCAGCCCGCTGCATGCACATGTGATGCCTGGCCATCCTACTTCCCTGTGCCCAGAAGAAGATGCCAACATCCTGGCTACTCCCAATGCTATGAGTAAATGGTCTTACGTCTTCAAGCTGTGTCTTCATTGTCCATCACCATTTGAAGATCAAAGCTTTCGTTTGCAAGCAGAATGAAGTCTCAGACCTGTCATAGGTTGTGGGAGTGTGTTGGGGAATTATAATAAAGTCAAGAAATTGTTCATTACGCAACAGAAAAACAGAGTTTGTGTAATGACAGCAGGAAGCTTATGTGGTACTGCAGACATGTATGTGGAAGGGGCATCAATAGAATGGAAGGGAAGGTGGATGATCTGTGTTATAAACTTGAGATGATGTTGCCGCAGCAACTGAGGCTGTAGCTTGTCGCAGTCATCTTCCTCTCCTCATTTCTTCCTGAACCCTGGAGAAGCTACACTTGTGTGGAGAAAGCTCAATGTGAGAAGCACAGGCTCTCCTTAGTGCAAGGGGCAGACCTCTCAGCACCACTGATGTCCAGCCAGGTCCCTTTAGTCCCTAGTGCTCACATCCATCAACTGTTGTAACCACTGCCAATGTCTCGAGCCTGGCCCCTGGTCTCTGGAGAATTACCCCATACACCCCCATAAACACACAATACTAGATTCCTCTTCTCTTTCCCCGCAAAGGGTTAAGTTCATGACACCTACATGGTAACTTCATAGTTCATTTTCCAGACACCTTATTCTATTTACCTTTTGTCTTGACATGTTAAAATAATGACCTTTTTAAAGGCTTTTTTTATATGGTATCTAAAGGATTTTATGCAAATTATAAACAAACAAAAAAAGGTCAGCCAGGAGGTGGTGGCGCACACCTTTAATCCCAGCACTTGGGAGGCAGAACCAGGCGGATCTCTGTGAGTTTGAGGCCAGCCTGGGCTACAGGGCGAGATCCAGGCACCAAAACTACACAGAGAAACCCTGTCTCAAAAAACCAAAAAAAAAAAAAAAAAAAACTCATGACTTTCTGGTGCCTTAGCATAGAAATACCACAGTACCACAATAACTGACCACATTCTACTAAACAAAGACCATCATAATGCCAACCCACTCTCAACTGGAGTAGATGGATGGAAGAGACTGCTCAAACCAAGAACCCCCCACATGCCAAGCAAGTCTTCTCCCACTGAGCTGTACAGTCCCACAGACTTCGGTTTTTGACAGAAGGAACAGCAATGCCCTGTGTTGGAGAATCACAGCTATAGGACAGACAGAAGTGTTTTGGTTTTCGCCCAAGGCTCCGAGCCACTGTTTCACATATAGCCATTCTGAACTCTCTTCATGATGATGATCTAGAATAAAGATTTTTCAGTTCCAATGCACGAATGCAGATGTTCTGAATGAGGCTTCTGACCTAGTTTCTGCTTCTGGATTATTTCATTACAGCCTCTTCTAGCCTGTGACTCTATTTCAATCAAACTGACCACTTTCTCTATCCATGATTCAAAAGTAGAAAGTAGACTACAAAATAGAACTGTGTGAACAAAGAAAGACATAACACTAATTATGTATTATCTCATTTTCTCTCTCATGGTTCAGGGTCAAAATAACCTCCCAGTCCAGGCATTCTTTTATCGAGATGAATAGCTGATGGGTTTGAGGTATTTATAACTGCCAAACCATAGCTGGGTTTGGCTGGGCAGACTGCCAAGAATCAAATTTAAGAGAGCATCAAAAGAAGAAAGTGAATCTTAAGAGTCTTAAATCAGCATTTTCAACAAAAGCTTGTGACACATTAATAAGCAGCTAAGCCAAGTTCAGGAGCCACCACCCACATGTCTGAAGAGAAATGTAACAAATTACAGTAAGATAGGAATTATCCATGAGTATTACCTGGAGTAGAAACAAGCATTTTCCTCAAAAACTTTAATTCCAGTAAATGTGTGCCTATGTATGTTACTACTAACTGATGGTGTAAATCATATTTTCTTTCTTTTTTCTTTCTTTCTTTCTTTCTTTTTTTGAGACAGGGTTTCTCTGTGTAGTTTTGGTGCCTGTCCTGGATTTCGCTCTGTAGACCAGGCTGGCCTTGAACTCACAGAGATCTGCCTGGCTCTGCCTCACGAGTGCTGGGATTAAAGGCGTGTGCCACCACTGCCAAGCATAAATCATATTTTCAACAGTGAATTGTGGTTGATCAAATTTAAAGTCACCAATCTAGATAGAAAAGATTTGATAATACTAGAACACACATGGATTATGTCTTGAGCTCCAGTGCTTAATCATATAGTTCTACCAGTTCCTATAAGCCAAATCAGGAGGGCTTTTCAGTAGTCCCAACTCATCCAGCCATCACTGCTCACTAGATTACACACTTCTAAAACCCAAATACAAACAGGAGACCCAGATAATTACTGGCTTAGTTAATTCATAGTATTTATTTGGCTATAATCTTCTTTACAGAGCTAAGTCAAATTCAACTCATATTATTAGAAACAAATTCTCTTAAAGCCAGGGCTAATTAACTAATGCAATGTTCTCTAAGAATCACTGTGCATCTTGAATTATTCAAGAGTCAATATCTAACCTTCACCTTAACACTTAAGTCTACACCAAACGTTTGCCCAAAAGAACAAACTCTCAGTACTTTTTAAAAATGCCTTATATACAAACAGAAGTCAATTTTCCTTTTCCTTTTCCTTTATCTTTCTAGACAAACCATCTCTCTGAAAACTTTAAGAAGCATCTCATACTAACAGGGAACTCAGAGAACATATGTCTGTCTTCTGAAATCTAAAGCGATACAGATGCAGACAATGCCCCCTCTTCTGGAATCAGTACTTCTGCAGTCTGAGTCATGTTGACCCTGATTAGAGGTGTAAAGGACTCTGTAAATACTACTTGCCCCCAAGGACAGTCACGGAATCTGAGCACTAAAATCCTTCCAGTTTCATTAAGTGAATTTTATTGGCTTTATGTTTTTGATTTTTCAAATCGTCACACATCTGAGGAAAGACTAGACTTCTGAAAGAAGGTACAGTTAGGACTGGAGAGACGGCTCAAGAGTTCTGTACAGTCGTGGTTCCTCCGTGGAGGGGATTTGGTTCCCACATCAGGTAGCACACAACCCTCATTAACTCTAGCTCCAGAGCATCTGGCGCCTTCTTCTGGCCTTCATAGGCACTGCACATGTGCGTACTCACACACACATGCACATGCACACAAACAAAAAATTAAATTTTAAAAGGTGATACACTTAGAGGCAAACATATACATGGTATCTATCTACTCAGTGAATGTAGGCATCTCTGATAACTTCGACAGAGCGTTTTCTAAACTGTCTAATTCTAACAATTTTGTTGCTGGTATATAAAAACAAAATTTATTCTATACATGAACATTATATCCAATAATCTGACTTACTCCTCTGCCTACATCAAAATTTTGTTGAGAAATCTTTTTAGACTAAAATGCATCCAGTTGTGCTCAGTCGCCTGAGGAGTACGCTATGTCTTCCTTCCCAATGCCAGGTCATTTTTTTTTTTTTGCCTTGTTTTCTTGGCTAAGACCTAAACCAAAACAAAAAAAAAAAAAAAATTAAGCAGAAGTGGTAAGAGAATAAACATCTGCTGGTATCCTTCTTTGTATTAAGTGAAATACTTTTAATATTTTCCCTTAGCAAATGACACTTGCCACAGATTTTTTATAAATATTCTCCATTCAATTAGAGGCACTCCCCATTTAGTGTGCTGAGAGTTTAGTGTTTGGTGCTATTGTTTCACTATGGTTGTGTGTTAAATTTTATCAATTTTTTCCTTTCTGTTTATATAACTGAATGTTTTTCTAACTTATTCTGTTAAAATGGAAAATTATATCAATTTATATTTCAAGTGCTAGACTTAGTGCAGGAATAAAACAAATCTGATTGTTAATATATTTACTGTTTTTAGTCTGCTAGCTCAAATATGTTTGTAGCAGCATTATTTGGTGAAAACAAAAACAATTTCCGGAAGTAAAATAGAAACTTATATTAAGTGCATTTAGATGAAATATTCCATAAAAGTTGGAAGGTTATTGATTCATGCATCACCATGGGTAAGCCTCAAAGACATGACATGGATCAAAAGAAGTGCTGTGGAATAATCAATCCTCTGTACACTGTGAAAATGTGCTGCTCTCACTGTTAATAGAAAGCTGGTTGGCTGATAGCTAGGCAGGATGTGGGAGGCAGAGAGAATGCTGGGAGAAGAGGTAGAGGTGCTGCAAGCCAAACACTGAAGAAGCAGCATGGGAAGTTCATAGTGAGGCAAATGAACCTCTGGAAGCATAAAAATTGATAGAAATGGGTTCATTTAAGTCATCAGAGCTGGCTGGAGACAAGCCTAAGCTATCGGCCAAGCATTTATAATTAATAATAAGTCTCAGTGTGTTTATTTGGGAGCAGCTGGCAGGACAGAAAAGTCTGCCCACAAAGAAGTCAAACTAAAAGTTTTTGCTGAGGATGCAACAGTTATGTATCATATATTTGACATGTAAGAAGTATATCATATATCACATCAGTATGATAGGTATCTAAAAATGATACCTATCATATGTAGAGTTCAGAAATGGGGCAGATCATGATATCAAGAATTTAGAGCTCAGTCTTTAGGACTCAGCCACTGGGAGAGGGTTTAAGTGAAGAAAGTGGGGGTCTTCTGGATAAAAAGAGTGTGTTCATTTTTTATCCAATGGTGTTTTTCATTTGTGGAGACTCATAGAGTTGTGCATTTGTATTTAGCAGCTTTTTAAGCATGTTATATTTTAATCAATATTTTTGAAACAGATGGTCAAATAAAGGTAATATACATACGTGTAGGTATTTTATTTCTTTGGCATCATATTATAATAGAGTGTTGTGTGAGTTCAGATCCTTCTAGAGGCAGCTGCTAAGATATGATTAAATATTCAAGGATTTAGTTCAAAAAATGTCCCATGAAAGACATTGAGAAGGGATTAAATAAGGCTAGGAGAACAGTCACTGCAAGCTAAAAAGGCAAACATGGGTAGAAACATCCTACATTATGGGACATAATCAAAGAGGTTCAAAAAGGCTACTTGGGAATTGATGACTCCTGGAGGTCAACCTGTGTAGCATTCCTACCATGGACTCAGCCAGGGGCAGTGCTGGGTAGGACTGCAGCACAGACTGGGCCTTCTGCTGAGTTATTGCTCGCCACAATGCACACTCCTAAAGACACCGAGAAGTTCCATCAGGGTATTATATTTTTCTTTTTAATATAGATATTTTTGGGGGTTTTTTGGTCGGGATTTTTTTTGTTTTGTTTTTTGAGACAGGCTTTCTCTGTGTAGTTTTGGTGCCTGTCCTGGATCTCACTCTGTAGCCCAGGTTGGCCTTGAACTCACAGAGATCCTACTGGCTCAGCCTCCCGAGTGCTGGGATTAAAGGTGTGAGCCACCACAGCCCAGCTAGTATAGATATTTTGATTTTTAACATGCTTTTAATTTTTTTGTTCACTTTTAAAATTTAAATGAAGTAAAATTAACTCTTGGTATTTAGTTCTATAGGTTTGGGCAAATGCATCTAGTCACACCTATAGTTATGATATTAACCAAGTTCCTCACATTAAAACTTCCTTCGTAAGCCATATCTAAAGTCGATTTCTCACCCTCACCCCTGGCAACTGCTGAACATTGCTTTCTAGAATGTAAATGGTATCACACATTGCTGTGGGATGTTCTGTATGTTACATGTGTTGCTCTGATTGGGTAATAAATAAAACACCGATTGGCCAGTAGCCAGGCAGGAAGTATAGGTGGGACAAAGAGAAGAGAATTGGGGGAAGTGGAAGGCTGAGGTAGAGAGATGCTGCCAGCCATGCCATGACAAGCAAGATGTAAGGTACCAGTAAGCCACAAGCCACGTGACAACTTGTGGATTAATAGAAATGGGTTAATTTAAGACAGAAAAAGTAGATAACAAGAAGCCTGCCATGGCCATACAGAGAAGCTCTCCAGCTACAACACATATTGTGTAGCCTATTGATACATAAGTACGTATATCATATGCATATTTTAACTGATATTCCTGCATGCATCATTTGACATTACTTCATATTTCTACATGTAGCATTTCTTTTGTATTGTTAAATGATGTTTTATTATATGCATATATATTATAAATTTTTTAGCAATTTGTCAAATACTTGGATTATTTCCAATTTGGGACATTTATGGGAAAAAATACTGTCAAGGTTTATTCTTCCCTTAGATTTGTATCTATATATAGAATTTTTTAGTCAGATCATATGTTTAATGATTAAAAAGAAAAAAAACAGCTTTCCAAAGTGGCAGTACCATTGGTGTATTCCCACCCGTCATGGACTCAGCTGCTAGCAGCTCCACATTCTGATTGGCATACAGTGCTACCGGAGTTTTGATTTGTTGAATTCTTTTACCTAGTCTAATGTAGATACAGTGCCCTCATTTTCAGTTCAATTTACATTTCCCTAGTGACTGATGTGAAACACTTTTGTATGCGTTTGTTGCTATCCACACATCTCTTTTCTAATTATTCCTTTTATTTTTGAGATGATAATTTTATCATTTTTTCCTTCCCTTTCCACCCTCCAACCCCCCCGCCATATACCGCTCTCTCCTTTCTATCTTTCAAGTTCATGGCTTTTTTTTTCATCAATTGTTATTGCATATACATATGTATATACACAAATACAATCTGCTCAGTCCACATGCTGTTACTTGTGGGTATGTGTTCAGGACTGACTCTTTGGTAGTGAATAACCAATTGGTGTGCTCTTCCCTGGGGAAGACTATTCCTCTCAGCATGTCCTAGTCGCCTGTAGTTCTTTGGGTAGGACTGAGGCCTCCTGGGCTTTCTCCTACCCACTTTACATGTCTATTGTATGCAGATGTACACATTGAGACTGGACTCCACAGTTCTGCATTTTTATTGATTGTGGTTTTCAGTACCGTCTTCTTCTATTACACAGGGAAGATTCCTTGATGAGGGTGAGGACCACACTTATCTATGCACATAAGGATAAATATTTAGAATGTAGTTAGGGATTATGTAGGCTTATTGAAATGATGGGTGTAGGTTCTCCAAGATCCATGAATTCACTATCCCTGAGTATTTGGCTAGGTTTCCAGTACCAGGTGTGATTTTCTTCTTGTTGAGAGGGTCTTAAGTCCAACTAGAGAGATATTGGTTTCAACCAGAGTGTGAGTACCACTACTGCACCCTTAGGGTTATAACGTCATGCTGGTCATTGTTGTAGTTCGTAGGCATCTCAAAACATGGCAGATTTTTGCATTGCCCTTGTTGGCCCACCCCATGTCCCCAGAGGCTGAAGGATAGAAAGCTGGAGGCCAGAGGAAAACAAATTCTCAAAAAATACATTATATACATTATTAAAATGACTCAGATGTTAATCTACTGATATTTAAATTATCTATGAGAATCCCTAAGAGAAAAAAATGCAGATGACAAAAGGAAATGGTACGTTCTTATCTACTTAAAATGCATTTGCATACATGTACATGTGGAAATATTTCTGTGAAGAGTAAGAAGCGCAAGAGCTGATATTTTCCTTTTTGTATTTTGATTTCTTCTAATAGGTATTACTTTAGTAATGAAGAATTAGAAGAATGAAAGCAAAGCATTAAGGAGAAATAAAACATCCTGGTTAAATATTAATAGTGATGGAAGAATGGAGAAAACAGTAAGATGTGCTGGGTAATTAAAGAAGGTAGATTCACAGACAATATTAAAACTATATATCTAATTAAGTTTCATTTGTATAGGGAAAACCTCATTTCCAGCAACGCCAGCTACAGGAGACTGAACATATTTTTTGAGTTCATGTTTGCCTGTGTAAGCCATGATGGGTGTGTGACTGAACTCTTTGTTCGAAGTAAACCTGAGATTGCCGGTGCTTTCTCGTTTGGCACAGAGAATACAGGGCCTGTCCGATTCATCCACAGCCTGAACTAGAGCCGTAAAAAGGTGTGTGTTCACTCTTTGCTCCCAGAATTGAGTTCACAGCAACTCACGCTTCGCCAGTCTCCCTTCATTCAGGCTGAGATCTGCTTTTGCATTCCAGAATTACAGAAGCCATACGAACCTTTCATCCACAAAGCATGTGTCCTGGGGACGTGCTATGCCAACAATAGAAATTTCAAGCTTCAAGCCGTGGCTTTCATCACTCATATGGCTGTGTAGATTTCCTTCTCTAAGCTGGGAAGATGGTGCCCAGGGGACCTTAGCTTTCTTAAAGAATGTCAACGGTACTGACAACCAGACACAGAACAAGCATTTTCCTAAATAGAAGATACTTTCCATGTCATTCAAAAGCCCTGGATTTTTCCAACCCATCTCAAACGATGTCACAGCAAGCTAATAGGCATGAAGATATTAGCCATTTAAAACACAGGCTGGGATGTCAATCAGATCAAAAACACCACCCACAGTGGGAGGCCCAGAAGTCACAGGATAGACATGCAACCTATTCAAGGACACTGGGGTTCCCTCTATTGTCCCCACTGAACACTCTCCTGCTGTTTCCCGGTATTTCATTAATGAACAGAAACTGTGGTACATTCCACTAGGAGGGAAAGTTTTTAATTCAATCTATGGGTACAAAAAGGACATCTCTTTGTGAGCTACTAAAGTACGGAGACAAAAATCAGGACAGCCCTTCAAAAAGTGTTATTAACACATTCCCCTGGAAATGCTGATTGAAATCAAACCACAGCCTGTCAACCCCCAGAACACAGAGAGTGGACGCTCTGTTTTTCCATTGTACCCTTGATCACATGATAACAAAAAGCAGAAATATTCATGACATTTTTTAAAATAAAATAATGGTTACAATAAGGAATGGTAACAGAAACTTTTAAATATCTATGTAGACAGACAGACAGATGAATGATAGATAGATGATTGATTGACAGATAGATAGATAGATAGATAGATAGATAGATAGATAGATAGATAGATAGATAGACAGATACATCCTATCCCTCACAACAACTAACACTGTCTTGTGTTAGAGGACACCAGTGCACATGGAGTTTAGGTTTCCGCAGGTCATGTAAATTTAACCAGCATTAATACTTTGCTATATTCACTTTAAATATTTGGTTCCTTTCAGAACAAAGTATTACCCACAGTAGTGAAGTCAATTTAATTCATTGTTGATTGAATTCTCCCCACATCCTCCAAAGCACACCTGTCCTTAAACTAGTAGCCTCCTTCTGTTGCATTCTTAAGCTTTACCTGGATGTGGCCATATGCAGTAAGCAGTGGATTTGTGTGACTCCTTCTCCACCCACTCCTTTCACTGTGTTTCTGTTTTAAGCCATATAAGTACAGTGTATACATTTAACTGTGTTATAATTTCTCTATATATGAATGTCTCATAATTTAGATATCATGTTCCCAATAATGGAAATTTAGGATGTTTACAATGTATAGTCAACACTAATGAATGTAACCACTATAACAGCAATGATATCAGTGTGGATTTCACAGACACTATGGATATAGATATGAATTACATTAGCTGGGACATCCAACAGAATTTTTGTTTTTAAAAGTGACACTGTAAGTCAGGTTTGGTGGTACACAACTCTAATCCCAGCACTCAGAAGGCAGAGGCAGGCAGAGTTCTGTGAGTTTGGGGCCAGCCTGGTCTATAGAGTAAGTTCCAGGACAGCCAGGGCTTCACAGAGAAACTTTGTCTCAAAAAAAAAAGTGACATTGTAAACACCCTTGCAGAGGTCTCCCTGAGCACATGTGCATGGAACTGTTGTGTCAGTTTCAGAGGCAGCTGCAGTTTTGTGAGGCATTATCATAGAATTCCTAAGCACTGCACCACGAAGAGCTTTGTGCGCCCGCTGCCAGTTTATGTGATATTTCCTATTTTCCCTATCCTCATAGTCTTCCCACCAAACTTTTAAACTGGGGTCTTGAAATGATATATCTCACGTGAATTTACTACCCTGAATTATTAATGCATTTGGTCAGTTGTGTGTGTGTGTGTGTGTGTGTGTGTGTGTGTGTGTGTGTGTGTGTGAGCTCACATTCGTCTTGTGAGAATTGCCTGTCCAGATCTTTGCTTATTTTTCCTATTGGCTTGTTTGTCTTTTTCTTGGTGGCATTTAGAGTCCTTTATACACCCTAGGTAATGCCTCTTTGTTGGTTCTGTATATTATAAATATCTTCTCTCCCTTTTTGGAACTCATCTTTTCACTTATTTATGACTCATGTTAAATTTTTATAACATAAACTGCCCTTATTAAGTGGAAGTGAATTACTCACCAAAATATACTACATAAATCATGCTATTTGGGCTCTTCTTCCCTGGTGTACTGCTTCTTGTTTTTAATTTATTTTCTTTGATTAAAAAAAATAAGTGCCTAACACAAAATTCAAAACTTGCAAAATGATGAACAAAATCTTATTCCTCTTCCTAAGACTCTCACTCAGTACCCACCCCCTACTTCCCACATTCAGGTGGCAGTGGAATGTCTGTATATTTATTAATACATTCTTTTTCCACAAAAAAAAATGGTAATATTGTTTGTTAACCCATATAGTTTTTTCACATACTATGTATCTTAGAAATATCTATACATATTACAAGGTAGTATCCATTACCAGCATAATACTTTTTGAGCTATTTCCTCTTATTTATTTTACACTTGTTAATATTCATAAGCAAAAAGGAGAGCTGTGGCTTCATGAGCAAGACCATGCCAACTCTGGACCATGACAAAGTTGGAGTTGCATTTGCTTTCTCCACTAGAAGCAAGTTAGCTGTCTTCTCGATGTCTTATGAGTTTTCCTGTTTGTAAAATGAGAATAATGTTTCCCACCCCATATAGCTGGAGGAGTTAAATTACATTATTCAAGTGAGGAGTTTGGTGTAACATTTAACACATAGTAAATACTCAAAAACCAAGACTGCTTCTTACAAACTATCAGCTAACTCTCTCCTAAAGAACTTCTGAATTATTTCCAAAGGTTTTCAACATGCACAAAGCTGTTGCAAGTATCTGTGTACATATATTCACTTTGTTGATGTGTGTATGTACATATACTCATATATCCATGCACTACAGTCAACAAAAAGAAATATATAGCCGAGTGGTGGTGGTGGCGGCGGCGGCGGCGGCGGCGGCGGCGGCGGCGGCGGCGGCGCACGCCTTTAATCCCAGCACTCGGAAGGCAGAGGCAGGCGGATCTCTGTGAGTTCGAGGCCAGCCTGGTCTCCAAAGCGAGTTCCAGGAAAGGCGCAAAGCTACACAGAGAAACCCTGTCTCGAAAAACCAAAAAAAGAAAAAAGAAAAGAAAAGAAAAGAAAAGAAAAGAAAAGAAAAGAAAAGAAAAGAAAAGAAAAGAAAAGAAAAGAAAAGAAAAGAAAAGAAAAGAAAGAAATATATAGAAAGATCAAAGGCTAGATCTATGAACATTGATTGCTGCCCTCAAAAAGTTTGCATTAATGTGCACTATCATAAGCAACATGTATGTGCTACAAT
The DNA here is from genome assembly GCF_049852395.1 of Peromyscus maniculatus bairdii. Lineage (NCBI taxonomy): Eukaryota > Metazoa > Chordata > Mammalia > Rodentia > Cricetidae > Peromyscus > Peromyscus maniculatus. The sequence goes on from NC_134861.1 coordinate 95,947,314, forward strand.
ATATCTCACTAACCTTGTGTTATCAAGACTTCAACTTTGTCTACTTAACGTATGTATTTTTAAAAAGTGAAAAGGACTGGGTATGTGGCTCAGTGACAAGGCACTTGCCTAGCACATGAAAAGCCCCGAGTTCAATCCCCATCACTGACAAAGCCGGGAGCTCTGTTACTAAGGTTTCACATTTTCCTTCATCTTATTAAGAATAAAGTGTTTTCATCTGCTCAAGTCACTGTCACTTTATTTATTTTGTGAAATATATTCACTTCTATGACATTTATAACCTTTGCATTTATTAGTTTGTAGGATATTTTAGATGTTTAAAATTGTATACGTTTGCTTAATATAGTTCTATTGTTTTCAGTTTTGTCTTTTCGCTGTGTATTTATTTTTAATTTTGGTTTTTATACTTTTCATTACAGTGAATTTAATCCTTTTTCTGGATTTTGGAATTTTGAATCATTTGTAGAAAGGTTTTACAAGAACTAAGGTTCTGGAACATTCTCTCATTATTCTTTCTGGTGCTGTTCTAGCTTTCCTGTGCTGATGTTTATATCTTTTGTTTATCTGGATTTATTTTGGGAGAGAGAAGGTCACTCGCTGTGCTTTCTTCAAGAAGCTCCCCAAGAGCTGCACTCTGGCATCCTCTGGAGCTGAGGGATGCCCTGGCGACTTGCCCACTGAATTCTGGCAACAGCTACAGTTGAAAGAAGACTCTGAAAACAATGAAGCCCAGGAGTCCTTTTTTCTTGCATCTCACAAGACCTGGAACAGAGTCCCTACCTACCTGAGCTGCGATTGGACCCCTAATCCACAGAGACTCCGAGAATCAGTGTGTTGTTTGAGGACTCTGAGTTGGCAGTAATCTGTAATAGCAAGAAGAGGAACTAACCTAGGTGACACCCAGTCCCAGCACGCTATTAGCGCAGACAGTAGACATCCCTCAGCATGGAAACTTACGGCAGAGGCAGAACTGCAGGGAACGAGCACACTGCCTTTAATTCTGTCTCCAAGTTTACAGTGCTGAGAGCCAAGAACTCCAGACTGTCCCCCAACACTCCAGAGTTCAAAACTTTTACACAACTCTTATCACAAATGTCAAAGCCTGAGCTAAATATTGTTTATCAGCATTCAGAATTTGTCTAAAATCTTCTGAGAGTGCAGAGTCAATTTGATAAAAGTGGTATAATAATTTATATCCATAGGTGAGAAGACTTGTTTTAGAATAATTGAAAATTTTCATTTATCTCTGCCTCTGCTCTTCAGGTACCCCTGGGGGTTAAATTTCAGGGATTTTCCTTTTTTTTTTTTTTTATTGTTAGAAATGCAACCACAAAAACCTGCTCACAACTATAACTCTGAGCATTTCCGTGGCAAACTCGGGGTTCTAGAATTTCACATTATAGTACACTTGCAATCAGGCATATAAATTTCAACTTGGCATTAAGCATCTTTGTCCTACAGCAAACTGTTCTATCTCCTTCAAAAAGAACTCCAAAAACTGTTGGATTACCAACTACAATGTTGGTTGAGCAAATCTATACTCTCGGATTCAAAATTCAGAAGTATTATTGCCATTAAAATCTTCTTTTTTACTTTAGGTCTGGGTAAATTGGGTATGAGATGTTTTTATTTGAGTGCAGATTTTCTTATATATAATAGAGTTTATTAAACATTTTTAAAAGCTTCTTTCTCTCCAACAATATGGTCTTAATACTGTGCAATGGCTACAGCCTGTATTATTTTGGAGGTTTCCCATTGCTGAGGAGACCACACATCTGGAGGCAAGACTTGTGGAAATTAAGCTGGAATCGAGCCGGGAGCATCTTCCTTGGCAGCTAGCATCCTTAGTGCCAAAAGGTTCTGTGTGAGCTAATGGGAGGAGAAAAGTCATCAGCAGTCTTCCCTGCCTGTCAGTCCTTCCAACTACAATAAGAGCCCATCTGGCAGGCTATTCCCATTGGTCCAATCGTGGCGTGAATGTTATGGGGGTGATAGACAGCCTTCTGATTGTATTTAAGACCCTTCCACAAGAAGGAACGCACACCTGGCAGTAACCCTGGCCAAAGCCTGTGCCTGGGGAGGTCATATGCCCCACAGGAGCATCGACTGCTGTGATTTTGCTCAATGTGTGCAGTGTAGCATCACACTGCCTTCTAAATACACCCTCACACCCACAGTCAATACAGCTCTCACTCCTCACTCCTCACTGTGGTCAGACATTGGTTAACACAGAGACTCACAATTAGTCAACGTCTACAAGGTAAGGGACTATCGAAAGCTCATCCCCCAATGGGAAATTATATTACATACACACCCCCATAGGGCTCGGGAAGTCTCACAGAAGAGGGAGCAAAGGATTAAAAGCCCGAGGTCTGGGGACTCTTGAAAATCAGCATCTTCTAGACATGACGGGGCCATTTCACTCATGAACATACAGTGGCTGTAGCTGCTGGCACAAGACCTATATGAAACCCAGCAGTCAAATTCCAGCAGGTGCTGGGCCAGGACTTGGGAGCCCCCAACCCTCACTGAGAGCTATTGGCAGCTGATGGCTGCTGGAGAAGAGATGGTCAGTTTCCTTCGGGAGTATGGCTTCTTGCTAGGTTGCTCAGGCTTCAGTAGGCAGACCAGCACCCATGTGCACACAGGCGGCACACGCCAGACTCCGGATTATAAAGGAAAGGAAGATGACCTGAAGTTGGAAGGTAAACATGAAGGGCATCTAAGAGGACTTGGGGGTGGGAATGATCAGAGAACATTGTACACCTGTATCAAATTCTCAAGGAATGGGTCAACCAGTTTTTAAAAATTTTCTGTCTTCTCCCACTTTTTTGTAAAACATTTTGAAATATGTGTCTAACATGTTATCTGGATACAAACCCAGAACCTCAGACACTCCAAGAATAGGATTTATCCAAAGTCAGGTTTTAGAAGGATGCTGTGGGTGGAAACAAAGAATTTCTGAAGCGATTGAGGACCTGCAGAGTCACCAAGAGTTAATGGCACTTCTCCCACTGAGTGTGAGAAGTATAAGCCACAAACAAAAGAAGCAAGACCTACAGGTAATTCTATTCATCACCTAGTTTCTAAATTTCAGTGTCACATTGTTATCCCCAAACCTTCCAGAAAGGCAGTGTGCAAACCCTTCCATTATCAGCCCAGGGCCAAATTACTAAATAGAAGGCACTGTACGTTCTAGTGATGAGTCCACAGGGGAAAGGGACCTTCACCAGACCTCCTCGCCCTGGACCAGTGTAGGAACAGCATGAGTGATAACAGCAGGCCCTTACGTAACACTACACACAAAGCACTTTACAGAACTCGTAACTCAAACAAACTGCTGCAAGCTGTCTTACTCAGGACCAGACTGGGCCACAGGGATGCAAAGGAAATGATTAAATAGAAAGTATTTCCAAGGGGAAATGGGGGAGGGTGACGTGGGACCGGAGGAGCCCCAGGGGTGTGGGCCTCACCAGAGGGAAGGCAACAACACTTCACAGAAAGCAAACCTCAGCAACTGAAATACCTGGTGCCTCAGGAGGACTGGGGCTTAAGGGCTGGTGGCTCAGAAAGGCCATTGATCACCAGTTCGATGATCACTGATCATTGGAGTCCTGAATGCAAAACAGATTTTGGAGCCAAGGAGAGCTGACTGAAGTAACCCAAGGCAGTGACATGGGGGTGCCAACTTCTCAGGAGCCTGTGTGCCAAAGAATAGAAAGGGAATCAGAGGAGACATGGACAGAATTAAAACAGCCCAGGACAAAACTAGCCATCTACCGCCATTTCGGGTGATGAACGTGGAGTACAGAGACTGAATGAGAAGCAGCCTGAGAGCCTAGATGATGAGCACCAGAGACAAGACATGAAACAGACAGTCTGGCTTCAGGTCTGCACCCTCATCCACTGTTATTAAATCAACTGACAGAGAAGTCACTTGAGGAGGCCCAGGGCAGAACTAGAGCCAAGGACAGGAAGTAAATAGACAACAGATTAGAGACAGGAATGGCCCAAAGTGCAGCAAACAGCCTAACCCGACCCTTGGTGGGGAAGGGCGTGTAAGTGAATCCTGTGAGGTGGTCGGTGCTCATCTAGTCGTTAGACTCGTGGTCACAGATACTATTCTCTTTCCCTCCAATTGCAAAGGAAGGGAACTACTACCGGGAAATAGCTGTAGGAAGGCGGGTGGGCACTTCCCTCTGGCTCCTCTCTCCTCCCTGTTTCCTAATTCCTGCTTCCCTTTCACACACACAAACATATGTAACACACACACAAGTCTGGGAGCTTCTTTAAATGTATTCCTGATATTTATTGAGCATAACTAGAAAGACATTAAACTCAACAAACCATAGCGAAACAGTTTCCTAAAAGCTGGTCTTGCCTATTAAACTAGCTTGAATAGTTTGTTTTAAAGCGTTATGGTGTTTTTTTCCAAAATCTGTGTGTATGTACACACATGCCCCTGATGGCATGCATGTTTATATATGCATCATACGGAGGAGGTGCCCAAGAGAACAAAAGAGGATATCAGATCCCCTAGAGCTGGAATTACAGGCAGTTTTGAGGTAGATGGTTCAGCAGTTAAGAGCTTGTCTGTTCCTGCAGAGAACCCGAGTTCAGTTGCCAGAACCCATATGTGGAGGGTAACAACCACTTGCAACTCCAACTCCAGGTGATCTGACGCCCTCTTCTGGACTCCACAGCTACCTGCACTCATATGCACATACCCACACATAGATACACATAATTGAAAATACAATATATCTTTTTTTAATTAAGAAAGAGGTCATCAGGGCTGGAGAGATGGCTCAGTGGTTAGAAGCGCTGGCTGCTCTTCCAAAGGACCCGGGTTCAGTTCCCAGCACCCACATGTCAGTTCAAAACTGTCTGTAACTTCAGTTCTAGGGAATCTGACACCTTAAAACAAACGTACATGCAGGCAAAACCCCAATATACACTAAATAAATAAACAAATAAATAAATCTTAAAAAATAAAAAATGGGGGCTGGAGAGAGGGCTCAGTGGTTAAGAGCACTGGCTGCTCTTCCAGAGGACCCGGGTTCAATTCCCAGCACCCACACAGCAGCTCACAACTGTCTGTAACTCCAGTTCCCTGGAGCCTGACATACTCATGCCAATGCACATAAAATAAAGTTAAATTATTTTAAAAATAAGAATATATTAAAATAAAATATTAAAAAAGAGAAAGGGGCATAATAATAACTTGAATGCTGGTAAGATAATTGATCAAAATAATTAGATTTCTATTTCATACCAACCAGAATGTAGACTCTAAACAAAACCAAAACTACAAATGTAAAAGCCAAATCTTTAGAGAATGTACAAGAGAATAATTTTACGGCTCTTGGTTACAGAATTAGTTCTTCAAAATGGGATAAAAAGTACATAGCATTGTTGTCAGGGGTTATGCTGGTCAATCAGAGGTTGTAAATTCTCCTCCAATAATCATGACTTCACAAGCCCTGGGTAGTTGGCTGGGTTTCCAGACCCAGGCATGCTTTCCCTCTTGTTGAGCAGCTCTAAGTCCAATTACAGAGCCGCTGGTTCCTGTCAGGGTGCATCTGCCACTGACGCACTCTGAGGGTTATCATGTCATGCTGGTTATTGGTGTGATTCATAGTCGTCAGAGCAGACTGGGACTGTTGGTTGCCTCCCTCCTTTGGAAGTTTGCTTGGTACCCTCTGAAACCAGACTTTCATAGTGGAAGGAGGAAACCAACTCCTGAAAGTTGTCCTCCAGCCTCCGCACATGTGTCATGACTCTCTCTGTCTCTATCTCTGTCTCTCCCTCTCTCACACACACGCATACACATGCACAGAGAGAGAGAAAGAGAGAGAGAATAGATAACAATAACAACAAAAGATGTGGAGTAGAGCCTGTCAACCCATGTGAATGTGAATAATAACTACTTTGGCTACAGCAAACGCTAAGGCTTGGGGATTTTGGTGATGTTGGCATGATTTAGCTTAAGCTAAGACAGTCAAATTGGTGTACACCCTGGAACAAACCGAATGGGAGTCACTTATAGTGAGTGCCATGTAAACCAAGTTGAACTCTGAAGCAGTCGTTGTTGCTAAAAACAGGGCGTTCACAGGTCAACCAGAAGAGAATGGACATGCCTGACCCAGCATGACAGCTAGTTACTGTTTCAACCCCAAAGGAACGTGAAGTGACAGGTAGGTTTGCTTGCCATTTCTGCTCCCTTCACCTTTTTCCACCTATAAAGACAAACTTCTCTGTAAACCCATTAGAACAACCATTCTATTTTACAGAAGCAGGTGGTCCCCAGTTCTAGAATCACGAGCGAAAGGGCTAATTGGACTTAACCTGAATTTGTTGTGAATTTTTTTCTTTTGATAAAAATAGAAAGCAAAAAGCTGGGCGGTGGTGGCGCACGCCTTTAATCCCAGCACTTGGGAGGCAGAGTCAGGTGTATCTCTGTGAGTTTAAGGCCAGCTTGGGCTACCAAGTGAGTCCCAGGAAAGGCGCAAAGCTACATGGAGAAACCCTGTCTCAAAAAAACAAAAAAAAAAAATAGAAAGCAAAAGTCTTCAGTCACAGGATCTTGAATTCAAGGCCAGCTGATGAGTAAATCTAATTAATCTTATCAATAAAAACCAGGAGTCAGATATCACGATAAAAACCTGAAAGGCCAGAGAAGCAGGGGAGCAGCCACAGTCACTTCCTACCTCTTCCGTTCCTCCAGTCCCAGAGGATCGAGAGCCTGTCTCTGCCCCACCTTATCACTTCCTGGTTCCTCTCTATACAGACCTCCAGACCTCTATGGTTAACTAGGGGCTAGCTCCACCCTCTGACTTCAAGCAAGCTTCATTTGTCAGAACGCAAACAAAATATCACACAACAGCCAGCCTCGATGAGTGGAGGTCAGCCTGAGCTACAGAGTCCTGAAAAGGGGCAAGACAGAGAAGAAGGGAAGGCAGAGAAAAATCAAATATGTGAATATGTATACACACGGATTGTGAGGAGATATATAACCAATAATAAATCAATACATTAAAATCATGAAGGACATCTACAAAGCAAAAAAAGCAAAATGACTGAAGAATATTTAATACTGAAGACCCAGTCTACAAAAATACTGTAGCAAGGGAGAAGGCACAGGGGGTGTGGGTCCAGGGTGGAGAGCTTGCCTAGGATGTGCACGACCCAGGCTTCCTTTCCGAGCACTGCAAATCACTCAACGTGACAACTGACGCTGACATAAACCCAACCTCACCACCATTCAAGAAGCTTAACCGAACAGATGCACCAGTTCTTCCTCAACAAGATGGACGGATTTTGAGCCTAACAACACCAAGTATTAAAGGAGTGTGGGGCAAAGAAGGTGCTGGGGAGAAGGGTGGGTGTGAATCGAGAGCTGCGCTAGAGAAAAACTTCACGGTCGCTGGTCAATTAGTCAGCTCTAACTAGACACACACACACACACACACACACACACACACACACAGAAATTATCCATGAATGCTTCCTTGTAATAAATGTGGGAAGTTTGACTATTACAGATGACTAACTACTAACCTGTATTTTTTAATTATACATTACATTTTTAAATGAGTTACATAAAAACAATACCCCAAATGAAAGTAGAAACACACATATAGAACAGCAAAAATAACTTTAAATTTGTATCAATAAACCAAAATCCATACCAATGTAAAATATTTTGAGGTTAATAGTTGGTTTTGGGATTAAAGTAGATTCAATAATCTACCCTTTCTTCCTATCATTTCTATAGCTCCCTTTTTTTCCTTTAGAAGTAGACCTTTGAATTTACCTCTTTTATTTAGCTTTTTTCTTGACTGACCAAAAACAACTTGTAACCAACCCCCTTTAAATGATGGCAAACATCATAAACCATCTTTTGAGAATGTAGGCATTGTTTTTTCTAGACTGCTTCCTGTTGTCTGGTGGCATTAGCATCTTTAGGGAAACCTTGAGCAAACCAGGATAATTGTTAAATCCTGGCTGGAGTAGTCTGTGAGGCTGGACCATCTCAGCCAGCAGCCTTAAAGCTGTTATGGATGCAGAACTCTGAGGAAACTGCACCAGAGGTGTTCTGAGATGTTGGATCACCTGGGCCATCCATTTTTATTGTGTCTAGTCCTCTTGCTCTAAAAAGTAACATACATATCTACATTAATACAAGGATAGACTATGTGTTGTACACAAGTTAGCCAAAGATGATTTGCTTTATGTTTGGGCAGGTAAAATATACAACACATGTTTTGTAGTTTTTTTAGTTTTATTTCTTTATGTCTGTAGCCAGGACTTTCAGGGGGTCTTCTCCAATCAAATCTGATCTATATCAACCTGGTATGAATCCATAGCCTCTCATTTCCTATGGAAATAAATGCATAACCTCTCCCCCAAAGCAACACATGTTTTGACTTCCATTGTGAGGTCAAGATATTTTTAAAATATACAGGTTGGTTTAATCTAGTATCTTTTATAATCCAATGTCTCTTAGCAGCTATCACTCCATTGGTAGTCAAAAATTCAAAGAATACACTAACATACAGGATCCAGACTCCCTGTGTATTTCTCCTCTGTAAATGGTTTATTATATTTTTATTACTTTATTCCTTTTTTAAGGGCTTTACTTTTTTGAACTATTTTTTAATCTATGAGTATATATACTTTTTCTTTTTCTCTCCCAAGCCTATGTATATTTTTAAACACACTGTAACCTGTTTAGAGGTTTTTTTCTGTCTGGATCTGTCTTTGCTGAGCATCTGTCTTGTTTTTCAATCACACGAGATGAATCTTAAATTGTTGTCAGCTGCCAGCACTGCTCAGCTTAGTGAATGGTGCTAGCATATGGCAGTTGGTGGCTGGCTCTATCCGAAAGGCAGCTGCCAGGAGATGTGTCTCTGTACTGCAGCTGGCATGAGAGACACAAGACAGGAGGCTGGATTTGGCTGTTTTTGTGTGTTTGGAACCTTTTTTTATGCTTTCTCAGGTCTTATGTAGATGTCCCACACTGGGTGCCATTTGTAGGCAGAGTTTTTTATCAGGACCAGATCAGCTCTGTTCCACCAGCCAGCTCCCAAATAACCACACAGGGACTTAACGTTAATTATAAATGCTCAGCCAATAGCTTAGGCTTGTTACTAACTGGCTCTTACAACTTAACTCATATTTTTACCTGTGCTCTACCATATGCCTCAGTACCTTATCTCAGGTCGGCATGTACATCTCCTGCTTCCCCTGTGTCTTGTTCATGACTCCTGAGACTCTGTCCTTCTTCCCAGCATTCTCTTAGTCTGGTTCTCCCACCCAATCTCTTTCTGCCCAGCTATAGGCCAGTCAGCTCTTTATTAACCAATGAAAGTAATACATATTTTCAGTGTACAAAGATTGTCCACAGCACACATACACACTTCAATAGAGTGGCCAACTGGGAAAAAAGACAAAAAGAGAGAATAGGTGGAAGAGAGGTGTCATTGTGTTAGCTATAGTACATATTTCTATTTTTTATAATTTCTATTAAAAATAGAATTTTTCATATATATATATATATATATTCTGATTATGGCCTCCCCTACCCCAACTCCTCCCAGATCTTCTCCACCTCCCCTACCCATTCAAATTCACACCCTTCCTTTCTCTTTTTCCAAATGTTTTTGAAACAAATATTTCCTCAAAAAAAAGAAAAAGAAAAGAAAAGAACGTGTGTTAAATTGGATTATAAGTAGAGAAAACACTGAGTTCCTGTAGCGCTTGTGGTCCTGGAAGCAGCATTTGGTCATGGACACTCCTCACATCCATACTTTCATGCTCCTCAACATATATCACTGAAAAGAGCCACCTACCTGTCTATATACATGACTCAGACATGCTCTTCTTCTGTCTGCATCCTTGCCAAACACCATGCTTCAGGTTCCCATTCTTGCTTCCCAAATGATTACCAGGACCAAAGAATTATTCTAAATTGGCTTCCCCTCTCCTCTCAGGCCTCTTAACTACAGCCAATGTACGTCTCCCTTATAGACACTCCTAATAATAATCTGACAGTGGGGTGAAATGTTCCCTAACCCACATCTAGCCTTCAGTCACCCTCTCCACATCTGGCTATCCCTAGAATTTTCACTCCTGTATAGATAGGAAAATCGAGGTGCTTACAGACCTGATGGAAATCACCTTCTCCCCATTGCAAAACCCATTTTCCCAGCTTCCCTTTCATACAGTTTTTATTAAATCTGGATGTAGAGTTTCAATAAACAATAGAGACATACATACTTGTTTGCAATTTGAAATGTTTCAAATACAAAATAAACTTTGAAAGGCTCCTTAGTAAATTGACAGCTAGACACTGAAAGACTCGAAAGAGAACTTCACTTTCGGAATGTCCTGACAAAATGAGGAGAAAAATCGAAATGAGAGCTTTAGCCACAGCCACTTTCTGCCTGTAGGAAAATCAGGATTTCCTGTTGATAAGGTTGGTCAGAGGACTCTGTGTGAAGCACACATGAAGGAACTGGGAAAAGAGACCGGCAGGGGCCAACAGCTGCCTCCAGATATCAAGGGCTTGTTAGAGAGGAAGCGTGTTAGGAAGTTCTGTGTGTTAGCATTAGAGCTGCAATCAGTAAATGGAAGCTGTGAGGGACAACAGCACAGTCTAATAAAGAACAGCCCGCCAAGTCTGACAAAGCGGAACACACTACCAGGAAAGTCAGGGAGCCCTCATCAATGTCATTGTCCAGACAGGTCACAGCTGCCCTTGAGATAAGGATGATGGACCAGCATCCTCTGCTTTTCCCTGAGGTTAATTAAGGAACAGAGCTCCTAACTTGACCTTACCCAGCAATCCTTTATTACCAAGATTATCCAGTCATCAATAATTTCCAACATGATTCAGCACATGGGGCAGGGAGATATCTGTAGCTAGAGTTTTCCTACCTGGCCCACAGTCAGGACAAATCTCTCTCACCTGCCAGTCCCACAGCTGCTCAGACCCAACCAAGTAAACACACAGAGGCTTATATTGCTTACAAACTGTATGGCCATGGCAGGCTTCTTGCTAACTATTTTTATATCTGAAATTAACCCATTTCTATTAATCTATAAGTTGCCACGTGGTTCGTGGCTTACCAGTATCTTAACATTTTCTAATGGCAGCTGTTGCTGGAGGGCTTCTCTCCAGGTTCCCCAAGCCCCGCAGTCCCACAATCCACTTATAAAATAATCACTCAGACGCTTATATCACTTATAAACTGTATGGCCGTGGCAGGCTTCTTGCTAACTGTTCTTTTATCTTAAATTAACCCATTTTTATAAATCTATACCTTGCCACGTGGCTGGTGGCTTCCCAGCGTCTTCACATGCTGCTTGTCCTGGCGGTGGCTGCAGTGTCTCCCTCCCTCAGCCTTCTGCTTCCCAGCATTCTCCTCTCTCCTTGTCCCACCTACTTCCTGCCTGGCCACCTACTTCCTGCCTGGTCACTGGCCATCAGTGTTTTATTTGTATAGAATGATATCCACAGCAGGCAGCAGCTGGCAGTATCTCTCTGACTCAGCCTTTCACTTCCCAGAATTCTCCTCTTTCCTTGACCCGCCTATACTTCTTGCCTGGCTACTGGCCAATCAGTGTTTTATTTGTTAACCAATCAGAGCAACACATTTAACATTCAGAACATCCCACAGCACTTACCCTTTTCTTTTTTTTTTTTTTTCAAAAAGGAAGGTTTTAACTTTCACATAGTAAAATTACAGATAACCAAACAATTATCAAGCAAGAATTACAATTACAATATCTAGTCTATTTATAATAACTAGTCTATTTGTATTTGGCAAAATTAAAGAAAATATCCTATCCACCTTATACTTGTGAGTCTAAGGTTTCATATCTAACTTATCTTTTATCATAACTAAGGAAAATTATAACTAGTCTTCAACTACATCAAAGACCTCAGAAGGATATAATATTATCTGAGAAATTGGAGAAGGATACAAGCAACTTTAAAGAGTCTTGCAAGAGTGGACAGAGATAGCTGGCAGCCTGGACAGTCATCCAAAGTTTCTCTGTAAAGTTTGGGCATCTGTCTTCAGCCCACAGGGCTAGAGTCTCTTGGTTACTTTTTTCAGTATCCTGTAGAATGTCTGGCAGTTTCCTCTGTGAAGCAAGAACCTGAAAGACCATTTTGCCAAGCAAAGTTCAGTGGTCACCTTCCTATGGGTCCTGCATGTCCAGTCGATCAAACAGTCTAGGCAAGAACAGTTTCTTGCCCAAATGGCTCCTTTTGCCAAGAAGAAGATAAACTCCATATAGAGTGTCTTCATTGCCCATCCTCCTCCCTAAAGTAAATCAGTGCTGCCAGGAGCAGACATGTCTCATTGTCCAGAAAGTCTAAATTTTTAAAACATTTTAAATGCCATATTCTGTAGATCTTTGAAGTGTTTGAAGATTACCTACCTAATTGAATTATATCTATGTATACCTAGAAAACAACATGACTGTAAGTTTGACTACCATAGAAGACTAATTATTAATCTGTATTTCTTAATTATCCATTACAATCTAAATGAGATACATAAACATAATACCTCAAATGAGAATAGAAATACATATGCAGTATAATAAAATTAACTTCAAATTTGTATCAATAAACTAAAATCTATACCAATGTAAAACATTTCAAGCAAGTTGTTGCTCTTTAAAAGTAGGTTCATTAATCTGCCCTTTCATCCTATCATATCTATATCATATCCTCTTTTTTTCTTTAGAAAAAGATTACATTTATAATCAACCTGTTTTAAATAAAAATATTGGTTTTTCTCTGTCCCACACCAAGAATCTCTTAACCTTTTCTTTTAGTAATATGCCTGGGTTTAGAGAAGGAGTGAGCCAATTCTATCTCCAAAGCCAGCTTGGTATATTTGGGAATTTGGGCATAGCTTCTCTCACTACTTCCTGCTGGAGGGGGGCCCTGTATCTTACGGGGACACAAAGAAAATTTCAGGATTATGGAGTAGTCCGTGAAGCTGTATCGTCTGAGCCTATTGCCACTTTCACCAGAGGGACCCAGAACGAGACAGAGAAAGCTGATGCTCAAACCTCAGGTACAATTATTCTACATGTGATGTTGCTGAGTTCATTTTGGAGCTTTCTGTAGACTTGAGGAGCAAAGCCAGGTGTGGTGGCGCACACGTTTAATCCCAGCACTCAGGAGGCAGAGACAGAGGGATCTCTCGGTTTGAGGCCAGCCTGGTCTACAAAACAAGTTCCAGGACAGCCAGAACTACACAGAGAAACCCTGTCTCAAAAAACCAAAAAAGAAGAAGGGGGAGGAGGGAAAGAGGAAGGGAGGGAGAAAGAGAATGAAGAGAGAGGAAATTTGTAAATTTTAAAAACAAGTAAATTCTCCGCCAAAGAAATCTTTGATGGCTTTGATTAAGACAGGGGGCGGGGGGGTGTCTAAAAGCAGGAATTGAATGCATTCACTCATTAGTCTGCTGTAATCTTGACAACATAAAGCTCTGGAAAAGCAGAAGAAGCAGATATCTGAGCTGAGCCTTAAGCAGCCTCCACACTAAACACAATGCTGTTCTGTAGGTTAGTTACTTACTACTTACCTCCCCACTCCAGCCTCCGTGACCATGAAAGTCACACAAGGAGAATAATCACATTTCACAGAAGCTGTTCTTGTTTTAAATCTGCCCTTAATATAAGGCAGGCAGCCGAGGAAATTCTATTTAATAAGGCATCTGGCTTCTAAATGAAGATGCATCCTATTTTTATTCTAAAATAATTTTAATTGGGTTTGTTATTGAAACACAAAGTTGATGTCATTTGTAGTTTCCTGTCCCATAAAATCATGCTTAGAGAGAAAATAGGAATGTTAGAATATTTTTATGGTACAAGGTCTTGCTTTTCTCTCAAGTGTGACAAGTCTGAGTAAGTATTTCAACATGATCATTTTCTACGAGAATTTCACTTTTTATGCATGGAACTGTTTGCTTTAACTAGAATGAATAATGGGATGTTTGTTTTACACTATCTTTATGACTGTTGCCTATGTCCTTATCTTTAGTCCCTCACTGACTGTGAAGTTAATCTTTGTGCTTACGCCTCCTCCCGCTCCACGGAAACTCCTTTGCCGTACACGATTTGCCGAGTTTTTCTTCCCTTCCTTTCTCTCACCCTGTACCTTCTTCCTCTTTACTCTGTCTTTTCAGCCCAAAGGATTCATAACTGCCCTCTATAAAAGGAGAGGGGGCAGGTTTAGATAAAGGAAGAGCTTTACAGATAGAAGGGGAAACGTTCTCTTAGGAAGTGTTTTCTATTCTAAAAAATAATCATACAAGAGGGTTTAAAGGTAATATGGAAACCATTATAAAAGAATGCTGAACAAACCAAAGCAAAAATCAGGCTGCATGGGTCTGGGGATGCAGCCTAGTAGCAAAGCACGAAGTTTGTGAACTTAGGGCTTGGGTTCAGTCTCCAGCACCATAGCAAGAAATAAACAAGATGAGGCTGCTCAGAATCTAGAGCTAGGTTCAGCGACTGCAGGGCTGAACCAAACACAGCCAGCTCTGAGTTCCAGCCTCCTTACACATCTACTTCATCTTATTATAAATCAATAAGTAAAACATTGAGCATTTGTAAAATCAATAAGATGTGATGCTGTAGAGAAACTGTCATCAAGAAGATAATTTATTTTTTAAGTATTCCACAGATCTCTCTTAAAATAAGAAACCCACGGCAATTGAATTTAGTGAAAGCTGCCCGCCAAAGTCAACCCTTCTCAAAAAAAAGGACCTCTCATGCCATCTTAAATTATATGTGGTCATATATTATTCCTGAGCTTACATTTGAAAAGCAGGCATATATTTATAATTAAACTTGACATTGATTATATGAAAATGTTTACATCCTGTATACAGCCCATTTTGCCATGCTATCTTTCTTCTCATACATACTATAATATAGATTCTATGAAAATGAAATAGAGCACATTTGCCAGCACGCGAGGGATGCAGCTGGTTTCATTAAAATGCCTGCGAGATGTTTTTTGCCTGCAGGAGAAATTGTTATATAATTACTAAAATACATCTGCTATGTTTTGTTTTTGTTTTTTAACAAAGATGAATCCAGGTGATTTCTGAGTAACTCTCTAATGTGAAATCAAGAAAGACAATTATAGAATGAAAATTGTAAATAGAATATTTATGAAATATATGAAAACAAAAAATAATTCAAGAACTTAGCCTTTGGCTAAAATGATAGATGTTTGTTTGTTCGGGCTCAGAAAGTCAGTTGTTATTGAAACAATGCCAGGGCAGCATCCCGTCATTTGTCAGAAATAAGCCAATTGTCACAATAAGCATATTATATATCCCAAACCGAGTTACAGTACAGGAGACTGAGCATATCATATATCAAATTCTAACATTATTTCAGATTGTCTAGTCTTTAAATTAATGTACATTCCAAGATGAAGCAGTTTCCTGTTCTAAACAACCACTTCTAAGAAGAACACAAACATCTTGACAATGGGAGCTGCCACTCTAGTTCCCTTCAATACCTTTCCTCATAGACTAGGGTTATGTCTTTGTCATGATGATTGGAAGCTAGCAAAATCAATCTGATGTGATATTTATGGTTCTTATTATAAGGTCTTCACATACATATGGTGGTTGATTATTAATGGTATATTCTATTTGCTATCTGTGAACATCTAGGATGAGTGGCATTTTATTCAATGAATAAGTTTTTTTATTTTAAACTAAAAAAAAAAAAAAGATAAAGCCAAACACTAGAAATATAGTACAAGGTTTACATAGAGTAACATTATACAGACTAAGAGATTGCATTTATATATTATATTATGCATAATATATTGTGTATGTGTGTGTGTATGTGTGTGTGTGTGTACAATAGAAGAAACAGAGGCTGGAAGCCATGGATTTGAGAGAGAGCCATCTAAGATCTCAAAAAGAAGGAATGCATGATGAGCAGTGAAAATGTCTGAATTACTGGGAAGTCCATTCATACTAAATTGAATATATGATGGGTTTGTTTGTTTAATAGATGTGAATCAGCCATCTCAAAGATAAACAGGACATTCTGATTTGCTGCATCTTAGAACTGGACGGAAATCGGGAACTCATCCTCCATCCCTTGTCTGTTTTTCTCTTAGAGGTCCCCATCCCAGATGCTGAGTCTCCCACCTCCAGCAAAGTACTCAGCTCCTTGGTGTTTCTTGTTCCAATTCTAGGTCTCCAGTAAAGAAAGTCTAAGTACCACCATCCTGGAAATTAATGGCTTCCCTAGGTTCTGATCCCACCTGTTGCCACGGCTGAGGTGAGAGAGAGAAAGCACACATGTGGTGCATAGACATACATACATACAGGCAAAACACCCATACACATCAGAGAATAACATTGTTATTTTTAAAGGATGTTCCCAGGGAACTGAAGTGATTTGGATATACCAATAGTTAACAACTCAGTCCCCAACCAGATGTGATGGTGCACACCTGTACTCTAGTGCCTGGGGGGATGACACAGGAGAATTGCTACAAATTCAAAACAAAAACTAAACATTGGGTCACACATGTCTCTATGCATACACATGGCACTTTATTATGTACAAATGGAATGATATAGCACCTACTGTTTAGCCACCTTATTATCTTAACTTTGCAGTATATCGCACACATATTTCCATCCAGACTTGAGTTTCATTCATCGTTGAGTGTGTTTGGCATATCATAGGTACTCAGTTATTTGAGATGAATGAAGCATCTCTACACCCATGCTTGGCTATTTTTTATTTTTATTTTTTTTTTAGTTAATAAGGAAAATTTCAAAGATTGTCTAGAGCAACCTGTGACAATGAATTAGTGTTATAATAGCTTGTATATATGTGAAATTCTCTAAGCTAACTCCATAATGCTGACATTGAAATACTATTTTAAAAAAACAACAAAACATACTTATTTGTCAATACTAACAGGAGGAAATCTTCGACTTGGAGTTACATGACTGAAAACTCACAACCATCACCCAGCAATTTCCCACATTTATGATTTCTGGGAAAGCACATTGAAAAATTGGCGTAGATAGGACCCTTCACAGGGTTCTAGGAATACTTATTTTCTTCCTCATTGCCTTTACCAACTCACCACACTACTTCCAGTTCAATTTACAAAGCTAGAAAACACTCCGAATGGCACATTATTGACCAGCACTCACCCACACAAACGGGCAGGCCAAAAAAGCCTGACTGGCCACTCTAAACAAGATGTGAACAATGTGTGGTAAGCTCGGATTCTGAGATAATCTCTGTGAGGATCTCTGTGAACTCCCCCTTCCAATCTAACACAAAATGAAGATAATTTCTAAAAAAGAAATTGGATTTTAATTCCTTTAGGAGTTCAACTTATCAGAAATAGATTTTAATTCAAGGGTTTTTTTAACCACAAAAGTGAAAAAAACCTAGCCTTTTACCAATAATTATTTTTTAAAAATAATTCCCACTCCCTAAAAGTCTGTTTTCGCCATACCTAGCCCCTTCCTTCCTCTTGGCTTACCTCCTAGTGAGTCTCCACTGAAAGATGTTGGTGCTGTCCTCACCCACTGTGTGGGTTTCCACCCCGGCTGTGGCACATAGTGAGCCCTCAGAAGTCCCTGGTAGTGGGAAGTGCTTACGGAGATTTACTTGCTTTTCAGACTGAGCGGCCACTTTGTCTATTTCACTGGAGAGAAAGATTTAAAGCCAGAAACAGGCGCCTAAGAGAGCATTTGCCTTAGGATTTTTAGAAGGCAAGAAATTCAGATTAGTCCCGTGTAGCCATCTGTCAGAATGGCCAGCGTGACAGAGCCTCGGTGACCTCTGTGCTGGGCCCTGGTGGCTTGGTTTCCCTAACTTGGCAGCGCAGAGTTGCTTCCTCCTGCTATTTAAAGCCAGGTGCAGGTCAGCCAAGGGGTCTTGCTGATTCTGAAGGAAAAGCCATGGGAAGGGACAGCAATGGGAGCAAAGGGTAGACATTCCGGTTCCTTCACAACCAAACTCCAGGCGGCATTTTCATTTTATTTTGTAGTAAAATTTTGTAAGCTTTATTTTAAATTATGTAATGCTGGAATTGTTTACACACAAATAATAATATCCTAGCAATTTAATATGTTACAATACAGACTTTTTTCTTTTCCAAAGGATAGACACCTGTCTAATTCATGTGTAGGGAGACAGAGCCTGTAGGCATCGCTTCACATCTTAAAGACCTAGCACGGTGGGTGTGAATATGAATTATGGGTTGACATTATTTAATGCCCCTTAAAATTTAGTGCTATGGATTTCATTTCAAACAGTCATCAACACAACATAAATCCTGTCTGCGGGGGAAATGCTGTATTCAGCGGCCGGTGCCACAGTCCTCCCTCTCCTTCGCTCCTCCACCCCCTTCTAATGATGACAGTCTGTGAGAGGTATAGACAAAGGGGTGGGGCACAGAGGGAGAAACAGACAGGAGACAATGGCGCTCCTCCTACTCTTTTTAAAACACTACCCCCTGTGGTAGCAATGTGAAATCTATAATTGGTTCACTTTCCTCTTCTAATAAACTGTGTTTTGATATAAAAAAAAAGAAATGAAAAAAAGAAAGAAAGAAAGAAAAGAAGTGGCCAGAAGCATCTATGGAATACGAACTCCTCACCAGTAAAATTTCAGACTAATCTGTTGCCTATCATAATCATTCTGCACCATTAAATTGCTAGCCCAACCGGAAGGTGGTAAAAATGTATCCATGGGGCCACAGGGAATCCAGCACAGGGTTCTAGGCTATTCCTAATGAAAAAACGAAAGCAAGAATATGAAGATAAATCAGAGCTACCCAACAAATCAATTACTTGATTTTTTTTAAATTAATTTTTTTTAACTTTTTTTTTTTTTTTTGTAGTTTTCCTTCAGGCTATGATACTCAGAGATACAAAAAGCTGATTCTTGGGTTTCAGCAGTACAAGAATTGTAACAGTTATAGCAGGGTTAAAATGTGCATAAGAATTGTAACAGTTACAGCAGGGTTAACACTGTAAATGCAGGAAGCTATTTCTTTGACTAAGATGTCAAAGCATTTAAATTGTGTCCCTGTCTGCCTTCTACCTCTCCCATCCACACTCCCACTCCCCCACCCCCACCCCTGTGCAAAGCATCCTTCCTTTGTCAAAAGAGATGACTTTGTCAGACAGAAACTATGCTTTCCAAAGGAACCCAGCCTCCTTTGTGGAAGTTGCCATGTTTATTTCTTTATGTCTTTTTTTTTTTCTTTTCAGAATCCTTGATGATTCTTTTCACTTTGATTTTGTGAATGTGCCACATATTTTTAGGTCAGTTGACAGTTTTTAGAGAGCTATTACATTTGGTTATGACTCTTCTTTTAAAATTTTTCAATAAATGGATTCATTTGTTCGAACAATGGGGAAAGCGAGCAGGCGGGAGATGGGCAAGAACATGGAATGTGCGGGAGCAGACCGTGCTCAGAACATGGAATGAGCGGGAGCAGACGGTGCTCAGAACATGGAATGTGCGGGAGCAGACGGTGCTCAGAACATGGAATGAGCGGGAGCAGATGGTGCTCAGAACATGGAATGTGCGGGAGCAGATGGTGCTCAGAACATGGAATGAGCGGGAGCAGACGGTGCTCAGAACATGGAATGAGCGGGAGCAGACCGTGCTCAGAACATGGAAAGAGCGGGAGCAGACGGTGCTCAGAACATGGAATGTGCGGGAGCAGATGGTGCTCAGAACATGGAATGAGCGGGAGCAGACGGTGCTCAGAACATGGAAAGAGCGGGAGCAGACGGTGCTCAGAACATGGAATGAGCAGGAGCAGATGGTGCTCAGAACATGGAATGAGCGGGAGCAGACCGTGCTCAGAACATGGAATGTGCGGGAGCAGATGGTGCTCAGAACATGGAATGAGCGGGAGCAGACCGTGCTCAGAACATGGAATGTGCGGGAGCAGACGGTGCTCAGAACATGGAATGAGCTGGAGCAGATGGTGCTCAGAACATGGAATGAGCTGGAGCAGACATGCTCAGCGTGCTGCTGATGCTCTGAGTGTGCGCAGGAGACACAGGGTGTCACAAAACATGCCAAGCCACAAACATCACTCCAATATTAGAAATAATTAACAATAATTAAAGTGATTAAAATAGAAAATACTATATAATAATATCATCTCATACAATTATTAGTATATTGGAAAATATCTACTGAACTCTAGTCAAAAATCAAGCTCTCTGTAACTCAAATGCATTTCACCTTCACATGGCAGGGGTCTGTGAAGTGCTGGAACAGCTACTGTGAACTCAAGGTATAAATGAGGTCCTGCAGCCCCAAGACGCAAAGCCCTGAAACCTGCCCCCTGCATGCAACTTAGAGAGAGAAATGTAACAGTGTGAAGTAGAAACATGAGGCTTATGTAGTGTGGTCACTTGGGGAAGAAGATCACACAAAGGGATCAGTGACCCCCAAGTTTATCCTCAGGGTACTGACATGAAGTTTAAGTACAATAAAAATTGGAAGGAGGGCCGGGCAGTGGTGGCGCACGCCTTTAATCCCAGCACTCGGGAGGCAGAGCCAGGTGGATCTCTGTGAGTTCGAGGTCAGCCTGGGCTACCAAGTGAGTCCCAGGAAAGGCGCAAAGCTACACAGAGAAACCCTGTCTTGAAAAAGCAAAAAAAAAAAAAAAAAAAATTGGAAGGAGGTTGTGAGGGTTTGAATAAACAGTCTTTATCAAAGTATGGCTTCATCAATCCTTATCTCAGTTCTGGTTCTGGAAAGAAATCCAAAGACTTCTATATTTTGCCATTGCTTACAGGAATCAATATGATTCCCACCAGATTGTTAGCTCTGCTCCAGGCTGTAGCCTTGTTCTCCTGGATAAGTGCTATTATGGGGGATTCTATCCCATGAGCCTTGATGTTCCTGGGATCCAAGGTGACTCAAGAGACATGGTTGAAGACAGAGACCTTTGTGCCTTCAGTCAAAGCAAAATGAAGGTGACATGTGAGGCTTTGATCCAGCCTTTGGTTGTCCTGGGACCCGAGTGAGGAGGCTATCCTTTCCAGCCAGAGTTTCAATGTCAAGCTTTCAACTGGGTTTTTAGCCTAGAAACTACAATAATCGTTGGCATCCTACATGGAGTGCTACTGTGCACCATTGTGTTATAGAAATCCCTGCTTAACTCTCATGACATGTTCCAAGAAGGAATCACTAGCCTCCCCTCCATAATTAACTCAAAAACCACCAAGTCCCTTTGCCCAAGCTCATCCCACAGCTAAGAACTGGAGAACACTCACTGTCTCTTATGGTAGTGGCTTTGTGGTTAACAGCAGTTGTCTGGGGAACATGGGGGGCTCAGAAAACAATTTTTCAAAGCAAAAACTGGTCAAGGAGCTGAGTTGTGGGTAACTCATTTGCTGTGTAAGACTGATGACCTGGCTCAACCTCAGATTGCTCCAAATAATAAGATTCTTCCTAGGTTCATAGAGAAATGCACTGCGGCAGATGTTAGATAAGTCTCCAGTAGCAAGCCTCTGAATGCAGAGAATCACTGATGAGTGCAGACTTCGGAGGAGGTGGGGGATCTCTGAGTTTAACAGGTCAGCGAAGGTCCTGGCTAAGATACAGAAAGCTAGTCTTATTGTCCCACCCTATCTGGGCTGCTACCTGCTACTAAAACAGGGAAGACAGAAGATGATAGCATGTAGGCCATGGCTAATCTGCAACCCAGGACTCTGTGGTCTAAAGTTCCAGCCTTGGTTATATATAAAAAAGAAACGTTACGAAACAAGTGGAGGAAAGTGGGGCTCAAAAGCTCACGAATCAGTTCTGGCTACTTCCTGCTGACATTGGGGCATCTGCAGAAGTTAAGCTCAGGTCTCCCTCCCACTTCACACTGTGACAGCTAGTGAGTTGTGATCCCTGAGTCAGGGACAGCCACCTGATTTCCCATACAAAGATGCTATCCACATGAGTCCATGTGGCATGCTGGACAGTGGTCTGGGTGAATGAACAGATGAACTAGAAAGGGGTGAATGTTAATTTGTTCAAGATGATGGGGGTGGGCAGAATAGCCCTCTCTCCTTAGGATGTAAGAGAGAAGAACCATTTGTTGGAGTTGAGCATGTTATCAACCAGTTATGCATGTAATCAGTCAAAGCTAGAATCAGAATAAAGGTGAAGGGTTCTAGTCCAGGCTAAGATAAGGCTAGATAAGACTTATGAGGGCCCCCTTATCAATGGTCAGTTATAAGTTCAAATAAATCATCAATTTCAATCCCTGTGTTGGTCACCAGAGTGCTTCATAAAGGATCTGAAGGAATTCCTCCACTGCTCCAGATGCTGGAGGCGGGAGAAGCAGTCTTACCCAGTTATTTTTAAACAAGAGAGGAGGTTCCCAGGAAGACACAGGAGTAAGCAGCCAAGAGTAAGTCTCCAGTGACATTTCTTCCGGAAGGAGATCAAGAGTTGAGTATGTACCTGGTTAAAGCGTGGGGATGTGTTGTCCTTTCGGTCCTATCCTGGAAAAACAAGCTAAGACCTGATAGTTTAGTGGTGGGGGTGGGGATGAAGAGGACCAGATGGGGTCCTGACCTCAGATGTTGGATGAATTTAGGAGAAAGGGTTTTTAAGCAGACCTGATCTCTCAGTTTGGTTGACTGTAAACAGGGAGATGGAATTTAGACAGCACTTGGACCTTTGGGGTCCAAAGATGACTGGGATTGTAACTAAGCCCATGTCTACCATGAAGACTCAAAGATGCAACTCTGAAACATTCGTTTACCAATGGAGTGGCGGTGCCCAACACGGGAGGCAGATGAGACCTTAGCCAAACCATCAGGAATAGATGAACAGTGTTTTACATGAGAGTGCTCGAGCCTATTGGAGCTGGGTGGCTTGGTCATCCTACCTGGAATTGCAGGAATTCCTGGGGAGGCTGGAAGGACGGGATCTAGGTCTCTTTCTGAAGTTTACCCCGGTTCTTTCTGTTTTCTATTACCCCAACTGTCTCATTCTTTGGCTATTCTTCCCTGCTGAGTTTTTAAGAGCATGAAGGTGGCCACAATTAGGTTTTTGGTGTTAAAGTCAGCTGAGGCTCTGGTCTTTAGAGGCACCGTTTAGGAAGCGGCTTTTTCACTTTTTTTTTTCTTCAATTGGAGATTTTGTACATGCATATAATATAGTTCTATCAAATCCACCCCTCATTCCCTCTTTTCCCATTCTTCCCCTACTCCCCTACACTTTTCTCTCCCAACTTCAGGAGTTTGTTTGTTTTTTAAGCCCACTGAATCCATTTACTGCTGACCACATGTGTATAGATAGAAGACTATATTCACTGGAGCATGAGTAGCCTGGTAGAGGCCACCCCTTAAAGAAATCTTACTCATTCTCCAAAGCCATCAATTTTCAGTAGCTTTTAAGCAAGGGGTGAGACTTAAAATCCCTGTCCATGCTGGGATTGGGGCTGGTTGGTCTTGTGCAGTTCCTGTGCATGAAGTGACAGAACAAACTGTGACTTTATGTAGACCCTGGCCCTGTAACTCCCAGCAAATGTTTCACTACAGATGCCCATTATGTCTTGTTCTTATAATCTTTCCAACTTTTCCTCCTGGATGATCACTGAGCCTTGGGAAGAGAGAGTATGGTGGTATAGATGTCCCATTTAGAACTAAGCTCCCCACCACACAGTCTCTGGTCCTCGGGGCTTTGACCAGCTGCGGGTCTCTGTATTAATTGCTATCTACTGCAGGTCTCTGGTCCTCAGGGCTTTGACCCACTGTGGGGCTCTGAATTAATTGCTATCCACTGCAAGAAGCAGCATCACCATTAAAGAACAGACAGACACTGTGCCTGAAACATGGTAGACATGGTACTCTGCAAAGGATGTGTTACTGATGTCTTGTACAGGAACGCAGGCAAAGGCTGAATCCAATCACTGGGAAACATCGCACAAAGAGAAAGGCAGTCCAGAAAATAGCTATCTTGTGTCTTCTGAAAGTGTCTGTGTCACAACAGATAAAGAAATATGAGAGGAAAAATTTTCCAGATTTGGATATCAAAGCAAAAAAAAAAAAAAAAGAAAAAAAAAAAAACAAAGTATAGGATCCTACCCTAGATCTTTCATTGGAAGGGGAAGTAATATGACCAGCCTTAGCAGCATGACTTGGCAAGCTGGGCAATGGAGTACAGATAGAATAAAAGTATTGTTTATCCTGTCCACATTTGACAACCATACACTAGAAAAAATGTAAAAGAAGATACATACTTTTAGGAAATATCCAATAAAGTGCTAAGAGGCAACTGGAGATGACACAAAAAGATATTCTAAGCAGTTCCTAAAATTAACATAATTGCATAAGCGTGTGTGCATGTGTGTTCGTGGGTGCGAGTGGGTATGTACGCATATGTGTGTTTATGACTGGGGGGTAGGTGTGCATGTGAGTTTACATTTGTGTAAAAAGAGAAAATACGATGTAGCAAACGTGTTAAAAGTTGCTGAAGGTGAAGAATGTAGGAGTCTTCTAGTCTTTCAAATTTTTGGAAGTTAAGTATTATTTAAAGCTAAATTTGTTTTCAAAGTCAAACAAGCAAACGAGGTATGGCCGTTCAGAGAGCCTGGGAGAGGTTAAATCCAGATCATGATTTTAAAGTGGACTGCTGCGTAGTCTGAAAGGCGGATATGAATGACCTCGCTTTATTGGAGGAAGTTGGAGCCTTGGGATCTGAAGCCAAGAAGAGGAGAGGAAAAGGGAGACAGAGGAGGAAGGGGAAGGAGAGAGGAAAGAGGAGGCGGAGATGAGAGGATGCGGCGCACATTTCCCTCGGCTCCACTCGCTGTCTTCACTCGGTCTCTGGAGAGATGAGCTCACTGGAAGTCGCAGCCTCGTGCCAGCCTCCCCAACTCCCATGCCTGAAATAATGCCCTGCTCAGGTCGTTAATCATCTCATTAAAGTCCCGGCCAGCACAATTCAGTTGCAAATGTAATAAAAAGGCCACAGTCGTTGTCCCCTTATGCTCTGGACACAACTGATGAAAAGAACTGCTGAAGACGTTTGTCTCACCGCAGTTATCCACGGGGCGGTGATACCTCTCAGTCGGCGTACAGCTGCAGCTTTAACGGGCATCATCCCTGGTTTTCTCAAACTCCTTATGTACAATTTTACCAGCTTTTGCTTCCAGACATTGGAGTTCAATGCTAGATCTCGATTACTGGACTGAGAAAAAGTAACTTCTAAAGCTATGTTACACAACGTTTTGAAATAGTCTTACAGCATATCTCCTTCACCTGTATGCTCTTTTCTTATATCAGTTTTCCTATCCCAGCAGTCTCTGGAGCTAACTTTGGTTTCTGCCTAATCAAAAACCAACCCCACCCCCACCCCCACCCCGACTCAGGGCTTTATAAACTACACAGTGCAGCTACACCAATAAAGTGACAACCCCAGGAAGAGCTGTGACTACGACAAAGATGACCTTACTCTGTGTCCTTCGCCCTCTCCACACATTTCCCTGATATCCCCTCTAACCTACAGTCTAAGCTCAGCCTAGACTCCTACAGCCAACAGACAAAATGTGTTCCATCCTTCCTTTCTTTCTGGTGTGTGACTCTTCCCACCCAAAGAGGGTTCTACTGCTCTCCCTTCAGTGTCTGGTATTGACCATGCGACCTGCCAACTGGGACATTAGCAAGCAAATAGAGAAACACACACACACACACACACACACACACACACACACACACACACCTGTGTATTAGGACTTGTTCTCTTGTTGGATCTACAAAGCTGAGACCAGCACCTTTGGGGCCAACACTAACCTGCTCAAAGCTGCTGAAAGGGAGATCACTGGAGCAGAGCCAAGAAACCCTAGGCAACAGCTCATCAACTGCCGGAAAAGATGAAGAAAGCCAACTGGGGCCAGCCAGTCCCCCAGGGTGTGATGGCTATTCTTGGTTGTATTCCTGACTGTTCTTGAGGTGAGAAGATTCACCTCTAATCTGGGACGTGCCTTCCACTGGAAGCCTACACACAGACATGAAAGAAGGAAGTATTGCTCTTCACCGTCTTGCTATCACCTCACTACCTCTCCTTTCTTTCACTGGCCTCACAGCCTGTTACTGCTCCAGTCTGTGGGAGAGTGGAGCCTAAAAAATGAGACTATCTGAAGTCTCATGCAATAGCCAACTTGATTCAGAGTTGCTGAGAGCTGCTGGCAGCAATGGCTTTCCCAGAGGCTGTGGGAGTATACAGCAGGTGACAACTAGTGTTCAGAAGATCAACCCACTAAATGAATAATTCTCTGATGGGGAGCCACACTTGGTAAATTTATATCCTAGAGGTATTCTGAGGGTTGAGCAAAGGTCACATGAGTTTAGGCTGGATACAGTCCTGAGAGCAACCCATGCCTGGAAATAACATCTGTATAGTAACAAAGAAACCCCATTCCTATTTACTATGCCTGGGAAAAGCATGAAAGCACATTCCAAGAACAACCCAGGCTATGGAGGAACAGAGGTTATCAGACCCTTGTCTTGTTTTCTTGGAGTTTTCTCACAAGCTCTCAGAATTCTCCTCACATAGTCTCATTCATGGACCATACTCTGACAACAGCCAAGTTCTCCAGGATTCCAGCATCTGCTGAAGACCAGCTGAGACATCCAGCCTTGTGGACTGAGCAACTACTGGATTCTTGGGCCTTCCATTCATAGGCAGCCATTGTTGGATTAGCTGGACCACAGCCTGTTAGTCATTCTAATAAATTCCCTTCCTCTATGTATGGAAAGATTCATTCCATAAGTTCTGTTACTCTAGAGAACCCTGACTAATACATCCAATTAGACCCATCAGCACATTCCAAAGAGACTCCTGAGGAGGACCAGCCAAAACCAGCTGAAAAATTCACCAAGCTGAACCCATTAATTTGAGAAGACAGTGGATTGCCATTGTCTTCCATCTCATCTTTGTCCAGTAGATTATACAGAGAAACTGTGTGTGGCTGTTATTTTAAATCTCACATCATTGTGCAGCAACAGATAGTTGCCATGGACTCAGGTACCTCAAAGGAGTGTTACTCTCATCAGTTCCCATCTTCATCCCACTGTCATGAATGGACCAATCAATGCCTTACTTTTTCTCTATCATTTGTTAGAGAAAACCCATTTTTATGCAGATGTGGTGACACACACCTGTCATACCAGTACCAGACAGGCTGAAGGAACATAACTTCAAAGTCTGTGATACATAGCAATAGCTGGCATTTAAAAAAAAAAAAAAGTGTCATATGTTCTAGGACCTTTAAATTCCCAACTAAGCTTATAAATTAGTGTTGTGTTTAATTAAAGTGTAATGAATGAGACCACATACACATAGAGTTCCCCCCAAAACAAGTCTCCTCACTGCCTGTTGTTCTTTTCCCGACATAGCATTCTGGTTGGTACTAAAAAAGGAAGCATTTCTCCCAAAGTAGCATTTTCAGGTGGGCTTATTCCTTTTTTCCTTCAAAGAATGAATAACCATAATTATATCCCCTGGAAACAGAATCTATTCCAATGTTCTCAAGGTCAGAAATGAACACTCTAACTCCTAACAGTTTTGTGAGCAGCACCCCATTCTGCCCATCACATGCGTAAAATCAGGAATTAAATCTGTAAACTGTGTTCGGTTTGGGGGTCATCAATGTGAAGACAGTGGATTAGCCTCCTAAAGATCTGCCTTCAGTTTTTTCCTTAGCCAGAAGATCATACAAGAAGAAGAAACAAAGGCAGTTAGTCTTTGCAAGTTTCATCTTGCCCCTCTGGTCTGATGACATCTGTGCTTTTCTTATCAGTCTCCTCTCTGAAGCAGGAGGTGGATTCACAAATACCCAGGCTACTAAGTACTGCATTCCTCCTTAGCCAGTCATTTGAATAGAACCAGACTGACGGTAACTCAGAGCAAACAAACCGTGTGTGTGTGTGTGTGTGTGTGTGTGTGTGTGTGTGTGTGTGTGAGAGAGAGAGAGAGAGAGAGAGAGAGAGAGAGAGAGAGAGAGAGAGAGAGTCCTTCCTACAAATGATTTATAGATATGTTCTTCTGCCTGTGTATAGTCAAACTTGAGTGGTTTCCAATTTTTCTCCACAAAATCCCATCTTCAGCATTTGCCAACTTAGTCTCTTACTTCAGCCCTCTCTGTTTCTTCATCAGTTTTTAACCCCTCCACCTCCAGCATCCAGCTTTAGTAAAGTGATATAAATAACAATAGGAAGCCATATGGTTTGTTTGCGTTTAGACACCTTCCTTTTCCCTATTCCGTGTTCTTTCCTAGTCCTTTCCTAGATACATCAGTGTGGTGGTTTGACTATGAATGGCCCCCATAGGCTTGTATGTTGGAGTATTTGGTCATCTGGGAATGGTACTACTTGACAGGAATTAGCAGGTGTGGCCTTGTTAGAGGAAGTGTGTCACTGGAGTTGGGCTTTGGAATTTCAAATGCTCAATGTCTCTCTCTTCCTGCTGCCTGCTGAGCCTGATGAAGAACTCTCAGCTCCTTCTCCAGCACCATGTCTGTCTGCACACTGCCTTGCTTCCCACCTTGGTGACAATGGACTAAATCTCTGAACTGTAAGCCAGGCTTAATTAAATGTTTTCCTTTATAAGAGTTGCTGTGGTCATGGTGTCTCCTCACAGCAATGGAAACCCTAACTAAGACAGTAGAAGAGATGTCACATCACACCTGGTTTTGTTTGTTTGTTTTGTTTTGTTTTGTTTTTGAACACATCCACTTCTCAGACTTCCTCTCTCACTGTGTGGCCTCTCCCTCTCACACAGCCACCATGCCATAAGCCATGCCATGACCAGCCAGGAAGCTTCACAAGGCTCTGAGTGAAGAAGGATGCCAATCTCAGGCTCTCAGGCTTTCCAGCTGTCAATTATACAACCTTTCTTCTTTTCTTTTTTGTATATCTTTCTTTTTCTTTTTCTCTCCCTCCCCCCCCCACCCCAGTTCACACTGAGCTTAAACAGTGCTGCCAGTTGGAATAATTGACTGGTCTTGTGGCTTTGATCTTGTACAGGTAACCATCAATCAGTGGGTCCATGAGTACAACGACTGTGTCCTGTCCCAAAAGATAGCATCTTACAGCATTCCTCCCCTCATCTAGCCCTTACATCCTTCCCCCCTTAAGATATTCCATGAACCCGGGTGTTGGAGATAGGCAGGGTTAGTATAGATGTCTCATTTAGGGCAGAACATTCAATAGTCACACATCCAGAGGACACTGACCAGTTATGAGGCTCTGTAGAGAGGGAGGACAACAGAGGGGAGAAGGATGAAAAGAATAAAGAATTATGACATGTGTGTGGAAATTCCAGAATTAGCCCACACTTTGTATCCTGGCCTAATACTTATTTTATTAAAAAGAGAGAGAAATAAGTGAAATTTCAAAAAAGAAAGCATTCCATACCAGGTTTTGATCAATTTGCCTCAGTTACCACTAGAGGGAAACCAAGACACATCTGAAAACCCAGAGCCCCCAAAATATGGGCTTCAAACCTGAAAGATTTCAATTTTAAGGCTCTGCTGTTATTGTGACTATCAAATATACTTTGTATAGATGTACATATATGTATATACACATGTACCTATAAAGCACATATACATATACATATAAAGTCATGTGTTTTCCACATTACAAGCATCATACTCAAATGCCTTTTTTATCTTGACCTGGCTGATGGAAAGGAACCAAATGCCATCCTGTGCCTTCTCTTTGAGGTACAGGAGACAAGATGTGCCCTGAGGCCTCTGCACCACGGACCTTTAGAAGATACTGGGAAGTTCAGGTAGAATTTTTTTTTTCCTGAAACCCACTCTGTAGCCCAGGCTGGCCTCGAACTCACAGAGATCTGCCTGGCTCTGCCTCCAAAGTGCTGGGATTAAAGGCGTGCACCACCACTGCCCGGTGGTAGAAGTTTTTGATAGTGGCTAAACTGAGTCTTCTAGGCACTTTTAAGAATATTGGAATGTTAAAGAAAATTGTAATATCCCAACTTTCTTCCAAATTATACTTTTAAAAAAATCATACTTCTAAAAACTCAGCATAACCAAACTGCCTTCTAGAAATGCGTGTTTATACCACAGGCAGACGCTACCCTCAGCATTAATCAGAGGGGCTTCTCTCTGCAATGAACAGCAGTGTGTGCAGACTCCCAGCTTCAGGGGTACTGAGAATTAAGTAGTGCTTGAGTACTTAACCCCAAATAGGGCGTTCATACCACCTACTCTAAGGCTAGATTGGAGAGTCCTGAGCTCATGGTCACACTGACAGACCTGATTAAACTCAGTGGGTCACAAAATAAAACAGAAAGATACAAATGTGAGAGAGAGACTTGTAGGGAAGAGATAGAGCCACTGACAGGAACGGAAATAAGAGGGTAGGGTATGGGTTAATCAGAGTGCGTGCGTGCGTGCGTGCGTGCGTGCGTGCGTGCGTGCGTGTGTGTGTGTAAACTGTCAGGAACAAATTTCACTTTGTAAAAAACAGGAAGGAAGAGCTGGAGAGATGGCTCAGGGGTTCAGAGTAATCATATTGCTCTTGCAGAGGAGCCAAGTTGAACTGCCAGAACCCGTCAGGCAGTTCCCAACCACCTGTAACTCCAGCTCCAAGATCCAAGGGATTTGTCACCTCCAGCCTCAGAAGACACCCACACTCATGTTCACAAGCCCACACAGACACATAAATGCACACAAATGAAAATAAATCCTTAACAAGAAAAAATGCAAGAAGAAAAATAATGGAACATTCCAACTTTTTTCCAAATTACACTCTATATTTTTATTGCTTTATAACTTCATACATGCATATAATGTGTTCTGATCATTCACCCTCCAATTCCTCTCCATCCTCTGTCACCTCTTTTCCCTCCCGATTGTATGCATTCTCTTTTTTGCAAAGTCATAGACTCCACTTGGTGCTTGTGGTGGTTTGAATAGGAATGGCCTTCATAGGCTCATCTATTTGAATGCTTAGCCATCAGGGAGTGGCACCACTTGAGAAGGATTAGGAGGTGTGGCCTTGTTGGAGTAGGTGTGCTCTTGCTGAAGGAAGTGTGTCAATGGGGTGAGGCTTTAATGTTTCAAAAGCCCAAGCCAGGTCCGGCGTCAGTTGTTCTTCCTGCTGCCTGTGGATCCAGACACAGAACTCTCGACTGCTTCTCCAGCACCCTGTCTGCTTACACGCCATCATGCTCCTTGCCATGATGATAATGAAGGAAATTATAATGAACCTGTAAGCCAGCCCCGACTAAATGCTTTCCTTTGTAAGAGGTGCCATGGCCGTGGTGTCTCTTCACAGCAATAGAATAGTGACTAACAGAGTGTCGCTTGGCCCTGCATGAGTGTAGGTCATCTACTGGAGCATGGGTAGCCTCTCAGGGCCCACACCCCTGAAGGAAGCTGACCCTCCCTCCCCCAGCAGCAGTCAGGTGCCAACAGCTCTTCAAATAGATGTGGGACTTCATGAACCCTGCCCCATCCATGCTGAAACCCAAATTAGAGTTTTTAAAACTTTAACTGTGAGATAAACATGAAGAAATCTTATAGATGTCTACCTTTCCAGAGATGATTAAATTATTCCACTAGAAATATTTTTCATTCCTCTCCCTCTTCTTCCACCACAAGCCGTGACTCCTCTGCTGGAGATTAGAGCACACGTTTCCGGGAGTATCTCAGCCAGTGGGTAATCCCAGAAGCTTCCAGCCTGAAAGTCATTAGCTAATAAGTCAGAACTGAGGAAGCATGTGCTGACTTCCCAATGTTTATGGTGCACATCCAGGTAGCTCCTTAAGATTTACAACTCATGTTCTCAGGCCTTTTCATCATATCCTCATTTATTTGTTTTATGGGAGAATAATGCTCCCATGTCTACGGTTTTATTCCACAGAAATAGAGACTCAACTCTAAAGCTTCTAACTTCTAAAACTCAAATATTTTGTGGCCCTCCTGTAGCCGGAGGTTTCTCCAGTCCTGCCCAGCCTCACGGTCCTACATTTTTCTGTACCACCCTACAACCACAGCAGAAGCAGCATTGCAGTTTCCTTAAAGCCTAAAAGTGGATCAGCAGTATGACCCGGCCATACCACCCTGGGGAGTTTCCCTGAAGGACTCCACAGCCTACTACAGAGCCACTGCACATCCGTGTCCATTGCCGCTCTATTCACAACAGCTAAGTGACGGAATCAAGCTAGGTGCCCAGCAACAGGGGCGTGGGCTTTTTAAGTGTGATTTATATACACAATAGAATTTTTCAGCTAAAAAAGATGAACAAAGTTAGAACATGTGTAGAAAAGAGATGCAACCAGAGATAATCATATTGACCAAAGGAAGGTCCTCCCAGAAGGACAAATATCATGTTTTATCCACCTGTGATTCCATTTTGTACAGATACTTAGAATCATATATATATGATATGAAAGTAGAAGCTAAACTGTCTAGGGGAACCGGGCGACTCACAGGAGGAAGTGGGGAGAGAGGAGGAAGAGGGAGGAATATGGAAGAAATTATTCGACATACAGTATGTTCTCATATAAAAATATCTTTGTGTAACACAGCACCACACATAATTAATATAATCAATGAAAATTTCTAACCAGGAAAAAAAAAAAAAAACCTGGCAGATGTGCTTCCAGGCAACAATTTTGCAAACACTAGACTTTCATGTTTTGATTGGGAAAAGAGTATTTGGGTTTAAGCAGCAAATCGGACATCACCTGAGTGTTAAGGCGGGGGAGCTGGCTATCAGAACAGGTCTATGGTTGGATAGCAGGCTATTTCTGGGGAGAATCCTAGGAAGTCCACTGCCAGCACAAAACTGAGTCACAGCTTTCAAGACCTTCAATGCCGCTTTGACTGGTAACAAAGCTAAAATTCTGACCTCCACCTGCTTGGCTCCTTTGCCTGTCTGTACTCATCTTCCCCAGCCAAGCAGTGATGACTAAAGTCACATTCAACAGACCCTTAAGACCTGTGCCAGAATGAATGCCCTGAAAGTTGACCGGCTGAGGCTTCTGGAAGGAGGTGCATGTCCACATTTGAAGACCAGATTTACTCAGACACGTCATAGCTCCAGATATATGTTCAGAGACAAAAGACCATGAAAAGGTAATAGTGCAAACTAGCCCATAAACAGATTTAACCCCTGAGAAATGTGTCTTTGAATGGCAGGAACTTTTTAAACTGCACAAACCCCTGAGAGAGGCTTACCTGCGTTTATACTAGTCTCCAGTAGAGGGCCCGTCTGCTGCCCAGACAGCCTTCTTAGCCAGCCTTCACTCTCTTTTGTCCTATAATACACTTCACACTTCCTTCAGTACCTAGTCAGTGTGTCCATCTGGGCAAAGCCATAACACCCAGATAACACCCAGAGAAAGCAAAAATAAGAAGCATCTCACATTCCTATTCTTATTTTTGCATTATTTATTATATAATTTCTACTTCTATGACCAATTTGATTTTTCTTCTTCCTTAAATATTTATTTATTTTATTATTTTCTGTGATGCATTTGACTTCTTTTGCATTTACAATTTTGTTAAATGAAATGAGCCATTCTGGGGATCTATCTCAGCACCATACCTATGAATGGACATATCATCCAGACAGAAGACGAACAAGGAAGGGTAACACAGGTCACCCAGACCTAACAGACATCTGCGGAAACTTTTACCTGACAGCTGTGAAATTCACACTCCTCTCACTCAGAACATTCTCTGGGATTTGCCACATGTTAAAGTCACAACATAAACCTCAAGAATAGGAAAAGAAAAAAGAAAAGAGAAACTCAAAATCATACTATACATTTTTCCTGACCACATGGAATGAAACTAAAAATCAGTGACAACAGGGAGTTTTTTTTTTTAAAAAAAAAAAAAACTATACAAATACATGAAAACCAAACAAAATCCTCTCTTGTTACAACCAGGTCAATGAGAAAATCAAAAAGGAAAATTTTAAAATGTCTGGAAACAAATGCGAATGGAACCATGGCGTAATAAAAGCCACAAGAAGAAAAAAGCAGCCCTAGCAAGAAGTCAGCTGAGGTCTACGTCAAAGGAGAGAAAAATTCAAATAAATAACGCAACTCTGCGACCTAATGAGTCAGAAAAACAAGAAAAGAAACCCAAAATTAACAGGAAGAAAAATAATGAAGACTGTAACAGAAACAAAGTAAACAAAAACAGAATTAAAAACATCAATGAGATGTGTAATGTGTATGTGTGTACATATTTATGTGTATGTGTGCATGCATGTGTGTGTATACATGTGTGTGGGTGCAAAACCATGTGAAAACTAGAGTCTAACTAGTATCTTCCTCTTTTGTTCTTCACCTTTTCTAGTCTCTTGATATATTTAACGTGTGTAAGTGTTCGGCATGCATGTATGTCTGTACACCATACATATGCCTGGTGCCTGTGGAGGTCAGAAGAGGGCACCGGATCCCCTCGAACTAGAGTTATGGACAGTTTGTGAGCACTATGGGAATCAAACCCGGGTCCTCTGCAAGAACAAGTGCTCTTAATGGCTGAGCCATCTCTCCACAGGCCCCCTCACCTTAACTTCTGAGCAGGGTCTTCACTGAACTCGGAGCTCACTGATTGACTAGAATGGCTGGCCAGCAAGCTGTAAGGACCCACCGGTCTCCACCCCAGACTCCAGCACTGAGGTTTCAAACACACATTCCTGTACCCGATGTTTCCTGTGGGTGCTGGAGAGCTGAACTCAGAGCCTCATGCTTACCTGACAAGCACTTTATCCACTGAGCCGTGCTCCCAGCCTGAAAACAACAAAACACTTAGCCAGGCTAACAAAGAAGAAAAAGATACGGTCCAAATAGACAAAATCAGATGTGAAAAGCTGCCATGGCTATTCTTAAAGGCTTGTTTTTGTATCCCCAGATGAAGAGGATACTGAGCAATAATCAGACCGCTTGGCAATTCAGACAGACAGCACATCGATTATAAATTTAAGTCAACTAATAGGAACACAGATCAGAATTCAGCCAAAGGAGTTAACTGAGGCGTGGCACGTCAAGTGGGCTGGGCAGCTCTAAACTGACATCCAGCACACACCCTCTTTCCTTTTTCTTCCACATTATCTACAGCGTGGTAAGCAGACATCATCCCCAGAATGGCTTATGGTCCAGAGTGGTTACCAGGGCTCCATACATTATCTGTGTATGTATGTATCTGTATGTCTGTATCCCAGTAAGAAAGCATGAAGTTCACAGATGCACACTCCAACTGTCGGTCCCGAGAGGCCTTCTTTAAAGGCCAACAATCCATAGTTACAGGAGAGTTTGGCAAATACAGTCATCTAGTTATATTCATCACTACTTGGAATAGAATCAAAGTCCCATTAGTCAGGAAAATGATGAGCATGAACGCTGGATAGGTAACTAATTGGTTTTGGCTACAGCATGCAATCAAAATCAGAAAGAAAAAAAAATCTAAAAAAGAAACCGGCCTCTTTGGAAAATGATGTCTATGGTTTGGCTTTGGTTCTACTGATGTTGACTGAGTAACTGACACACTTTCTTGGTGTTTCGTGTTCTAGAAGCACCACCCATGGGTGTGTGTGTGTGTGTGGCCCTGGCTAGAAAATACTCAGAGCAACAAACACATCAGCAGAATCGGCTGCCAGTTCCTTTGCCGAGTTCCACCCTGTCCTCCTTTTGGTCATGAACTTGAGTCAAGGTTCTTTTTGTTTGTTTTCTTTTTCAGTTGCTCAAAGACTATTTTCTTGCTTTCTTTCTTCCTTTCTTCCTTCTTTTCTCATACAACATACCCTGATTACAGTTCCCCCTCCCTCTATTCCTCCCAGTTCCTCCCCACCTCTTCTCCTCTCCACATCCACTCCGTTTCTGTCTCTGGTTAGAAGAGAAGAATCTTCTAGGAGAGAACAACCAAACACGACAAAATAAAATATAATAAGATCGAGTAAAAACTTTCATATCGGAGTTGGACATGGCAACCCAACAGGAGGAAAAGAGTCCCAAGAGCAGGCAAAGGAATCAGAGACCCACTTGTTCTCAGAGTCAGGAGTCTCATGAAAATACTAAGCTAAGAGCTCTAATATATACGCAGAGGACCGGCGGCAGCCCGGCGGCAAGCCGGGCGCTTGCGGCTTCAGTCTCCCTGAGCGCATGTGCGCCTGGCTTAGGGCACTCAGAGGGCCTTGTTCTCTTGGTGTTCTCCACCCCCTCTGACTCTTTCAGTCTTTCCTCCTCCTCTTCCAAGCAGTTTCTGGAGCTCAGAGGGGAGGGACTGATGGAGACCTCCATTTAGAATCTCTCTCCGAATGCCTGGCTGTGGGTCTCTTCTCCGGTCCCATCTGCTGCCGGAGGAAGTCTCTCAGATGATGACTGGATAAGGTGCAGATCGTATTTGTCTGGATGTGCTTGTGCCAGAGCTGACCATCAGTCAGCGCTTCAGTACCAGGTTAGAACAAACCTCTCCGGGGTTTACCATAACCTGAGGAAGGGTGCTGCTTTCGCTCTGCGTTCCTTACCACGCTCTGGGACAGTGTGTTTTGCCCTGGGAATTGCCTACTCCTCAATCCCTAAGACATAAGACCTCTTCAACTATATACTCAAGTGTAAAGAACTTCATGTAGACACCAAAGGCACTCACTATGTTTCGACTATTACCATGAGCTTCTAATCAACTTGTGTTTTTTTTTTTTATGTTAAGGGATTTCAAATTCTATTTCACTAACAGTCTATCCTGATAAGGAGATTCAAGAACTTGATTGATAAATGCCGCGTATATGTTTTCTGAGGTTCATGGGTGTATATTTGAGCTAATGTCACCCACAACTATTCTGGTTGAGGCTGCAGGCTTTTCATTTCGCATAACTAATAAGGGCAGCTGATGAGTCAGAGGAATGGACCACCTTACTCGTCTTCAGCATCTTTCATCCTCAGCTCATTAAATACTTTATAAGCATCAATTAAACAACTCATCACGACACAGCTTAGGAAAAAATGTTAAGTATTAGTTTCCTTTTATGGGGTAAACAAGCATGGAGGGCTGAGGCAAGGCACATATTAAATATATAGAACCAAAGATAGATTGGAGGTACTTAAGCCTTCCGGGGTGACGGAGGAGAAGTGCTGGGGTAATTACAGAACATCTGAGTCTGCAGAGGAATTCGGACTTCAGGAAAGATGGGGCCCTTTGTGCAATTAGCATTAGAGATTAGGCCTGAGCTGGCGAGCCTCCTGGCAAGTGTGCGTCTTCCCTTACCTGCGTTCACCTTTTTCTGACGAAGTGGAAAAGCAGGTCAAGCTTGCACTCGTCTGGTCTGAGTGTTCCAGCACAGCCCTGATTTCAAGTTAGATGTTCTACTTCTCTCCCGAGTGGATTCAGATTTGTCTTATTACAGTGACCTAGTTTTGGGTTTTGTGAAAATTTTTGGTAGTCATTCTGTTACCACAGAAACACAAAGGATCTTTGGGTCTGCTGTTTTAGTCCAGGGTTCCATGCCTTGGTGAAACACCGAGGCAGCTTGTAGAAGGAAGGGTTTATTTGGCTTGTGGTTGCAAGAGTCCAACGTGTCAGGAAATGATGGCTGCAACAGCTGGGAACATATATCTTGAATTTCTACAACAGTTGAGAGCATGTATTTTGAATTTCTGCAAGAGTTGAGAGTGTACATCTTGAACCTCAAGCAGGAAGAAAAAAAAAGCGAAGTGGGAATGGTAATTGATTTGAAACCTCAAAGCTTGCCTTCAGTGACATATTTCCTCCAGCAAGACCATGTCTCCTAGACCTCTCTAAGCAGCAGTACCAACTGGGACCAAGTCATCAAACATCTGAGCTCAGGGGGAACATTCTCATCCAGACCACCACAGAGGCTAAGGCAGGAAGATAGGGTTCAAGGCCAGCCTGAGCTATATAGTGACGCTTGGTCTCAAAAACATTTTTTTAAATTAAGAATAACTAATATCCTTTCAAACTATTTCATAACAGAAATGGAGTGGAATGCTGTGTACGAGTCAAAGTTCTCTAGATGAACAGGACATAAAGAATTTATTAAATCAGCTTATGTCTCCGCTTGGTCCTTGAGGCTGGAGTGTTGACTCAGCAGTTAAGAGCATTTATTGTCCTTGCAGAGGCCCAGGGTTCCAACAGCCACATGGCAGCTGACAACCATCTATCTGTAACTCTGGCCCCCGGGGATCCAAAGCCTTCTTCTGACCATTGAGAGGCCTCCAGGCATGCATATGGTGCACATACATACATGTAGGCAAACATGCATACACAGAAAATAACAAAGAAAAAAATTTAAAACAACAAAACAGAACAACCAAAACCAAAACAAAAGAAAGTTTCCTTTAAAAACTGAAGAGGGAATTATGATATGATCCCACAATTCTACTTCTGGGCGTATATCCCAAGGTATCAAAGAGATACATGCCCATCCATGTTCATCGCAGCAGCATTCACTCTACCAAGATATGAAAACAGCCAACATATCCACGGACACAGGAATGTCTAAAAAACAATGTGGTGTATATAGATAGAAGAATATTATTTGGCTATAAAACAAAGATGAAATTCTGTCATTTGTGGCAACATGGGAGAGAAACAAAGGACATTATATAAAGTGAAATAAGCTAGGCTCAGAAAAAACAAATACTGCGTGTTTTTGTTCATTTGTGGGAACTAAAAACATTAGTCACGTGGAAGAGGAGAGGAAAGTAGGGATCAGGAGAAGAGGAAGAGGGAAGATGTGACAAGTTGAAACAAGATGCAGTGGGAAGTAATTTTAACATTATAAAGTACAATACAGCGACTGTAAACAATTGACTATGCACCAAAGTAAACAGAGGAGGATTTGAAAGTTACTGACATCAAACAATGATGTTTCAGAAACGTAAGTGCCAACTGAGGGGATGTTTTTTTAATCATTGTATGTCATATACACATAGTTGAATTAAAACTCTGTACTCCATAAATAAGTACAAATATGTCACTTAAAATAAAAATAATTTTAAATGAAATGCTGCTGATTTCAAGCCAAGAAATACTACCTATGTTTCAAACTTCTCATGTTAATTTTCACAACTTGAAACAAAGAAATTTTACTTTACTCTTTGATTATTGAAACTACCACAGTGACATGAATTTCGTAAGAAACTAAAACAACTAAATGGTGAGCTTGGTAGCAGGAAACGAATCCAGTGCAGCGGAAGTTGCCCGGCTTCTTCTCACCCCATGCAAAGCACCTGCTGCTCGATGATTATCACCTGACCATGCATTTACAACTGTTCTCGAAATAGTCACCATCCCTCTTCCTTTGTCACATTTTTTTAGATTATGTGACTTACAATGGGAAGACGCCCCAGTTGGTGAGGGAAGCGGCATGACCCACCCCTCCCACATTGTTTGAGAACTCTAAAGAAACTTCCCTTACACTCCGAGTCATTTCTTCCTCAGATCCCTTGGCGTTATTCAGTTCTCCAATGGTATCTCTCATGCATGCCCCCTTAGCTTTGCTGGATATTGACTTTACATCTCAGGCATTTCCTTGCAAACACTGGCCTCATAATGTCTAATCACAGGGTAAATGTAGACCTAATCTTTATGGAAGTTTCAATGATAACATTCCGTAAGACTCAGAAATGAGGGCCAGGAGACGGCTCAGTGGGTCAGAGCTCTTGCCTCTGGAGTCTGATCCCCAGAACGCATGTAAAAAGCCAATGGAGTGGCAGAAATCTGTACTCACAGGTACAGATTTGGCAGTGTGCTGGGAGATGGAGAAGCAGTATTTACTGGAAGCTCACAGACCAGATAGCCCAGAGTTTATAGCCCAGCCTCAAAACAGGGTAAAAGAAGAGAATGCACACACACACACACACACACACACACACACACACACACAACACAACACACACACACACCAGTCTAAAGTAAATGGTTTAGAAACAAATTAAGTATCTCTCTGCTATTTGAGAATATATTTTCCCCAATTCAGCGCTTTTGGAAGGTTATATCTTACAATCAACCTGCGCATTAACACATCTTTCTGAGCAGTAATGTATGTTGCTAAAGTAACTAAGTAATGTTAGCTAAATAGATATTTGCAGGCTTGGAGGTCATCAAAGAAGGACCCCTCCCTCATGGTGACCAGGAGCCCAGCTCCCTGTTTCCCTTATTACACTAGGAAAGGAAGGAGGCCCTTTTAGCCTTTACCTGGGATTGTGGAGGCCCACCACCACAAGGCCACTTCCTCCTGGTTGAAAAGGGAGAATCCAAATTCTACCTCTAACCCTGTTGGAAAGCCCAAACATTATGCACTGTTGTCCTCTTTTCAGAGTTAATCCAGTTGAGCCTGTCAATCACCAGGCAGGAGTCCACTTCCCATTCTCCTGAATCTCACTCACCGAAGACTTTGGAAGACTAGACACCCACGGCACTCACCCTTCACGGACGTCCCTCTACGCAGGCACCTCACATGCTCCCACCAGGCAACGCTGAAGAGCTAACAGATCTTCTAGGTGTCTGCGTTTTTTGAGTCCTCACTCAGAAAAATCTTGAGTAGCTTCGTTTTCCTTCTTCCTAGCCTTTTCCTTCAGATACCAACTGAAGGCACGCTCGCCTGGCTTTTCCATTCCTTCCCTGAACCCATGCTTCTCCCAGCATGACTCCCTGCCTGCCATGCAGTAGATAGCCAACCCCATTGCAGAAGGCATGTCTTTCCCTTTTCCTCTTCAATATCTGCCTCCTCCAGGCAGCTGCCAAGATTTACAGCTTGCTTTGCCCTGCTGTTTTTCTCTCAAATTCTAATTAAATGGTCCTTGAGCTTCCTTCTGAGTTTTTTTTTTTAACTCTTTGATTTACAAGACTAAGAACTCAAAAAGAAACCTCAGTTTCCCTGGTGACATGTAATATTACCCATTATACCCTAGTATCACACATGTTTCTAAAAATCTCCCACAAGCCACACCCAGCACCAGGAACTGGGCGGGGCCACTGAGTATCCCTCCTGTCCTATTCTACCTCCCCATCCCACCCACTCCCATTTTTCCTACCTCCCAGTTTCTTCTTAATTAACTTCCTGTTACACAGAATTCTTCAAAACATGTGATCAATATTCTCTTTTTACATTCCTCTCTTGAACTTCTTAATCTCAATTTGATATCAAATGACTCTCACATTTCAGTGTTCAATTTTGTCTCTACTATTCGGGATTTCACATGTCCATTCTGAAAGATATTTTTACCAGCATTTATCATAAACACTTTCAACTTTATCACATTAAACATAATAACAACACAGGACTCGTGTGAGGCTTGTGTTCTGTGTGGCTCATCAGCGTACACAACAGGATAGAGTAAAACAGACTTATCCTCGGAAGGCTGGGACACACGTGTCAAGGACACCAGCATAGGACATGTTTCACCAGGTGCTTCCAGAATCTCAAAACAGAGATTTCTGTAGAGAATTGGAGATGGACAATCTGAAGGTGAGTTTTAAGACGTCTAATATTTCGGTCTTTAAAACCATGACATCCAAAGCTGCAGGCTTCGTCTTCCCCAAACGCATTCCACGCTGATGCTCTCAACTCTGTCAACAGGTAGATCCACCGTGTTCCTAGCCACACACTTTCAGAAGCTCACTGACTCTGCTGGGTCCTCAGCCGATCTTCCTTCAGCTCCAGTTGCTCCAACTCCAAGTCTTAAACAGCTTTCCGTTCCCACCTCTGCTCCCCTAACTCCAGTTCCTAGACTCTTCCAATTAGATGTTTGGACTAGGCCCCAAATACAGCTCCCTACTCTCAGGCCCATTTCCCACATAATCTAATTCTTCCTATCCACCACCAACAAGAGGTGATTTCCATACAACACACCACTGATGACATCACTTCCTGTGAAACCTTCAAAGCCTCCTTATTACCCCTTAGTAACTTCCCCATTATAAAGGCCAAAAGTGAGTCTCCGTCATCACCTTATTCTGCCAATCAGCAGCGTTTGACAACTGATCTCCAGCCTGGATTTCTGCAATTAGAAATCTCTTGCTTCTATCCTTATCCAGTAATCTATGCCACAAGCAGTCATGGTGATTGTGATTATGCTTATTAAACTCCTTCAGTACCTTCTTCCTATCTCACTTAAGGTAGGATTCAAAATGTGTCTTACAATGGCCTACAAGACACCAGCATCTTACAACGGCCTACAAGACACCAGCATCTTACAACGGCCTACAAGACACCAGCATCTTACAACGGCCTACAAGACACCAGCATCTTACAGCAGCCTACAAGACATCTCACGGAAGGCTCTCTACACACTCTGACTTCACCTTCTACTTCCCTCATTCCTGCTCTAGCTACACCAGTCATCTTGCTTTAGCCAAGGGACAGCAAAGCAGACTCCTACCTCCTGGGTTTTTCAGTGGTTGCTGTGACTCTCAGAGCTGCTTACTTACTCCAATGTGAAATGTTAAAGTGCCTCTGGTCTAGGACATTGTCTCTCCAGTCTGTGTAGGTGGCACCTCGGAAGCATACTCGGGCAGTCCTGTTCTCCACAACACAACACTGTGTGTACTACCTACCACAGCGGTCTCAGTATTATCGTGGTATTTCAGAGCATCCTTTATTCTACGTTACCTCCACTAGAACACAAGCTCACTGACGACAGGGTCTTTGTCTCTTTTGTAGCTGTTTCCTTAGAGTCTAAAAGAATGTCTTGCACTTAGTAGGTGCTTAATATTTGTTGAATGAATGGAAGAGTCACACAGAATGAACCTCCCTAGGCATTGAAGGAATGCAAAGGGGTCAGTGAGTCAACCCCATTCCAACCAGTATCTGTAAACTGAGTAAACCTATACATGCTGCTACTTATAAATCTTTATTGAGAGTTATATTTTATCATCATGTATGCTTTCAGTCAGGGGATGCTAAGAGTCTAGTCCTTATCATTTTTCGATTAACACACTCAGAAACTTCAGAAACCCTGCCACGCCAGCCAACTGAAACCACCATCTTGTCACCAGGTTGTCTACAAATATTCACACCTGGCCTTTACTCACACTGATGTCCTAACTAGCAAGACCTTTCATCTCCTCCTCTTACACTCCACCCTCCAATTTCTGTCTTTCCAAATCCAAAATTGCCATCATCTACGCTTGAGTGAGCACACATCTAAGCCTGAGCTGGCACTGGGACACGACTGGCTGCCTGGGGTGAGTGTCAGGAAGAAAGGAAGTGATGTAGGGCAGCTGGTGGGACTTCCGAGTCAAGCTCACTGCCTCCCAGTTCTCCCAGGAGAGCGAGCCCTCCCTGCAGTGAAGACAATCCACTGTGACTCCCCCACAAGTACCAAATACAGCGTTCCTTTTAAAGACAAAATCTGGCTACCTACCCCAAGCTATTCTCAAACTCGAGACTCTCCTGCTTCAGCACCCCATGCTGGAAGTACCGGTGTAAGCTGCCAGCTCTTGACCCAGCCGCTAAATCTTAATCCTAGACAATTTTTCACACTCTCAAAAGGGCTCTGCCCACTGCCCTCTCCTAAACAGCACCTGTTACGTTTTCATTTTCTCTGGATAACCAGGTGTACTTCATCCTTTATGGCCCTTCAACAATTTAATAAGAAATGCTCAAATTTTCTACCCTTTGATAACTTGCAACATTCTTTTGTTATTTTTCATTCTCCTAAATACACGTTCTTGCCTAAGATGGGAGAGTCTCAGATGTCTTGCAGGCATCTCCCCATCCTAGGATGCTTAGAACTAGATGAGGTACAGAAGAGAAAATGAAACATCGTGAGTCTCTTCCTATCAGCCTACTGCTGAACTCACACATCTGTTGAACTATCCAAATACACTGGTTTTCAGATTTCTTCCAATCATAAAAGAATCTATTTACTGTGGAGATAAATAATAATTATTTATTCAGTTCATTCCCCTGTCCTTTTTCAAGTCTATCTATTCTATCATCTGTTTTTTTCTTTCAAACATTGAATTCATTGAGCACTCACTGAACTCCTCCTCAACATAAAGTATGAAGTGAGCAACAAGAGACAAGATCCTTGTCCTGG
Organism: Peromyscus maniculatus bairdii; assembly: GCF_049852395.1. NCBI lineage: Eukaryota > Metazoa > Chordata > Mammalia > Rodentia > Cricetidae > Peromyscus > Peromyscus maniculatus. Next base: position 95,991,438 of record NC_134861.1, read on the forward strand.
AGGAACTTGCATATCATCCCTTCCAAAACAGTAAGGGCAACGAGTGCTCCCTGCCTCTGTCCTAACGCGGCACGACCCTGGAATCAACCACAACACCACACAAAGAAAAGAGGGGGTGCAGACAAGAGAGGAAGTGGGAGAAAGAGGCAGACGGAGGCACCTGGGATGCCTCAGGCTCGAGGTACCCTAAGCAGCACAAAAATGGCATGCGCCCATGAACAAACAAAAGATAAAGTTAGTAAAATCTCAGAGAAAAGCATTCTGCTCCATCTTTGGAACGTGGAGAACTGTCATGAGGAAACTCTGGAAAGGCAGTTGTTTCTCATCCTAATGGCTAAGGGTACAGGTTCTGGGGGTGAAAAAAGCCAGTGGGGGCAGAAGCAGACAGGCGGCTTGGATTAGAATGTGAAATGCCCTCCCCCTCCCCCCTCCCTGTCCGCCAGCTAAGAGTCTTTGGGGAGGCTGTGGATGGAGAGCCTGGCTGGGGGAAGTGAGTCACAGGAACAGGTCTTGGAGGTAATAAACCCTCTGCTTCCTGATTGATGCCCCGGGACAAGCTACCACAGCGGGCTCCCATCCCAACTGAAAGGAGCGTCCCAGCGGCCATGCCTTCCCTGCCATGATAGACTGTATTCCCTGGTCCTTGAGCCAGAAGTAAATCTGCCCTCTCTTGAGTTTCTTTTGTCAGGTAATCCGTCACAACAGCAAGAAGAGGAATCCTTTATCACAGCAGATTAATGGCCATTTCTGTGCCAGCCTCACGGTCCCACCATTCAGGGCCATCCTGTCTTATGGCCGGAAGATGGCGCTCTAAACATGTAAACCGGTTTTGCATAGTTTGGATTTTTGTTGTTGTTTTGTTTTGTGGGTTTTTTGTTTGTTTTTCTCTCTCCGTCTCTTGTTTCATGGAGACTTTTAGAAGTTGTGGTTTTGTTTCTTTAGTTCATTATTCCCGTTCCCAGTCTAAAACCTTCCATCCATCCGCGTTTAGGTCTCAGCTGGTCAAAGCTCAGCTGTTGGCAGGTGTAGGAGAGCAGAGCCTGGTTTTTTTCCCACCCTTAGGGACTTCTTACTATATGTCCTAGTTTATAATACTTCTTAGGCACATCTTCCCACTTCACTTTTTCCCACAATAAAGAACCCCTTGTAAGAAGAACAGAGAAGAACTTCAAAAAAAAAAAATACATCTTTTGAATTCTATATATGCACATATAAGTACCTTTTAATCTTTTAATTAACAAATTTTAATGCTAAAGAACCTCTGTGGTGATATACTGTGTACCCTAATAAAATTTGCCTGAAGATCAAAGAAGAGAACAAGCCACTAGATTAAACATAGAGGCCAGACAGTGGTGGCACACACTTTTAATCTTAATCAGGAGGCAGAGATCTGTCTGGATCTCTGTGAGTTCAAAACCACCCTGAACTACATGAGATTGACTCAGTCTAGGAAGAGAGAGAGCCAGGCAGTAGTGAGACACACCTTTAATCCCAGTATTTGGGAAGCACACACGCCTTTAATCCCAGCACTGAGAAGGAAGTGATGGCTGGGTGGAGAAAGACATATAGGGCGTGAGGAGACAGGAACCGAAGTCTTTTCAGCCTGAGGAATCCTAGAGGTAAGATGTGGCAGTGGCTTGTTCCTTTGTCTCTCTGATCTTTCAGCAACTACCCCAATATCTGGCTCCAGGGTTTTTTTTTTTATTATTATTATTATTATAAGACCATTTTAGAAATTCATGTTACACACCTCAACTCATGTTGAACATATAATGATTTTATTAATAATTTTGCAAATGAACACTACTTGTCTGCTAACATCCCATGTATCCTCACAAATGGGGAAATTCCAACCTTAGTATACACAGATTTTGTCTCTAGGTAGGAGCAAAAGCATGCCTTGAGAGAAGAGAGTATCACAAAGCTAGAATCTATATTTGGGGCAATATTCTCCAGTTCACATGCTTTCCCAATGTAAGTCCTTAGCTTACAAAATTCTTTTTACTTGTTATGACTCAGGGGGAATAATTCACTTCTAAATGTCCATACCACTCTGCTAACTTCATGGTACTACTATTAATAATTATTCAACATTGATTCATCTATTCACTTTTTTTCACTGAATGTTTATTGAGTGTAGTTTCATTGGTGCAGGAAGGTTATGCATTGGGTGGATACACACTCTCACCCTCCACATAGCCACCCAATACACATCTGACAAGAACAGATTGAGGGGCCTCTCCTCTCCCTCGCTGTCTGGTGTTCTTGCCAGGGGCAGGACCCAAAGTGACGTTAGTAGACTCTGTAAAAGTTAACTAGGGATTTTTCTTGCTTTACAATTATTCTGTTTGTCAGCTGGCTTTTTAAAAATTAAATTTACTTTGCAACTAATCAATAATAGCATTAGTAATTACACATATTAATGGGTGATGTGTCGTTTCGATACATGAATATACTGTGTAATGTTCAAATCAGGTTAAACACAAGCGTGTCTTCAGACTGTGGTCACAGTTGACAACACAGCTCAGAGGTGGGTTAAGCCCTTGAGTGCACAAGGCCTGGATTTCATCTCCATCCACAAAAACAACAACAAACACTGGGGGGTTTTTTATATATAGTGAAAGCATTCAAAATCCCAGCTTTTCAAACTGTGCAGCGTTTGCTGCTCTCTGAACAGCCCGTGGGGCATCGCACACCTGCTCCTTCCTGCCTGACTGCAGGTCCATTCTCTCCTCAGGCTCCTCTCCAAGTACATGGAGCATGTGTGCAAAAATGGTTTTTATGGATTTGGCTTCTTGATCCAAATTCAGTATCTAGAAAGGGGTCAGGGCTTCACCCACCAGGCCCTCTGGCCCTCCTTCTCACTCTCTCATGCCCCCCCCTCCACCTCTCCTCACTCTCTTACCCTTTGTTTATTTTTTGTTTGTTTTGTTTTTGAGAGAGGGCCTCATTATGTACCCCAGGCTGGCCTGGAGTTCACTTTGTGACCCCCAGTTGTCCTTAATCATGATCCATCTGCCTCAGTCTCCATATGTGGGGATTATAGGAGTACACCACTAACCTCTACCTCTAGAGAGTTTCATGAAACTCCCCTAAGTCTCTATCTACCAAGCCTCCCCCAGGCTCGAAACCTTGATGAAAAACATGGCTTTCTACTGGATAGTTCCACAGTTGAATTCAAAAACTCCTGATCTGAATTTACTTCTGTCTCCTCACTCTGTCTCCTCACTCTGTCTCCTCACTCTGTCTCCTCACTCTGTCTCCGTCTCCTCACTCCGTCTCCTCACTCTGTCTCCTCACACTCTGTCTCCTCACACTCTGTCTCCTCACTCTGTCTCCTCACTCTGTCTCCTCACTCTGTCTCCTCACACTGTCTCCTCACACTGTCTCCTCACACTCTGTCTCCTCACACTCTGTCTCCTCACTCTGTCTCCTCACACTCTGTCTCCTCACTCTGTCTCCTCACACTGTCTCCTCACACTCTGTCTCCTCACACTCTGTCTCCTCACTCTGTCTCCTCACTCTGTCTCCTCACTCTGTCTCCTCACTCTGTCTCCTCACACTGTCTCCTCACACTCTGTCTCCTCACTCTGTCTCCTCACACTCTGTCTCCTCACACTGTCTCCTCACTCTGTCTCCTCACACTGTCTCCTCACACTCTGTCTCCTCACTCTGTCTCCTCACACTCTGTCTCCTCACTCTGTCTCCTCACTCTGTCTCCTCACACTGTCTCCTCACACTGTCTCCTCACTCTGTCTCCTCACACTGTCTCCTCACACTGTCTCCTCACACTCTGTCTCCTCACACTCTGTCTCCTCACTCTGTCTCCTCACTCTGTCTCCTCACACTGTCTCCTCACACTCTGTCTCCTCACACTGTCTCCTCACTCTGTCTCCTCACACTGTCTCCTCACTCTGTCTCCTCACACTGTCTCCTCACACTGTCTCCTCACTCTGTCTCCTCACACTCTGTCTCCTCACTCTGTCTCCTCACACTCTGTCTCCTCACACTCTGTCTCCTCACACTCTGTCTCCTCACACTGTCTCCTCACACTGTCTCCTCACTCTGTCTCCTCACTCTGTCTCCTCACTCTGTCTCACTCTGTCTCCTCACACTCTGTCTCCTCACTCTGTCTCCTCACTCTGTCTCCTCACTCTGTCTCCTCACTCTGTCTCCTCACTCTGTCTCCTCACACTCTGTCTCCTCACACTCTGTCTCCTCACACTGTCTCCTCACTCTGTCTCCTCACACTGTCTCCTCACTCTGTCTCCTCACACTGTCTCCTCACTCTGTCTCCTCACACTGTCTCCTCACTCTGTCTCCTCACACTCTGTCTCCTCACACTCTGTCTCCTCACTCTGTCTCCTCACTCTGTCTCCTCACACTGTCTCCTCACACTGTCTCCTCACACTGTCTCCTCACTCTGTCTCCTCACTCTGTCTCCTCACACTGTCTCCTCACACTGTCTCCTCACACTCTGTCTCCTCACTCTGTCTCCTCACTCTGTCTCCTCATGCTCTGTCTCCTCACTCTGTCTCCTCACTCTGTCTCCTCACTCTGTCTCACTCTGTCTCCTCACACTCTGTCTCCTCACTCTGTCTCCTCACTCTGTCTCCTCACACTGTCTCCTCACTCTGTCTCCTCACACTGTCTCCTCACACTGTCTCCTCACACTCTGTCTCCTCACACTCTGTCTCCTCACTCTGTCTCCTCACTCCGTCTCCTCACTCTGTCTCACTCTGTCTCCTCACACTCTGTCTCCTCACACTGTCTCCTCACTCTCTCTCCTCACTCTGTCTCCTCACTCTGTCTCCTCACTCTGTCTCCTCACACTCTGTCTCCTCACTCTGTCTCCTCACACTCTGTCTCCTCACACTCTGTCTCCTCACTCTGTCTCCTCACACTGTCTCCTCACTCTGTCTCCTCACACTGTCTCCTCACACTCTGTCTCCTCACTCTGTCTCCTCACACTGTCTCCTCACACTCTGTCTCCTCACTCTGTCTCCTCACTCTGTCTCCTCACACTCTGTCTCCTCACACTCTGTCTCCTCACTCTGTCTCCTCACTCTTTCTCCTCACTCTGTCTCCTCACTCTGTCTCCTCACACTCTGTCTCCTCACACTCTGTCTCCTCACTCTGTCTCCTCACTCTGTCTCCTCACACTCTGTCTCCTCACTCTGTCTCCTCACACTCTGTCTCCTCACTCTGTCTCCTCACACTCTGTCTCTTCACTCTGTCTCCTCACACTCTGTCTCCTCACTCTGTCTCCTCACTCTGTCTCCTCACACTCTGTCTCCTCACACTCTGTCTCCTCACTCTGTCTCCTCACTCTGTCTCCTCACACTCTGTCTCCTCACACTCTGTCTCCTCACTCTGTCTCCTCACTCTGTCTCCTCACACTCTGTCTCCTCACACTCTGTCTCCTCACTCTTTCTCCTCACTCTGTCTCCTCACTCTGTCTCCTCACACTCTGTCTCCTCACACTCTGTCTCCTCACTCTGTCTCCTCACTCTGTCTCCTCACACTCTGTCTCCTCACTCTGTCTCCTCACACTCTGTCTCCTCACTCTGTCTCCTCACACTCTGTCTCTTCACTCTGTCTCCTCACACTCTGTCTCCTCACTCTGTCTCCTCACTCTGTCTCCTCACACTCTGTCTCCTCACTCTGTCTCCTCACACTGTCTCCTCACACTCTGTCTCCTCACTCTGTCTCCTCACTCTGTCTCCTCACTCTGTCTCCTCACACTCTGTCTCCTCACTCTGTCTCCTCACTCTGTCTCCTCACTCTGTCTCCTCACACTGTCTCCTCATGCTCTGTCTCCCACTCCTACACAAGCCTGACTTCCCTCCAGGTTTCTGGAGACTCAGCAAGGAATGTGAGTTCACAGGCTCGCAGGGATTCCTTGACATTTCACATGTACCTCACCTCCCACACAATGTTTGTAAGTATTGTCCAGCTGGTTTCTGCTGTGTTCCCCAAGGCCAGTCCTGGCATCTCCATTTGTCAGGAACTCTCTGGTCCTCCAACAGCCTCGCTAATCCCCTGGTTCGTTCTTTCTTTCTTTCTTTCTTTCTTTCTTTCTTTCTTTCTTTCTCTCTTTCTTTTGTTTTGTTTTTTTTTGTTTGTTTGTTTTGTTTTTTGTTTTTCAAGACAGGGTTTCTCTGTGTAGCTTTGGTGCCTGTCCTGGATCTTGCTCTGTAGACCAGGCTGGCCTTGAACTCACAAAGATCCGCCTGGCTCTGCCTCCCAAGTGCTGGAATTAAAGGCGTGCGCCACCACCATCCAGCTTCCCCTGGTTATTTCTATTCCCCTCAGGTCTCCAGTACAACCCACATCAGCACCATACTACAGGCGCCAGTTAAAGTGTGGGGTGTCCTTGGTTCCCTGGCATCTGCCCAGTCTAACCGCCTCTTTGGTTATTTAAATTCTCTCCCTTCCTATACTTGATTAGGTTTTTATTTTTATTTATTTCAGCCATCACTGAATTGATCCTATAATCCTTAGCCTTGTCCCTCAACAGAGACCTCGGCTCTGTCAGCTGCATTGTGCAAGAGCCGTCCGATGGGGCTGTGGAGTGTGTGTCCTGAGAAAGCTCACAGACCAAAAATGACCCATGACGTGAAGACACACAGCAAGTATTGCACAACCATCAAAGAGGTTCCCAGGTGTGTGAACTTAGACAGGAATTTGTCCTGAGGCCTGGGAAAACTTTTTTTTTTTTTTAACTCATCTATATCCTAGTCCCCAAAAGCAGTCACTAAAGTGAGTCAGCTCCTGCGCCTCCACCCTGGCCAGCACCGAAGTTCACGGCTGGGAACAGGAATGTAGAGCTAGCATGACTTTCGGAGAAACTCAAGCAACTCCAGAGTGAGGGATACATCCCCAAGGTTCCTCAGAAGATAACTCATCGCCACACAGGCGCCTGGGCCTTCAACAGAAAAGCAAGTTTATTCAAAAAGGGCAAAATGTCAATGATAAGTAAAAAATGTAAGATATAGTTTAGAAATAGTCCCATGGATCAAACCAGGCCTTAAACCTGGTAATGGAGCACTCTGCCATGGCTACAGCCCGACCCCCGTGGAATATAGAAGAATAATGTGGATGAGATGACGCGGCTTTCAAAGGAGCCATCTTGTTCTTCCTGTGGACCCGAGTTCAGTCCCAGCACCTCCTTTGGACCACTCACAACAGCCTGTGACACCAGCTTCAGGGGATCCAAATCCCTCTCCTGGTCCCCACAGACAGCGTCACACACTCACACAGACAACATGCACACCTATCTGAATAAAAACAAATCTTTTTTAAAAAATGACCCTCAGATGTAGAAATGTTTCTAACGCCTATCTGTCCTGTGCATGCTTATCGATGTTATAAACTAACACAGACTCATATGAGTATTTTGAAGCTTTAATTTAAAAGACAATTCTGTGGCATTTCCGGGAAAACAAAACAAAACTAAGAGTTGCATGACTGAAGGAGAGGAGAAGGAGGAAGAATGCTCCCTGTCTGGTCTTTTGAATTCTGTAATCTGCACATAACAGTCTAGCCCTTGGGAGGTTGTGGCAAGAGAATTGAGAATCGGAGGCCAGCGTGGGCTGCACAGTGAAACTGTGTCTCAAAGCAACAACAAAAAGAAATGAGATGAATGATGGACCGGAGCTACAGCTCACTGGTAGAGCACTCACTTACCGTGTAAAGAATGCCTGAGGCACCTGGTTCAACCACCAGCACCACAAAAGAAAAGACAATTAAGCCTGGCTGGGCAAGAGTAACGCCAATTGTTCTATCCAGAGCACGGCAAGACTACAGCAAAAATTCGCGTGTTTTAAGGAATCTCAAGTCATTGTAGACATGTAATGGAATCCAGCCCCCAAGTGCTCAAATACCACTGTCTTGCTGAACAGTGCCCCGCCCCCAAACACAACTCGCCTTGGACCAAGCTGGCTGCATGCAGCGCAAGAACGTCACGTGGTAGTTCCTCTTATTCACGTGACTACCACGGCTCTCCACTGAATCAAAACTCTTCTCATCTCAGGATCCCGCAGTTAGACCTCTGGTTTTAGACCGGAAGCCACAGGAGTTGACAGGGATGCGCGGTTGAGCTAAAGGAGTCGGGGCTGGTGTGGGGACAGGGGTACAACGCACTCTTCATCCCTCCTGCTCTCTGGCTCCTAGGTCTGGACAGAAAGGAATGAGAGAAGAAACTCAAGCATCCTGTGTGGGTGAGTCAAAGTAGTCTCTACAGTTGAAACGAAAGTCGAGCCTACCACACAGCAGGCACTGGTTGGTGTCTCCACAGTTCCCTTCCGACAAGGGATCTGTCCACCTTTGTCCACCTGTGAAGCACTCTCCACACTGCGCCCGTCACAATTGCCAGTTGTAACCACCGACCCCATGTTCTAGGGACGGACCATTTCAGGTGTGTAGACACACAAGGATCTGGCCACCGCTATCCTGAAGAAGACCTGCCTCTCTGCACGCTCCGCCCCCACACCTCGGCATCACTCACGCCACCGCCTCCACATTCCTCTCTGCCCACACCCCAGGAACACAAGAGGCACATCCAGAAATCTGCTGCTCGAGAAACCCACAGCCAAGGAACACAGCGTCCACTGTTTACTTTCTGTTCAAGTGGCCTGATGAGCTGGCCTCGCCCACATACTTGATTTTAAGAGAGGAAAAGACTCTACACCCACTCCCAAGGAACTGGCTTCCTCTCCCCCGCCCTCCTGGGGTAGATGGCACAGCCACTCCCCTGACTGGGGCCTGTGACTGAGCCCTGAGGGAGGATGGAGGAACTGGACATACTGAAGGCACTATGACGTTAAGACAGTGGAACAATGTGTGCCCTCTCGGCCCGTTTCTATCTTAGCAGTGACATGGCAAAGACAGTTTCTGTTCGACACCTTATAATACTTGTCTCATCCTCGTGTGACCCTGAAGGTCCCACACCTCCGAATATTTGGGGGGATTGATGTTCTCAATCCTAAGGAATTTAAACTACCCGGGAGGGTTTTGTGTTGTTTGGTTGGGTTGGTTGATCTTAGTTTTTGTTTTTGAGGGATAAGTGAGACATGGCTTTGCTGTACAGCCTAGGCTGCCCTCAAACGCTTAATCCTCCTGTCTCAGCTTTCCAAGTATTTGGATTATAACTATATGCCACCACATCCAGATATTTAAAAAAAAAAAAAAAAAACTTAACACTGTTTTCTTATTTTTTTTTTTTATATAGAAAAAGTAAAACGTTCATAGCTCCATCCCAAATTCACTTTATTAGAGTCTCCAGGACTAGGCCCAAGGAATCCACAATCCATCAGTTATGAGCAGCTTGGCTAGAAGTTAGGCTCAGAGGCAGAACACTTGTCTACTTATTTAAAGCATGCAGGCGCTGGGTTAAATGTCCAACACTGAGGAAGAGAAATGGGAACTACTTGGTGCTCAGCAATTTTTTCATGAGAGAGAAAAAAAAAGATGCATGTGCGAGTGCATTTGGGGAGGGGAGGTTTGAGATTTTTAAATGAAAGGTCATGAAATTATTTGGGTTGCTATGTAAGCCCCAAGAACAGATGGGTTACTTATCTGCCCATTTATGTGGCTCTGACACTGAGACTGCGCCCAGCGCACAGTAGACGTTCAATAGTAAATGGATGCCTAAAACACTTCCAATTCTTGTGTAAATTAACTGCCCCACTCACCAGTCTGTACCATAGCAGGCGTCATGAAAACCAGAGTCTACTATCTCAGTCTTTGTGGTTCATAGGATAAAACCTCATAGATTCAGTGGCTTGAAAACCATACAAACTTATTTTCTTCTTTCTAGAGGCTGAGAACGTCAAGATCAAGGTGTCAGTAGATTCAGAGTCTCATGAGAGCCTGAGCATATGGAGCAAAGCAGTTCTCTACGGCCCCTTTATTACAGAAACCAACCCTCCTCATTAACCCCCCCCCCCAGTGACCTAATTACCTCCCAAGACCATCACAGTGATGATTAAGTGAGGAGGAGAAATGACAGGCACTGTCACCGGGCCATCACCGTATGTAAGCAGACCTTTGTGAACTGGGAATGATAGTCACAGCAGGTGAGAGGCAAGCCCTGCCCGGGGAAGTCTACTGTGTGTCTCCACCACAGGCCATCTGGAACTGGCCAGGAGAGAAGCTGTCACCAAGTCCATAAACTGAGTGGTTACTAAGCTGTCTCTCTCTTTAAAATTACACTTAGTTATTTTCGGGTGGGGAAGTGACGGAGGACAGCTTGTGGGAGTCAGTTCTGTTCCTATCACGTGAGTTCCAAAGACTGAACTCAGGTCAGGGCAGCAGACCCCACTACCCACTGAGCCACCTCACAAACCATTCATCAAGCCACCTCTAGGTGTGAGACCCCCTTCCATCCTAAGGACAAGCCTGACTATGTAAGTAGGTCATCTGCAGTGAAATTCCTAAAAACGTCTCTCACTGACTGCCTCGGCTCCAGGTTCATTCCGCCTACCAAACTCTCAGTTAGAGCCCGTGGGGACAGCTCAGCCGGAGCAGTGCTCACCACGCCACACATGCTTGCAGGGTGGCTTTCACGGCTTTGCACCAAAGGCCACGCCCGGTGGCCAGCGCCTATAACCCCTGTGCTGCTAAGGAAGGGACGGGCTGTTCCCTGGGATTCGCTGACCAGCTAGCCGAGGCAAATCCAGGAGACCGGGTCTCAGTGGAAGATCTTGTCTCAATAAACAAAGTGAGCTGCTCCGAAGAATGACACCAAAGGTGACCTCTGGCCTCCATGTGCACACTTGTACACACATATTTGCACGTACCCATGAACAGCGCTCACATAAAAATAAAAAATAAAAGCCCAAAGTTAAGAATCATGCATGACTCTGAGAATTTACTCAGAATCTCCTAATTGGATATAGACTTTTTTTTAAAAAAAAAAAAAAAGAGTTTCTCTGTGTAGCCCTGGCTGTCCTGGAACTTGCTCTGTAGACCAGGCTGGCCTCCAGTTCAGGGAGTGCCAGGATTAAAGGTGTGTGCCACCACCACTGGACTGATTAATTTTTAAAAATATACCTCCCTGGTACATTAAAGTTGACTAAAGGTAGTGGGGGCACTATTATGAGGTATTGTAATATTTTTGACTTTGTTGCTGCCAATGAAGAATTCTTTTCCCCACAGGACACTGGAGATGGAAGAAACACTGGTCATCAAAGGCACGTTTCCTATCTCCCTGCTGGGAGGAAAGCAGTTGGGCAGCATTTATGTTTGAGGTAGACTGCAAAACATTTGTTCCCCAACAGAGAGAGGCTGTGGTGGAGACTCCAGAGGGAGAGAGAGAAAATGTCCCCGTGGTGGAATGGGGACAGAATCCGGAGCCATCAGAGATGACAAGTTGTGTAGTCCTGGTTCCTGGCACAGAACTTCCAGGGTTAGGGGAGGGTTCCGCTGTAAAGCATAAGGAGGAGGCTGGGCACCAGGCCAGGAGGGAATCCTACCAGCCAATGGGGAAGGGCCAGAGGAGCTACTTGTCTACAATCGATCCGTGGGCTTCAGCCGAGGAGGCTTCTGGGCAGTTACCAAGGCCAAGGAAGGCGGAGCCCTCAGTAATGATTGACATTGGCTGCTTCCTTGGCTCCCGCGGCAGCCCCAGGGTGGACCTAGGTCTCCTGTGAATCGGCAGCTGAGGAGACTCCAGGCCACCAAAACAACCCAAGGAAGGAGTCATGACTGGGAGCGATGATCATATCAGTTCGAAGGTGGCAGACAGGATGCCTCTGGGGTACAGTTTAAGATTAAGAGACAGACACAACTTAGGAGCCAATGAAAGCTTGTTGTGAACGACAGGTCCTGTCAGCGAGGCAGATCAGATTCTGGTCGGATGGGCAACCAATCAGTGAAACAGATGCACCTGCCCCGCTGGAAGTGGAGGAGGAAGCTAGGACAGATGTGTCTGTTAAACAAGGAGCCTGCTGCTCTACCACTACCACACTGCGGTTTTCTCTGTTTGATCATTTCCCTTTCCACAGTCCTTTACCGGATACAAAGTAACCGGTGTATGTGCACAAGCATATTGAGTGTTTCTTCTTTTTCTTTTTTAAACTAAGTGAGCAATGCTCCATTTGGGTTGCCATCAGGTGGTCTGGGGGACAGAGTTGTTTCTGTGAAAATACCCCCGCCCCTTCCATCAGCGGCACAATCATTTAGCTCTTTGTTCCAGTAAAAGTTGTTTTGTTCTCCTTGTTTTAACAAAGGACCCAACAACATAAAACTCCTTGCGTGCCTTGTTCACTTGGATCATTTGAATGTTTTTCATTCCTCGTTCATTGTAAAATCAAGGACAATTTTACAATGTTTTTGTATGTAGCTATTACGTGGAGAATTTGCCTTTACGTAGGGGTAAAATTACTCTTGAAAAAAATAGCCGGGCGGTGGTGGGGCACGCCTTTAATCCCAGCACTCGGGAGGCAGAGCCAGCCTGGGCTACCAAGTGAGTTCCAGGAAAGGCACAAAGCTACACAGAGAAACCCTGTCTCGAAAAACCAAAAGAAAAAAGAAAAATATATATAATCTTAGTTTCCTTCTCAAACCAATCATCTTGTTGTTTAAATAAACTTCTTTATTAGAATGAAAAAAATAAGAATAAAAGTAATTGACATTTTCTACAAAGCGAGTTCTAGGGTAGCCTAGAACTGTTACACAGAGAAACCCTATCTCCAGAAACCCAAAATAAATACAATAAATAAATAATTGACATTTTTATAACCTCAACATAGTGAGAAGGCTTTGAGCCAAAGTTCATACAATTTTTTAAATGAAGCAGTGATTATTTTTTTTATGCCAAATCATTGTAGAGAATTTCATATCTCCTCAAGTTTGTCCAGATTCTTTAGTTCCAGACCTAAGGCAATCTCTTGTGGCTTACAAGTATAACTTGATAATCTGCTACTTGGGGGTGAATGTATAGACTTAACTCTCCTCAAGTAACCTTATTTTCTATAGGTATAGCTCAGAAACGGGTCACTGTGCTCCCCTGTGACAAGCAAAATCTTGTCAATTATGATGTTATTTTCTAATGCTTGAAGACAGCATTAAACACATTAATAGGGACCAAGACCACCATCGCATCCTTGTGATGTCAGGCAAGGAGGCATCAGACTTGGCTCTGTGTTCAGTGACTTGGTCAGGATTCCACAGGAGAACGTATGCAGCAGCAGCCGGTGCTTCGTCCTAATCTTGGCTTTCAGCTGCCACAGAAGACTGGGTAAGCTCCTCGGATTTCTCTTTGCATCCTCCCCTTCCTGCTAAAGCCCAGTAGGCCGGTGGAGAAAGACCTGACTTACTCCTGAACTGCATTACTCAAATACCTTCCCTCCTGCTCAGCGTGACTTCACTTTCCCACACAGTCTCATCAGATTAACCCTGTAGCCTTGGCTGTTTTACTCCATGCCCCCCATCAAAAGCTCTTAACTGCTTCCCATTCAATCCACCGCCTGCTCGAGATGGAACGGGGGGGGGGGGGGGGGGGTGCTGGAGAGATGGCATAGTGGTTAAGAGCACGGGCTGCTCTTCTGGAGGTCCTGAGTTCAATTCCCAGCAACCACATGGCAGCTCACAACTGTCTGTAACTCCAGTTTCAGGGGACCTGACACACATGGCAAAACACCAATGTACATTAAATAAAAATAAATTAATTTTAAAAAAGAAGGAGGAGGAGGAGGAGGAGGAGGAGGAGGAACCCGGAAGTTCAGAGGTGTGAGTTTCTGGCTGGAAGGGCCACTAACCAGTGAGGCAGCTTTGCCCTCAGGCGGTTACAGTCTCCTAAGAGAGGCAAACATTTCTCGATTCACTGTAAGGTAGTTTGCTAATTGTTCTAATTAAGGTCAAGATTAATAGTTTAAGGATTTGAGACAAAGGATGGAGCAGTTTCTTTTCTGTTGATGTCCATTGCTTACTTAGAAAGTAGAATCTAGCATTTGTCGACAACTGTACTTTATAAACTGGCTACATCAATCTACTTCTATCCTTTTCTGCATTCCAAAAAACCCTCAGTCCCTGCCAAATTAACCTGATTAGCCCTGAAAGTGCTTTGCGGTTTCCACCCCCTTATCTTTCCTAATGCCAACTACTTTGAGTAAATCATTACCCCAGTCCTGCCCAGATGCCTGTCCGCTTACCTCTTGCTTTTCTCTGAAAACCCTCCCGTATGAAGCGATGTGCTGATCACCCCCCTCAGCTGAGTCACTCCCCACTCAGATTCTTTTCTCAGTCTACCATAACCCGGCCCCCACCCCCCGTTACGCACTTGCACTCAGCAACTCATGAAAGCACTTAGCATCCTCGTTCCCTCCCTCACATCCTCACTGCCAGCATCCACATCACTATGCCTTGTTCTCCCTCTCCCACTCCACCTTTAGTGGCTGAGCAGTTGGAAGAACTCAGTGTCCCCCCCTCTACTTTTAGTCACCCCTCCCCTGTAACTCAGCCTGTGGAATTACCTTGTACAGGGCCCAGGAGGAGTCAGCATGATTTGGCTATGACTCCCTGAAAAAGTTAAGCAAGCTACTGTGTGACATTAGTGATCCTTGAAAGAGCTCTATAGAAAAGGAAAAGACTTGCTGCAATTCCATTTACAGTTAGTCAGGGATGGAGAAAGCACAACTTGGTCACCTGAGGCTGCTGGGGAGGTGAGTGGGGAATTGTTTAATGGAGAGAGTTTCACCCCAGGAAGAGGACAGAGTTCCGGAAACAGTAACAAAGATGACACAATACATGTGCTCAATGCTACTGGACTGGGTACATAAACATGATTAAAGTGGCAAACTGTGTTAGGAGTATTTTATCACAAAAATAGATTGAAACGGATGATTCAAAAATACAGAGAGTTTGATGCAAAGGGTGATCTCCATCAACCTGTATCCTTTCTGAGACACCTCACTAGTGGGCTAAACACCTCCTCTCCTGTGATTTCCCAACCCTGAGTATTTGCTCTGCATGTACCTTTGTTCTTTCTCATTCTTGGCTCCAGTTTATTCTAAGCTACTTTGTGGCCTGGCTGTGAATGTTGCTTTAAAAATCAAGTGTTTAAGCAGTGGGAGCCAAGAGTTGCTAAACAAATACATTTCACCAAAGTATTGCTTCCTACTCACAGTCCTGGTGTTTGATTTTCCCACCTCTGTGGACTTCATGCCCCATGGACTCAACCTCATGTACTCTCTGACTAGAGAGCTTGTTCCTCCTTTGAGAAGAATGGAAACAAGTCTCCATCATCTCTCCTTGTACCACAGAGGCACTATCAGGCAGCTTGGAAGCACAGGTCCTCGGTACCCACAAAGGTACAGCCCTATAATGCTTCCCCAGGGATCCTGTTGCCGTGACCACTGGATTTATTTACCATATAGCTCCCAAGGCTCTTCATTATTATTCCTTTTCCCCTCTGAATAATGCTTTCTTTTCTTTCTTTCTTTCCTTCTTTTTTGTTTCTTGGTTTTTTGTTTTTGTTTTTGTTTTTGTTTTTCAAGACATAGTTTCTCTGTGTAGCTTTGTGCCTTTCCTGAATCTCACTTTGTAGACCAGGCTAGCCTCGAACTCACAGAGATCTGCCTGCCTCTGCCTCCCAAGTGCTGGGATTAAAGGGATGCGCCACCACTACCTGGCGAATAATGCTTTCTTTGTTTCCTAGCTCCCCATAATGCATAGACACTGTTATATCTTTCCACTCTTTGCAATAACTTGGACTGTATGTCCCATACTTGTTTAGATATAATCAGAATCACTGAGCTATTTTAAGAATCATACTATCGCCGGGCGGTGGTGGCGCACGCCTTTAATCCCAGCACTCGGGAGGCAGAGCCAGGTGGATCTCTGTGAGTTCAAGGCCAGCCTGGGCTACCAAGTGAGCTCCAGGAAAGGCGCAAAGCTACACAGAGAAACCCTGTCTCGAAAAACCAAAAAAAAAAAAAAAAAAAAAAAAGAATCATACTATCATCACCAATG
Organism: Peromyscus maniculatus bairdii; assembly: GCF_049852395.1. Taxonomy (NCBI): domain Eukaryota; kingdom Metazoa; phylum Chordata; class Mammalia; order Rodentia; family Cricetidae; genus Peromyscus; species Peromyscus maniculatus. The sequence continues at coordinate 96,007,413 of NC_134861.1, forward strand.
GGGAGGCGGGCTTAGTTTTTTAAATTAACCACAAAACCTCTTTAAACACAAATGTATCACTTTTTCTTCTGTTTCCCTGAGTTCTAACAAACTTTGTGTATGCTGTTTTGAGATTCCACTGAGTCCTATGGCAGACCCCTTCAGGTGACTTCATATACTACAAATCTGATCACGCCTGCTCACTCTAATGAAAATGTCCACAATGATATCACCTGAGCACCATTCTTTAATCCTGTGATTTACATACACGCCCCTGAAGAAAGTTCATAAATATTCTCAGCAGGATAGTGCATTGTGAAACTCTTAGACTTTGGCTCCATAGTATTGATCATGGTTGTGAAAATGGAATGCACTCCACCTGCCCAAATCTCCCTGGACTGAAATCCATTATGATAACTCACTGGAATGCCATCATCCAATTAAAGGAAATGATGGGGTTTCCTCAGAGAAACTTCTCAGAAGTGGAACAGGATGAATATAATATGAACCCAGTGCTTCCTGTGACATCAAAAAGCTTGGTGGGCCAGTGGGCCAAAGGAGGCTGGAGAGATGGCTCAGAGGTTAAGAGCACTGGCTGCTCTTCCAGAGGTCCTGAGTTCAATTCCCAGCAACCACATGGTGGCTCACAACCATCTATAATGAGATCTTCTGACGTGCAGCCATACATGCGGGCAGAACACTGTATACATAATAAATAAACAGATATAAAAAAAAATCTTAGTCGGATGGGAACACATCAGAGGAGTACGAAGTCAGCCTGAAAGGGCTTCCAGTGGCCAAGTCTAGGTTAATTAGAGCAGTAACAGAAACAATGAACACTGGATTATCACCCAGTATTTAAATAATTACCCATGAGCTCATACTGTTGTAAATAAAGGAGAAGGTGAATTCCACTTAGTAAATATGTTCTCTTCCAGGAGGGTAAAGGTTAATTCTCTCATATGCTTCCTCCCACTTCATTATGAACTAGGAATTGTGGCCTGTTTCCAAAAAATGTAATTCGTAAAATGAAGCGTAGGGACTTCACAATGAAGAAATCTGGCAAGCAACAGGAGATTCACGTCACCACAAAAGCATGCTGGGTGCCTATACTCCCAATAGGCTGTGATAGAAGGTACTTCTATCTAGAACTTTCTAATCACAGGGAAAAGATCAGGCATCCCCAAATCAGGGGATTTTTCTACAAAAGACCTACCCAGATCAATGCATAACAACCAAGTTGCAGGAACCAGGACAGGTTAACAGATGTGACAGTTTAGCATAATGCCATGGTAACAGTTTGGGTCTTGGTACAGAAAAAAGGCAATGCTGGAAAAAACTAGTGAAATCCAGAGTCTGAAATTTAGTTAATAGTGATGTTTCCGGGGTCAGCTCCCTGGGTTGTTTATTCAAGTTGTGTTGTGTTGTTTGCACACTTAAGGGGCTTGAATCCAGAGATCTCTGACGAAAGGAAAGCACTCCACTAGAAGCTGCACCCTTGCCAGCTTCTCAGACTGGCCTCTGAAGTCACTGTCCTCAGAGAATCGTCATGGGCAGTATAACTCTGTGGGACAATATGGGGACTCTACCACAGTCACCATCTTTCTGTGACTCTAAAGCACTTCAAAATTCAAAAAATGATTTTTAAAAAAATGTTTCATACCATCTCTAATTAACATTAGAAGTAAAAGATGGCTTTACTCCAAGAGGAGGTAATTTTCCACCTTGGCATTTACAGACCAAACCAGACTCATGCCCACACAAATATGGGGCTCCATGTTCTCCAGGGTTGAGGTAGCAGAGCTTGGTGCTAGAGCTTATGACCCACATGCACAGAGCCTCAGTTCTGTCCAGAATAACAATGGCATCCTCTCATCATGGGAGTTTTAGGCCCTTATTTGCTGTGAGAGCTTTGTGGGTGAGCAGGGGTGGGGAGGACATTTGAAATTTACAACTGAGGATGGCCATCGGAGAGTCACATGCCAAAGCCAGCAAGTACCAGGAAAGTTTGGTTTTTCTTCTTTTTTAATCCTAATGTTTAGTAGAAAATAATGCTAGCAAAAGAGACAGACAAAATAAAAGAAAGGAGGGAAGGAAGGACTAGCTAGCTAATTAATGTTTGAATAGTTCAGCGATTGATTTAAAATGGACAACTCAAAGACACAGTAAGTTAACAATTCCTTCTTATCAACAATATACTGGCCATGCGGGGTGGCACTTGGCAGGCAGAGGCAGGCAAATCTCCATGAGTTCAAGGCCAGCCTGGTCTACATAGAGACACAGTGAATATAATGAACTACTTCAAGAAAACACTGAAATGAGGGTACTCCAGGAGATTTCTAACACCCCAAATGGTCTTCCACTCTGGTGGTAAAGCAATTATCAAAGGAAATTAATGCAGAACAATCTGAGCCTTTTGTGTTGGGTTACCAAATTAGCAATGCTGAAATTTCAGTGTTTTGCTTGTCTGCTACAACAAAGTGAGATACTTGAAAACATTTTACTAAATGTGCTAGAGACAATCCCATAAGATTTCCACTGAGTCCTCACTCATTATCCTCTCAGGGGGAAAGGAGGACCCAAGAGAATCCTGAGAAGTGTCCAGGAAGTTCACAGTGACACAGAGTAATGCAGTAGGAAGACATGTAGGGGCGTTGTATTTCTTCATGTTCCCAGAGAGGGAATTACACTTTTTCTATTTTTTTATTTTTTTGTCAATTGAAAACCAATGCAGGAATGAAGTGATAGCCTGGGTCAAAAGCTCAGGAAATGACAGCGTCTACCAAATACGACACTGATACATAGAAAATAGAGCATGCACTAGAAAACCACTTAAAATCTCTGCAAGCAGATTCTTATGTAATGCCTACAACAGTCAATACGCTCATGTAAAACCATGCTTTCTTTGGACAGCTTCTGGTTTCCAGTGTTTAATTTCACTCGACACACTCCACAGAAGTGGAGCCAAGGGCAAGAAAGCAGCTTTTTAGTTTGTTTTTCCAGAGAGAAACAGATGCGCACAGCATAACCATCATTTCTCTGCCGCTAATGCTCTGGAGTCAGGGCTCAGGCACCATTACACCGAGTCACTCTGAAGCCTCCTATTTAGTGAGGAGACTTTTTTATTTAACTTTAGACACTTCTAAGATGAACATTATATATATTATATATAGTTGAACTATCTTCTTAAGAAAAATTCAACCTTATTAAAATCAAGGTTTTACCCATTCATCAAAACAATCTTCTCTATGTCGTATAAATGGAAAACATCATCTACAACCGTGACTTCTCTGGTCACCATACTTTGACAGCATTACTTTTCCTACTATCAGGTTGTCTTTCTACCATTTACTTCAAAAGTTAAAACTAAGCTGGGCAGTGTGGCGCACGCCTTTAATGCCAGCACTCGGGAGGCAGAGGCAGGTAGATCTCTGAGTTCAAGGCCAGCCTGGTCTACAGAGTGAGCTCCAGGACAGGCTCTAAAGCTACACAGAGAAACCCTGTCTCAGAAAAGAAAAGATTTCTTCCTGGGGTACCCAGTTCTAAAGGACACATGTACAACACACAACACAACTCCTGAACTCAACGCTCAGGGAACATTCCAGTGGAAAAGACTGTGAGAGACAGAGGAGGAAAGAGGAGGAGCAGGAAGCCTGATTGTGTCTCTTAGAAATGACAGGAAAGCTATACCCAGGACCTCTCAACAATATGACTGCTAAACAAGACCTAAACAATGAAACACCCCATCACACATTCTAATGCAGAAGGGAGAATGGAGAAGTCTTTCTTACAAGGGGGTAAGGGCTCAACAAAGAACTCCAGGTCATTTGAGAATCCCAGAACAGGAGAAAGAGTCTTCCCCAGAGATCAGCACCCCACGTGGTTTATTCAATACCAAGTGGTTAGCTCTGAAATCATACACATACAAGCAGCACTAAATAGACTAGCCCGTTATACATTTATATGTTTATATATAAAAGGTAACAGTAATAATTAAAGAAAAAGATATATGGGGGGTTTGGGGGTGTGAAGGATTGGAAGCGGGAGATAGGGCAGGGAGGAAATGATGTAATTATATTTTAATTTAAAAAAAATTTATAAGATTTATTATACCTTATTTAGAGGTGTGTGTGTGTGTGTGTGTGTGTGTGTGTATGTGTGTGTCTGTGTGTCTGTGTGTCTGTGTCTGTGTGTAAGCAAGTGCCCATGGAGATCAGAAAAGGACCCTTGGAGCTGGAGTTACAAGCATTCGCAAGCTGCCTGATACAGGTGCTGAGATCCACACGGGATTTGAGTTCTGTTCCCTGATAGATCAGTGAGCACTCTTAGAGACTGAACCATCTCTCCGGCCCCTTCATGGTCATGTCTCACTAATTTATTTTTACCCCTCCCTCACTCAGAAAGAGAGAGTTCTGGAATGTCTTCTAAAAGTTGGAGAGTTCAGGCCATCTGACTCAGCAGGGGAGAGTGCTTGCTCCCAAGTCTGCAGAACTAAGTTCCACCTCAGAACACACGTGGTGGAAGGAGAGGACCTTACAGATGCCCCTGACCATCTCATACACAAGTCCTGGCAAATGCACACACACACACACACACACACACGAGTAAATACGTGAGTAAATGTGTTCACACAGTGTCTTCCCCTTGCACTGGGACTCACTAGGGATAGATACATCCCTTCCTTTGCACACAGATAAGCAGTTAACCCAGCAGCATCTACTGAGCACCTTCTGCTCCCCTGGGACAACTTGTCCCTAGAGCAACCTCACAGCGTCCTGTTACTATAACTTCATAGTCTAACTTTAGTATAAACATCTGCTTAGCAAGGTTTTGCTTTTCTTTTTTTTTTTTTTTTTTTTTTTTTTTTTTTTTTTTTGTGGTTTTTCGAGACAGGGTTTCTCTTGTGTAGCTTTGTGCCTTTCCTGGAACTCACTTGGTAGCCCAGGCTGGCCTCGAACTCACAGAGATCCACCTGGCTCTGCCTCCCAAGTGCTGGGATTAAAGGCGTGCGCCACCACCGCCCGGCGGTTTTGCTTTTCTTCAAGTGTATATTTTTAACCCTTTTCTCTTCCACATAAATTTTGGAAGAAATTTTTAAGATTTTATTTTTTGTTTTTTGTTTTTGTTTTCCAAGACAGTTTCTCTGTAGAACTCACTCTGTAGACCAGGCTGGCCTCAAACTCAGAGATCTGCCTACTCTGCCTCCCCAGTGCTGGGATTAAGGGATCACTTGAAACTAGAAGACTGGAACAGGGAGAGTGCAGGAAATGATTGCAGAGTGAAATAAGTGACAAGGTCAATTCAATGCCTGGAAAGAAGGAAGAAGGAAAACTCCCTTCTTTGACTGCAGGGAATAACCTAGGAAGAAAAGGTTAAAAAAAAAAAAAAAAGCCAGAGGTAAGAAAAGTCCCCGAGGGACTCCCCTTCTCTGTCCCCTCCCTGCCTGGAAAGGGAGGGGACACACCTTTCAAATAAGTGTCATGGCATGAAAATAAGGTTTGGTTGGGGTTTATTGTTGTTGTTGTTTGACTTTAAATCTTCCTCCACAAAATTAGGAAGGAACAATTTCAGAATACCTACAGATATAATAATACAGACCCAGAATGCCTAGGGTTAATGGTTAACTTAGCCATAGGCTGTGAACCGGGGCTGGCGCGATGGGGCCAGTGAGAGACGTACACACCCACAGTCTGCACGGGTCACTGAAACGCGTGGGTGTGCAAAGGAGCTGGGAATGGGAGCCAGCTTGCCGGGGAGGAATGCAGAGGATGGGAAGGAGGCCACAGAAGGCAGAAGACAGGAAGGCCACCAGCTAAAGCCATGTGTGGCTAGTACTCCGCAGCAGTGAGAGGCCATCAAACCTGCGCTCATCACTCCACTTAGGCAAAGCTCGTGGAAGGCAAGACTTTTCCATCTTAGGGAGATCAGATACCCCTCCCTAACGTTAGGGTACTAGAATAGTGGGGGGGGGGGCGGGGTTTGCTGGGAAAGACCTTGAGAGGGAGTTTGAGCTTTGAGCACAACCCTGGAGGAGAGACAGTGTTACCCCTGCACTAGGGACATAAGACTTCAGTGACACAGACATTTGGGGTTACTCAGCATATGCACTGGGGACATAAGACTTCAGTGACATGGACATTTGGAGTTACTCAGCACATGCAGTAAGTTTCAAGAGTGTGGTGATACACTGTGTACCCTAATAAAATTTGCCAGAAGATCAGAGGACAGAACAGAACAGCCACTAGATTAAACATAGAAGCCAGGCAGTGGTGGCACACACCTTTAACCCCAGCACTTAAGATCTCATGCCTTTGCTTGGGAAGCACACATGCCTTTAATCCCAGGAAGTGATGGCCAGGCGGAGATAGGTATATAAGGCATGAAGAGACAGGAACTAGAGGGTTTTTCAGGCTGAGGAGTTGGTGAGGTAAGAGGTGGTGGCTGTGGCTTGTTCCTTTGTCTCTCTGATCTTTCAGCATTTACCCTAATATCTGGTTCTGGGTTTTAATTAAAAGATCTTTAGAAATTGGTGCTATGCCGGGTGGTGGTGGTGGTGGTGGTGGTGGTGGCACACACCTTTAACCCCAGCACTCAGGAGGCAGAGCCAGGCAGATCTCTGAGTTCGAGGCCAGCCTGGTCTACAGAGTGAGATCCTGGACAGGCACCAAAACTACACGGAGAAACCCTGTCTCAAAAAAAACAAACAAAAAAAGAAAGAAAGAGGGGAAGAAAGGAAGGAAGGAAGGAAGGAAGGAAGGAAGGAAGGAAGGAAGGAAGGAAGGAAGGAAGGAAGGAAGGAAGGAAGGAAGGAAGAGGAACCTGGTGCTCCACAAAAGAACACGTGCTCACTTGTAGGCTGACCCAGCACTGCCTTCTTCTGAAGGGAGCAGCCGGAGTCTGCTCCAGCAGTGTCCCTGAAGCTGCCGGGCTTCCATTTTCCCAAGGCCGAGGTGCTTCATCCTGTGGCCTGCCAAGAAATTGCTTTCCTCTGTAAGTCTGAAACTGGGTCAGTTGCTGAGCTTTGAACCAACAATGACCAGCTGATACAAAATATATAATCCCGAATTTATAAATGCACGTGAGAACACTGGCATATGTGTACACACACACACACACAGTGTGAGAAACAGAGGGGGGACGACACGTTAACAGTAAGCACACGGAGGAAATAAGATTGCAGAACACTGTTACTTTGTATTATGTTTTGAGACTTCTCTCCCATCCCCACTTCTTTCCAGTGTTGAGGATCAAACCCAGGGCTTCACGCTGGTTAGGCGAGTGCTGGACCACTGAGCCACATCCCGGCCTGTGTTTCTAAGTTTTCTATTCTTCATAGGAGCTTATATTTTTATTTGGAATAGGATGTATAGAAAACAATGCTTGAGGGAAATTTACCTTAAAATGCTATGCCATTGGACTTTGTCTTTTGAGTTGAGTGAGTAACCACAAGCCTGAGGACACAGGGACGTCTAACTCTACCACGGCCAGGCTATGCGGCCTTCTGTAAGCCTCTCAGCCTCTCTGAGCCTTGTTTCTTCATCTATGAAATAAAAGGCCGAAATCCCCCATGATATCACCATCCGCAGCCACACCCTGGCTCAAATTCTACCTCTCAGCACCTGTCAGATACGCGCAGGACTGGACATGCTCCAGTTATCCCAGCAGAACTCTCAACTTCGGAAAGCATTCGAGCAAACACTGGCAGGTGCTGCTTGTTTGGCTCCTGAGCAATGTTTAACATCACTTTGATGTTTTCCATCTTGCTTTTAAACCATCTCTGCCAAAAGGAATACATTAAAATCCAGCACTGCTTGACCCCCCACCCCCAAAACAGCAGTGCCAACAGGGAACACTGCCATCTAGAGCAGGGCTCAGACAGCGATGCTGGGACAGTGCCCCAGCAGCAAGGAACAGGAGGGAGAAGGATCATTCGTGTTTTATTCAACAGGACGTGTGGCTTAGAAACAAAACTTTATCCGTAGGAGTGGGAAGTGAAATGAGGTTGGGACTCAATGACAGAGCACTTACCCAGCATACATGAGGCTGTGTGGTCAAGCACCAGCACCTCAGAGAGAGAAGGCACCTGAAGGCATCCAGGGAAAGGACACCTGCTACTCAATGCCAGTCACTCAGGCCAGGAGGCACTGGGGAGGAGGTGTGGTACCCCCCACATGCTGTCTGTGAACCACTAAGGCTGGGGAAGCTGGTGCACACCAAAGGGACACAGCAGGCTATGAGACTGGACAGGCGACGTTTACATCTGTTTATCCGTGATCTCATCAGAGTCGTTTCCCAGACACAATTCTCCTTTTCTATTCTTGTGTCCACTCCTTGCCACTTCCTCTGGGAACTGGGGCCTCTCCCCGTCATCCACGTCTGAAGGTTTCCCTTGGCTTCTTCCATACAAACTCCCAGTGTATCAGAGGGACGAACATGCCATGTGAAACATCTGAAGAGCCACCTAACTCATCACCTAAAGAAAACAGAAACTCTCAATCCTGTCAGTGTGAGTTGTGAAAATCCACTGCCGTTTACTCTGTTTACCCTGATTTCTAGCAAGGGGGACGTGGAAGGGGATGAAGTGGATAATTCGCGTCTAACAAAACTCAATCTTTTGAACACAAAGAGAGAGAGAGAGAGAGAACTAAAAATTCGAACATACATACAAAAAAAAAAAAAAAGATACAATCAAGCACACTGGCAGCCTTGGCAAGCACAGCAAGGAGGAGTGAAGGGACCCAACTGTGTGGGAGTCAAGTCCAGGCCAAAGAAAACAGGAACACCGGCTACAAGATGAGATCTGAAGAGACCAAGTGAGTCACCAGTGACTGGGAAACCAGAAAAAAGAAAAGAACCCGAGAAATGGCCATGCCACCAAAAATAAATAAGAATTCATTTTTAAAAATAAGAGAAAACAAAAACTGAGAATAGAAGCGAGGACATCTAAAAAAGGAAATGAGGGGTCCCTTCCACAGAACTGTGGGCAAGACCTCAGCAGACATGTCGTGGAAGGTGAGGCTGGTAAGCAAAGAGAGAGAAACTGAGATATGGCTCCTTGCCCAGTTCAGTGCTAAAGGAGGGAAGACAGAGGTATGAGGAGGATTGAGAACTTCTCCAAAGAATGCCTCAGAAGGGTTTGTCCACAAGATAGTAGGCCGGGCGGTGGTGGCGCACGCCTTTAATCCCAGCACTCGGGAGGCAGAGACAGGCGGATCTCTGTGAGTTCGAGGCCAGCCTGGGCTACCAAGTGAGCTCCAGGAAAGGCGCAAAGCTACGCAGAGAAACCCTGTCTCGAAAAACCAAAAAAAAAAAAAAAAAAAAAAAGATAGTAAATCATTATCCCTAATCCAATCGAGTGTGCACTGTCCTTCTGAGACTTAAGCCTTTTATCCCTGAGCAGGAACGAGTTTTCTAATATGAAGTAGGGAAACAGGAGGCGACAGAGGAAAAATCGAGGTCCCTCATATTTTACACAAAGCAGTTGATGGAGGCTTTAGTGGTCCTGCGGATGACACACAACTTTTTCCCGAGGGGGGAGGGAACTTTGTGGCGAGGCTCTGATCACAGGCTGTGTGGTAGTCATGCCCACCAGCTAGTCTCCCCAGAAATACCGCCTCTCTCCAGTTGCTTCAGGCTGTAAATGTCATTTTAATTCAGTGACCCCGAGGGTCACCAATGTGCGTGCTCTACTTTCAAATCTTTTGCCATGGTTAGTAAAAACTGCAAGCCCATTTAATAAATCAATAAAGCCCACCCAAACCACTTTGAGCTGGGTGTTACACTGTGCTGACTGTTACAGTTTAAAAATGACCACTTATATTCTTACGCCAGTGGGGATTTCTGGGAGTGGGTCTCTCTGATAAACTCCGGCGACAATAGTTCCCTTGAAGTGCTGAGAGGAAGTTGTTCTGACCTGATTGCTTCCTGTGAACAGAGACCTTTTCCTGACAAAGCAGCTTCATAGTTACAGACACAAGCCCAAGATATCCCCCTTCTATCCAAACCAAAAAAAAAAAAAAAAAAAAAAATGGTGAGTGGCTGAGGAGGAGGAGAGGTCATGGCATGACTTCCTCCATTTCAAGAGAGAGGTCATGGCATGACTTCCCCCATTTCAAGAGACAGAACCTTTAAACTTGCTTCCCGGGGAGTTTGAAAAGGAAGAGAAAAGGCCAGGAACAGGAAGCAGGCAAACAGAGGAGGGCCGTGATGCTGAATGTCGGATTGCTTTTCATTGTTCTTATAGTTCCATCATGAAAAAGACGTTGGTCAGTAAGGGAACCAGAAAGTGTTACCAGGCCCATGCATGCATGTACGCATCCTAATACAGACAAGAGTGCAGGAATTCATTTTCCTAAACACTTTTCTTCTGCTGTGCTGAAGATGGAACTGGGTGGGCCATAGGGAAAGGAGGGAGAATATGGAGCGCGCGCACGTGCGTGTGCGTGTGTGTGTGTGTGTGTGTGTGTGTGTGTGTGTGTGTGTGTGTGCGTGCATGTGTGTGGGGGGGGGGAGGGGGCACTGGAGCATGCAAGGCTAGCAGCCTACCACTGAGCTGAGCAGGAGCCCACTTGGACACTTCGAAGGAGAGGGAGGTACCAAGTAAAAGGGCCAAGACCAAGGGGAGGGACTTTCTCCTTCCTGTCAGTCCCTCCTCTCCCCTGCCCTTGGTGTAGAAGGGCCCTCTGGTGAGAACACAGAGGACGCTTTACTAGGGGGTGGGAGAGGAGAGTAGACACGCTTTCTCCTATTTTCCATGGTGATTGAGGCCTGTCCTAGTCAGGGTTTCTATTGCTGTGGTGAAGCACATGACTAAAAGCAAGCTGGGGAGGAAAGGGTTTACTTGGTTTACACTTCTACATCATAGTCCATCACTGAAGGGAGTCAGGGCAGGAACTCAAACAGGGCAGGAACCTGGAGGCAGGAGCTGCTGTAGAGGCCATGGAGGGGTGCTGCCTACTGGCTTGCTCACCATGGGTTGCTCAGCTAGCTTTCTCATAGAACCCAGGACCACCAGGCCAGGGATGGCTCCACCCACAATGGGCTGGGCCCTCCCCCATCAATCATCAATTAAGAAAATGCCTTACAGGCTTGCCTACAGCCCAAACTTATGGAGCATTTTCTAAATTGAGGTTCCTTTCTCTCAGATGACTTTAGCTTGTGTCAAATTGACATAAAACTGCCCAGCACAAGGCTGAGCTCTCAATGGAATTACTAAGATCTCAATGAATTACTAAAATAGCATCTCAAATTGCACAGCGCAGGACTATACCCCAGCAAAGTGCAAACCAGGTCGGTGGCTGCATTTTCTATGGTGGGCGCACACAGCACCTCACACAGGAGGGCTGTGGGAAGTCGTCAGGGCAGCAGGGGCGATAGGGTGCTGAAGAGCTTGAGAGGAGACAGGCCAGCACTTCAGAGGTTCATCTGGCCTCCATTCTGGTCAGGAACAGTTCGAATCTCAACAAATTCAAAGAAGCACCAATTCCACGTTTCAAAGAATGTAGTCCCATGTTAGATATCCATTAGAGTGTATCTGTAATTCCTCCTGTGGGCAAAGCGCTATAACAGAATGGTGATGTGATGTCAGGGGTCAGTGCAAAGTGGGAAATGCAGGGTTTTTCATCAGAATTAACAGTTTCTTTCTTATTTATTTTTTTAAACATTTTTTTTTATCTTTCTTGTGTGGGGGGTGTATAGGCATGCTCACACCACAGCACACTAGATCAGAAGACAAGTGGCTGGTGTCAGAGCTCACCTTCTACCTTCACATAGAAAGTGCCTTTACTTTGCTGGGCCATCTCACCAGCCCCTAGGACTGTTCAGAATGTCAAGATGTCAACAACAAAACATTAAACCAAGCCAGGGGCCTTTCTGAGCTTCAGTCCTCTGATACTGCACAATGACAGGCCTGGACCACGAGATCACACGTTGGTCACTGACAGCCTATGTAAATGAGGGTGGTTCCGAGTGACGTGGCGACTGCTGAAGTTTTGAATATGGATGCTCTGAGACATCCACACAGCGGTGCTGAGCACATTGTCTGAGCTACAATTCCAGCCTCCCAATTTTGTAAACAATAGAATAATTATGAACAAAAACTATGTTATTTAGGAAGATGAAAACCTTGAGCTCCCCAGCACAAGTTTGGCCATCACAGTGACACTTTTTAAACTAGTCTCTCATATAATACACAGAAGTTGATTTCATTTTGAACATTGCACAGATGATTTGAAAAAGCAGATCCTATAGGATCCAAACCTGAGTGACCTAGTAACACACACCCATAACAACAGCCCTGGAGAGACTGAGGCAGGAGGATCATGAGTTGAAGGCCATCCTGCTTGCTTTTTTTTTTTTTTTTTTCCTGATACAGAGTCTTAGTATGTAATTCTGGCTGTCCTAGAACTCACTGTGTAGACCAGGCTGGCTTCAAACTCACAGAGATCTACCTGCCTCTGCCTCCTGAGTGCTGGGATTACATGTTTTTCATCTTTGAGAACAGCCAGCTTGCACAATGAGGTGGCTATAGGGATGGAGATTTGCATGCAGAGGGACAAGGCAGGAAGACGCTGCAGATCCAGACACAGTAAAATGCAAATATTGGCCTTGTACTAACTACTTAAAGACAGCTACAAAGCAGAAATATTTATTTTCAGGCTGTTACTATTTTAGATATGCTGCCACTCAAAGTCAAGTGTTACCTGTTACTAATCCAAAACTCATTATGAAGGAAGCTAATTCAAACTCAGAAGCGGGCGGTGTACAGTACTGCTTTATAAGAGCAGTTGGGACGCTTCCCTAAAGGTGGAAAGAGAAGCCTTCTCCACTTAGAGTCACTTAGAGCCTAGACTGAGAGCTTATCTGACTGGGACTCTAGAGATACTCCTCAGAGAGATGGCAGCAGACATATACTTATTGGGAGGGTATACAAGAAAGGTGGTCTGAGGAGCAGACTCAGTCAAAAAAAATAAATAAATAAACCACTCGTGGTTTTGCTCAGTTGGTTCCACAGCAACAAAATTTTTGTTTGTGTCTTTATTTTTCAGACTGTGATTGGAATATATTCTGCCCCCTCCCCAAACTTCCTCTCTCCAAACCCTCCCATACAGCTCTCCCTAGTCTCCTTCAAATTTGTGGCCTGTTTTTCACTATTATTGCATGTATATAGGTATTTGTACGTACATATACATTCCTAAATATAACTGCCGAATCCTCATAATGCTACTTACATGCGTGTTTTTAGGGCTGTGCCTCTGGCACTGGACAGTCAATTGGTGTGCTCTTCCTGGGGAGGGCACCTCTCCTGCTCCCAGCTTTACTCGGTTGCCTGCCGTCCTTTGTGTAGGACTGAGGCCTCCTGGGTTTCTCCTTGTCTGGTCTGTCATGTTCATTGGTGTCATCCTTGTTTAGCTCACATCCGGGTAGCCACATTAGTGAGCTACACCTTACGAGTATCACTTCTGATGTCACTGTAGACATAACCTCACAACAAATTCACTGATCTCTGGCTACTAGACTCATCTGGCCCCTCTTCTGGAATGTTTCCGGAGCCTTGGGTGTTTTATGGATGTATCCATTAGGGCTGGGTTTCCCCCAACTCTGAATTTTGATTGGTCATGGTTTTCTGTTGTGGTCTCCATTTGTTCCAAAGAGAAGGTTTCTCAATGAAAAGTGAAGATAGCACTTATCTGTGGGTATAAAGGGAAATGTTCACAGGTTGTTGTTAAGCATTATGCTGGGTTAGTAAATTAGTGGTTGTAGATTCTCCTCCAGTAACCAAGACTTCGCTATCATTCAGCAGTTAACTGGATTTCCAGTTCTACGCACACTTTCCCTTTTGTTGAGTGGGTCTTAAGTCCAGTTAGAGAGTCATTGGTTACTGCCAAGGTGTGTGTGCCACTACTTTACCCAAAGGCTTATAGTGCCATGCTGGTCATTGGTGTGGTTCATAGGCATCATAACTGGGTAGGACTGTTGGTTGCTCCCTCTTTTGGAAACTTGTGTGGCATCTCCTTGTTCTATGAAAGCTAGTCCTCAGGGAGGGGGCATTACCTTCTACCTCTGGGGGATAACTAAAGGCAAAACAATAGGATGTATGTTCTGGGAGTCTCTTGGCCCTGACCAACAACTCAAAAGAGGGCTTCTCATGTATGGTAGTTTTTGTTGTTGTTGCTGTTTGTTTGTTTGCTTAATGGTCTTTGGCTCTCGAAGGGACCACCATCAGCCAAGATGAAAAAGTTCATTAAAACTATACATGTGCACTTATACCCTGAATTCTGTGCATTATACTTTTTAAAAGGTAAATAGTTAATAGTGTGATTCCTGTGGCTTTTTCAGCCATCCAGATTGTTATTTTACCCAGCTCCCTCCTCCTGTATTTGCCTCCTTCTCCCTTCCCTAAGAAGCACCCCCTCCCCATTTCCCTACCAGATCAATAGTATCCTGCTATTCCCCATCCCCTCCTCCTACCTTCCTCTCTTTTTACCCTCCTCCTCCTCTAAGGAGCCCCACCTTTTCCCATTTCCACTTGTATCCTGCTAATCTCCTCTCTATTGCTCCCAAACACCTATCTTGGCAACGGTCCTGTTTTACTTTCCTGGTTTCTGGAGTTTCTACAGGCCACATACTCACATCTGGTGATTTGGAGCAAGGGCTTCTAATAACAGAGAATATGCAACATTTGTCTGTCTGGGTCTGGGTTATCTCATGCAGTATGATCGTTTCTAGTTCCATCCATTTATCTGCAAACTTCATGACTTCATTCTTCTAACCACTGAGTAGTATTCCATTGTGTATATGCCCCATATTTTCATTATTCATGTGTCAGTTGTAGGACTTTTCGGTTCTTTCCTTTTCCTAGCTATTGTGAACAGGGCAGCAATAAACATGACTGAGCAAGTATCTATTACATATGACGTCAAGTCCTTTGGACATGTGCCAAGGAGTGGTATAGCTGGGTCACAAGTAGATTTATTTTTAACTTTCTGAGAATTCACCACACTAATTTCCACAGGGGCACATCAGTTTGCAACCCCAACAACCGTGAATGAGGGTTCCCTTTTCCCAGCATCCCTTTCATCTCTGTCCTCTGTTGTTTTATTGATCTTCGCCATTCTGAGTCGGGTGAGATGAAATCGCAAAGGTGTTTTGATTTGTATTTCCCTAATTTCCAGGGACCGTGAACATTTTTCTGAGATATGTCTTAGCCATTTTTTTTTTCTTCTTTTGAGAATTCTCTAGTCAGGTCCCAGGCCCATTTTTCAAAAAGATCATTTGTGCCTTTTTGTTTGTTTGTTTCCTTGTATTTTGAGTTCTTTGTGTATTCTAGATATTAAACCTCTGTCAGATGCACAGATGACAAAGATTCTCTCCCTTTCTGTGGACTTCCTCTTCACCCAATTGTTTCTTTAGCTGTGCAGAATCTTTTTTTCTTTTTCTATTTTCTGAAGTCCCACTTTTCAATTGTTGTTCTTAATTCTTGGACAAATGGAGTCCTATTTAGGAAGTTCTCTCTTGCATCTTTATCTTCTAGGGCACTGCCTATATTTTCTTCTGGAAGTTTCAGTGTTTCACATTCCAGGTTTAGCTCTTTGACCCATTTGGAGTTAGTTTTTATACACAGAGATAGATACTGGTCTAATTTCATTCTTCTGCATGTGGACACACACTTTTCCCAGCACCATTCATTGAAAATGTTTTCTTTTTTCAGCATATGTTTTGGTGCATTTGTAAAATATTAAGTGGCTGAGTTGTGTGCGCTCATGTTTTTGATTTTGTTCCATTGCTCTACACATCTGTTTTTCTGTCAATGTCATATTGTTTTTATTACTATGGTTCTGTAATATATCTAAGAATTAGAATATAGTCCCCCCACACACACACCATTGCTCTTTTTCTCAGAGTTGTTTTGGCTATCCAGGGTCTTTGCAATAGAATTTTTAATGTTCATCTGGATTACAGTCATCTGAAACAAAAGCCACCTTTCCCAAACCATTGTCTTCCTATCTTGTGGTGAGATGTTGACAAGAAGAATGTAGACATTTTTAGAAGTAGTCATAAGGGGGCAAGACATATATTTCTCTGTCTATATCTTCTTCATGGTAAATGGCCTGCAAATGTAATGGCTCAAACTGACTCAGCTATTCCAAGAAGTGGACATTTAAGTAGATGCCACAGCAGAAGCCTCTTATTTTATAGAGTGCTATATAAATCAGTCCTGAAGATCTAGACTTGACCATTTGAAATACAGTTAATCCAAACTGAGCTGTACAAATACATGTGATAACATATACATCAAGCTGAAAGAAGTGTCCATGTATCCATTACTATTCTCACAACTATGGCAAAACACATAACAAAGCAACTTAAGGCAGGAAGTTTCTCTGGGCTCACAGTTTATGTATATTATGGTCTGGTGTTGTAAGGCAATGAGAGAATGTTAACCTAGTATGCACAAGGCCCTAGGTTCAGTACACACACACACACACACACACACACACACACACACATACACACACACACACACACACACACACTTGGAGAAAACTTGAAAAAATGAATTTGGTTGACATGCCTATGACTATGAGATAGCCAAGATCATACTCACTTGAAAAGATTGATCTAGAACTAGAAATTGTAAGTTGGAACTGGAGAGAAATTTGGGAATCTCATAAATAGGTTGTAGGATGTTGTCTTAGTCACTGTTCTATTGTGAAGAGACACCATGACCAAGGCAGCTCATATAAAATAAGGCATTTATTTTGGGGCATGTTTAGAGTTTTAGAGGATTAGTCCATTATCATCATGGTGGGAAGCAGTCAGGTATGGTGCTGGAGCACCAGCTGAGAGCTTTACATCCTGATCCACACACAACATGCAAAGAGTGCTGTGGGACGGTCTGTATGTTAAATTGCTCTGATTGGTCAATAAATAAAACACTGATTGGCCAGTGGCCAGGCAGGAAGGAGGTGGGACAAGGAGAGAGGAGAATTGTGGGAAGCAGAAGGCTGAGGCAGAGAGATACTGCAGCCGCCGCCATGACCAGCAGCATGTGAAGACGCCGGTAGGCCACCAGCCACGTGGCAAGGTATAGATTTATGGAAATGGATTAATTTAAGCTATAAGAACAGTTAGCAAGAAGCCTGCCACGGCCATACAGTTTGTAAGCAATAGAAGTCTCTGTGTTTACTTGGTTGGGTCTGAGCGGCTGTGGGACTGGCGGATGACAAAGATTTGTCCTGACTGTGGGCAAGGCAGGAAAACTCTAGCTACAAAAGAGAGAAAGAGAGAGACTGAGCCTGGCATGAGCTTTTGAAACCTCAAAGCCCATTCCAGTGCCACACCTCTTCCAACATGACACAAGTCTATTGGTGAAATTATTAAGGCCACTCCACGAAGTTAAAAGAGAGGTTCATTTTGTGGGGTAACTTACAAATGAAGGGATAGGTAGGTTGCAGGTCTAGGAAAGGTGTGGTGCAGTCCGGCGGTGTTCTCTGGAGAACTCTGCTCGGTCTACCTCCAGTGTCCAGTGTCCAGGAACCAAGAGAGCCGGCGGATCTGGATCTCGGGTCTTCAGCGTCCTCTCTGGGCCCCACCTTGTAGGTGTGACAGTTACCGAAGCCTCAATGGGGGTTGGAACTTCCAGATCAAGGTCGGAATGGCTACCTACTACACAAGTCTTCCGACAAGGATGCACCTCCCAATCCTTCATCAACTAGGGACTAAGCATGCAAACACATGAGTGTGTGAATGACACTCTCACTTAAACCCCACAAATGGGAACGAAATCATATCTCTAAAATTGCAGAAGGAGCAAAGCGTGAAAGGTGAGACCCTCAGAGGTAAATTGAGAGGTGAGAGCATCCAGAAGACAAGTTCCTGTTAGGATCACATCCCTATTGCAAACCCTAACTGAATTGCAAGAAACCGGGTAAAATGAACACCTCGGGTGTCTTTATCTAACCAAGCATTGAGATTTGAGAATATCATTTCCCTTAAATTCCCCAGTGTGGAGGTGAACATGAGGTTATTATGTCCCCTTGGCAGCAGGGAGACCTTGACCATGCTTCTAATTACCTTCCTCTTTTAAACAACTGAGGTGTGGGTACAGGAGATGGAGGAAGGACTCCGGAGTGCTCAGGGAGGCTCTGGCTGCATGCCAATACGCAGAGCACGTTGGTTGTACTACTAGTGATCCAGCAGCTACTCATGGTTCAACCCAAACTAAGGTTTGGTTTTTTTGTTTTTTTTGTTTTTTTTTGGGGGGTTTTTTTTTTTTTTGAGCCTCTTAAATCCTCACCAGCTCAGAGGCTCCTGAGTCCTGTCTTCTTCCCAGCAGGGAGTAAACAGCGACTCCAACATCCTCTGTGTGACTTTTTCCAATCTTAGCTCTTAGCACTCAGACTAAACATTCACAAATGCGTCATTGGGAGATCCTTGCTCTTCCCATCTGCTCATAACTACTACCCCTGAGCATCCGCTGCTGAGTCCCAGGGAGTCACTCAGTTCTCAAGAGCCCTTGTCTGTCACCATCCCAAAGCTGTCAAGTGAGCTTGCAATGTTTTTCTTTCTATTTTATTTAATTTTATGTGCACATTTGTCTGTGTGAGGGGGTTGGATCCCCTGAGTTACAGACAGTTGTAAGCTGCCATGTGGGTGCTAGAAATTGAACCTGGGTCCTCAAGAGGACCCAGTGCTCTTAACACTGAGCCATTTCTTCAGCCCCCACATTAAAATATGTATGTGTGTGTGCGCGCGCGCGCGAGTGCGCGCGCGCATGCGCGCGCACGCGCGTTGGTGTTTTGTCTGCATATGTCTGTACATCACATGCATAATTACAGACAGTTATGAGCCACCATGTGGGTGTTGAGAATTGAACTTGGGTCCTCTGGAAGAGTAGTCAGTGCTCTTAACCATTGAGCCATCTCTTCAGCCCCTACATTTTTCAAATGCTGGCAAAAGATGAGACTCTTGGGCCAGGAAAGAAGGACTCTGTCACTCACAAGAGAGCAGGCTCCATGTTCCTGCCATTTGTGTCCCCACAGGTCTGGTGAGTGTGGTCTACGGCAGCCAAACAGAATTGTGTACCTGTAGTTGGTCCACACGCCCTCTGGGAGACTCTGAGCACAGCAAATGAAAGCCACACAGAGCAACCGCCAGACCTGCAAACCTTTGTCTTGAGAGGAAACTGATCTTTGTGAAAGGGAGCAAACAAACCTGCCCTCTGCTCTAGCGACAGACACTCTCCTCTTCCAGGTTGTTCTCTATACAAACAGCCATGAAAAGAGACTCCCCAGGGCAGAGTCTTTCTCCCCTGAGCTGTGCGGCAATGTGAGCTCCACAGAGAACTGTCTCCCAGGAAGTAGGCTCAGGCGATCTTTCCTTTTCCCTCTCTGAAACTCCTTTTATTCCTTATTTTACACACCTTGTTCCTTTTTGAGATATAATTTACTCCACTCACATTATTTTTTAATAGATTAATATTGCTTAGTGACAGATTTCTACTTTTAAACCCATAAACATAGAATGCTGGCTCAAACTGTCCTGACCAGAGTACTGCACAGGAGAGGAAAGCCTGATTCATGGGCAAGAAGAAATGAAAAATTAAGAAATTAACATTGCTTCATTCTGCCTGCATCATGTGATCATTAAAGAGTAGAAAACACAAATCTTTATGAAATATACTTTTCAAAAATATCGATGTGATCATTGTTTCCCTAAATAGTGCCACCATGGTTAAAGGAATCGCCATGTTCAAACCTCCCCAAGTAAGAAACTCATTCTGAGAGTATAATTTGAATCCCAGCATTGCAAGGGAGAGGAATTTAAGACCAGCCTGAGCTATGTAATAAGATCCTGGTAAGGAAGAAAGAGAAACAAGGAGAAAAGGAAGGGAGGGAGAGGAGGAAGAGAGGGGGAGAGAGAAGGGGAGGAAGGGAGGGGGGAAGAGTCATAACGAAACTCTTCCCCTTCTTAAACATCTACATCTAAATCCTCAATTTGATTTCCAGCTCACATCTAGAATCTTACCTCCTCCCTACCCTACAGCCACTGATTCAGTTGGGCCTTTTATGGTTTCACCCCCATACCAATGCCACATTGTCCTTTGTGGGCTCTTCCCCTCCAGTCCCCTAACATTCCTGTTACAATTCCCTTTCTTACCAAACAAGTATGATTATACCCTTCCCTTTGTCTCCGATTTCCCACTGCTCTATGAAGTCAACCTCTTCTGTCTGCGTACAGTCCCCTTCCTGATGTAAGTCTGTTCCAATTCCATTTCCCTTCCACTTCCCACCACAACCCTAAACTCAAACCACAGGGAAGCTCTCACATATCTTTCCAGATCTCCCTGCCTCTGCACATTTTGTTCTCTTCGCCTGAAATGCCCTTTCTTCCTTTGTGCACACAGCAAATTCCCATCTGTTTTCGGGCCTTTTCTTTTTCTTTTCTTTTTCTTTTTTTTTTTTTTTTGGTTTTCCAAGACAGGGTTTCTCTGTGTAGCTTTGTGCCTTTCCTGGAACTCACTCTGTAGACCAGGCTGGCCTTGAACTCACAGAGATCCGCCTGCCTCTGCCGCCTGAGTGCTGGGATTAAAGGTGTGCGCCACCGCCGCCCGGCTTCAGGCCTTTTCCAAGTCCAGCCACCCCTCTTGTTATAGTATACTTTTATTTCTGGATAGGTTTGTTTCTGTGCTTGCCTCTTCCACTAGACTAAACTGAGTGTGTGTATCATAATGGGTCTTTCATACTTCTATCCTGAGCGTCAAAACAGAAATATCCCAAATATGTCTGAATAAATACTGATTATCTTAATAAGTGAATTTCCTATACCAAGTCAAATACCAATGAATCCCTTACCCTGAAACCAAATCTCGGACAAGTAAATGATGATATTGATATATTTTTATACTCTATATTGTATCACTTTACTCTTTGTATCTTTCATTCCTGGAATACTTCCACTTTGGTCATTTAAACACAACTCATAATAAGGAGCTGAAGAAGACGACTTCCGGTAAGTCAGGTGCTTTCTCCACCCATGTGAAGACCTGAGTGTGGATCCCTGAAATATGGCATGGGACCTCAGAGATGGCTCCACTCCTAACCAAGCCTGATGACCTGGGTCCTGTCCCTGGGACCTGCATGGTGGGAAGAGAGAACCTATTCTTGCAAGCTGTCCCTTGCTCTCTCTCTCTCTCTCTCTCTCTCTCTCTCTCTCTCTCATATATATATATATATATATATATATATATATATATATATATATATATATCCCCCTCTACCCGCCTACCCTGAAAAATCTTTGGCTGGCCTAGCCAAATCCATGAGCTTTGGATTCAGTGAGAGACTCTGTCTCAAAAAATAAAAGTAGAAAATGATTGAGGAAAAGATAGCTGACATAAACCTTTGGTCTCCATATGCACATACGCCATGTGCACACGCATGCACACAGATAAACTAAAATAAATATGCATAACAAACTATCATAGGGGGAGGGAAACAGGTTTAAATTTTATCCCATGTTAAAAGGGTCAGAAACTGATCGAGAACAACAGTGAAACTATTAACTAAATTAAGCTTGAAGAGCATCTATGAATTAACCTTGCCTATTTCATGGTCATAAGAAATTAAGATTCTGGCTGTTTAACTAGGAAATGAATACATTGACATCACCCTTTACTGCATCCAGAACACTTAATAATACAAAGATGTGGGGAGAGTTTTTGTTTGGGGGTTTGTTTGTTTGTTTTTGTTGTTGTTGTTTTTGTTTTTGTTTTGGTGCAAGCTCCAACACCTAGTGGAACTATGGCAAACTAAATGATGTTAACTTGAAGATTCCAAGAGGTTATTCCAGCCACTAAGCTTGGCTTCTGTGTAAAGTGTAGATTCCAGGGATTTGAGCCGCATCTTGTTATAGTCCAGTGCATTTTATTGGTCATTTTATCAAACCAAAATACCTCCTGTGCTGTGACAGCTCAGTGAGGAACGAGGGCCAAGAGACAACTGGTAACAAAGGACAAAAAGGAGCAAGAACGTGCGTTACTGCCACCCTTGTCAACAAAGGACAGGAGAGAGAGAGAGAGAGAGAGAGAGAGAGAGAGAGAGAGAGAGAGAGAGCAAGAACTGTGTTACTGTTACCCTCGTTAGCAAAGACAAAATAGAGCAAGAACATGCGTTACTATCACCCTTGTTAACAAAGGACAAAAGAGAGAGAGAGAGAGAGAGAGAGAGAGAGAGCAAGAACATGCATTACTGTTACCCTTGTTAACAAAGAAGGACAAAAGAGAGAGAGCAAGAACATATGTTACTGTTACCCTTGTTTTTACTTTGGTTTGTTCATTTAAATTTTTTCTTTTTTGCTTGTTTGTTCATTTTTTGAGACCGTTTCTCTGTGTAGCCCTGGCTATCCTGGAACTTGCTCTGTAGACCAGGCTGGCCTTGAACTCACAGAGAGCAACCTGCCATTACCCGAGTGCTGGGATTAGAGGCATGTGCCACCATGCCCAGCTATTTAAATTTCTTCCTAACTGATAAAAACATTTTTAAAACTCATAAGTGCTCATGAGGTATAGCATACCTCTCTCCTCAAACATTTCTCACCTCTTTATGGTGAGAACATCCAATTCTTCTTCTGGACTTTTGAAATATGCAGAACACAATATTGTTAGCTATAGTCACAATGCAATCATACACCAGAACATTGTACTCCTAATGATAACATGTCCACTGCCCAACCACTCTGCCTCTTCTTCCCTAGTCTCCCAGCCTCTGCTAATGGCTACTCTACTCCTAATTTCTGCAGAGATCAACTTTGTGTAGTGTACACATGAGCGAGATCACTCTGTATCTATCTTTCTATGTATGGCTTATTTTCCTTTTAATGTAATGATCTCTTGTTTATCCATCTTTCACAAATGATGAAAACTGTATTTTTTGTATTAAATGCAACATTACATTATCCACAAATTAACGAAATTACAGGAAATCTGCATCATTTACATTAGCTACCCTAGTAAACCCAAGTTCCTTCTGGATGGGCAGGCTTTTACTCAGCCTCCTTCCTCTTGAGCTAACATGTTCTGAATAGACCTTTGTGGAATGGTAATTAGTGCGATGCTTTGCCTTCCCTTTACAAAGTGCTAGACGATTAATAAATTCAACTTACCTTCTACAGGCGATGGTCAAATGTAACACCTGAAAACCTAAAAGAATGAAAATGCTTTCTTTTGCTCTTATGCAGTATTTATCAAAAATAAATACAAAGCAATTCCTAGACAATCGTGGGGCAGAAAAACCTGCAGAGTAACCACTGATTCCATCACTGAGATGAGAACAGGCTTACTTCTGTCAACTGAAAAGATAATCCGTGAAACAGACGCTAGAGACAGGAGAGGTGTTTTTGTTTCACAGAGCACAGAATGATGATCGAAAAGAACTGGATGCTGAGCAAAGCAAAAAATTATGTCTATTTATTCATGGAGCCCTTTCAAGTCTAAAAGGAGAAAAGAGTAACTAAGCAAAAAGATAACTTGGAGAGCATCTCCTAGAGTCTCAAAACTCTTTAAGACTTGAAAGGAATGAGGAAAATCAGAACCACTTTTATGTATCACTGGCAAGAAAATCAGGTTATGAGCTGTCTTTAAAATGCCATGCTCCGCCTGAACTCTGCTGTAACCTCCCTGGCTTTTATTTTTCTGAGTAGGCTGGCAGTGAAACCTGTAAGATTCGCCCTCTGGGACAGAGCCATTTTAAATACAGCGCCCCTCCTACTCATCAGACACAAGAAAGACGTGACTCATGTCTCCTGACCAAAAATTAAGCTGCTTAATTGCCTGGCTATCAACATCAACAGTTAATGTTTACACTCAAAATTTGGGATAAAAGATAAATGGGTTTTTGCAAAAGAAATATGAAATGGCACCACTAAGTGGAATAAACTGAAGTGAAACCTCCCCTCTCTCTCTCTTTCTCTCTCTCTCTGAAGGCAACAGTAAACGTTTCAAAGATGTCTTGGTGCTTGTTTTCCAGTCTGCCTTTTTCTTGACCACAAGCAGCATAGGATATAATAATTCTAAAATAACAGCCTTCCAAGTTATGTTATTGTGGACTAGTTTTACAGCCCGACCCAATGCAAAATAAACACCAGTAATGAATTGTTCCCATGACCTGACACAGCCTGCTGACTGCCACAAAGAGCTAGCTGGCATTGGAAGGGCAGAGCTGAGACATAAGAACCTCACTGTTAGCTATAGCATCTGGGACTGCTCAACAGAACGATTGCTTCATCAGGAAGCATCTCAAGAGGGCCCTTGGCTCTCGCTGTAATCATTCAGAAACTACTGGTCGATTTGACATTTCAAAGGTAAAGTTGCATTCACTGAGCACCAGCTGCATTTGTTAATAAGACTAAAGTGCTGACCTGGAGATGACTGATTCATTGAACAGGTTTCTCATATTAATCAGTCATCATCCAAGACACTCAACATGTCACAAGGGGAAGGGTGGTACAATAGGAATCGTATTTCTGAAAATGAAATTGCCGTTTTTTTGTGTGCTCCAAATTCAGATACTTTAAGGAAAAATATTTCCCTTGATTTGGTGTCCTGACTTCAGTAGTGTGGGAACATCTTTACTCAAGGTGGGTCACTGGTGTCTTGATGCTAAGTGATCGCTACAACTTGTATATTCCCAAGACACTCTACACTCCGTCATTCTTTGTGCTAAACACTTGATTATCTTACTGCTTCCTACAGAGGACAGACAAGTAAGTTAACTGTACATTTTGAATTCTAACTAGCCGTGTGTGTGTGTGTGTGTGTGTGTGTGTGTGTGTGTGTGTGTGTGTGAGCGCACACGCGCTTGCTAAGACATGAACCCAGGTTCTCACACATGCTAGGCAAACATTCCACTGCATAGTTACACTCCAGTCTCATGGGCTATAGTTTTGATTTCCAAGTGTTCCTTCATTTCTTTTATTAGCCAACTTTGAAATTTTAGATAGTGAACACTTAACCAAAACACACTATGAATTAATTTACGTATTTGCCACCTAAGTCCATGAAGAGAATATTTTCATTCTGTGTTTCAATATCTACCAATAAACAAAATCTTACAGCCCATCACTCTGAGGACTAATGGTGAGGCCTTATATGTATGATGGTGTCTTTCATCTACAGCCTTTGAAACATTTATGGGCTCTAGTTAGAGTTTTCCTGCCTTGCCCACAGTCAGGACAAATCTTTGTCACCTGCCAGTCCCACAGCCGCTCAGACCCAACCAAGTAAACACAGAGACTTATATTGCTTATAAACTGTATGGCCGTGGCAGGCTTCTTGCTAACTGTTCTTATAGCTTAAATTAATCCATTTCCATAATCTATACCTTGCCATGTGGCTCGTGGCTTAACGGCATCTTCACATGCTGCTTGTCATGGTGGCGGCTGGCAATGACTCCTTCCGCCTTCCTGTTTTTTCTTTTCTCCTGTCAGTCCTGCCTATACTTCCTGCCTAGCCACTGGCCAATCAGTGTTTTATTTATTGACCAATCAGAGTACTTTGACATACAGACCATTCCACAGCAATGGGCCTTAATTATTCTCCCCCCTCCCCCCAAGCAAGGTTTTTCTATGTAGCCCTGGCTGTCCTGGAATTTGCTCTGTAGACCAGGATGACCTCAAACTCACAGAGATCCACCTGCCTCTGCCTCCCAAGTGCTGGGATTAAAGGCGTGCACCACCACTGCCTGGTTTATGGCCTTAATTATTCTAAGTACACCCCTTTGAAACAATTTAGTAATGTTATTCTCTCTGAATTATGAAGAGACAGTTACCTAAGAAGTTTAGCATGGGATTTACCCAGAGACATAAAATCAAACAATTTGGTTTGAACTACAAACTGCTCACAGCTAAACAGGCTGTTGGCCTCTTTGTTTCTCTGTTCAATGTCTCATCATCCTCAACAGAAAGTCATCCTCACTTAGTAATATAGTTTAGTGTCTGAACTGCGTTTGCCACTCGGAAAAAAATGTACATTTCCTCCTTGAAGATGTTGTTGTTCTTCACTAGAGAATGGGTTTCTGACGTGTTGCCATTGGATGTACAGGCTGGCATGGAGAGGGAATCGGAATGTGCATATCTATGAATGGAAATAAAACATAAGACCCAGCGTGTCATTTCAAATCGTTGACGGGGATAGTCTGGAGTCCACGAATGGCCTAGAAATCCTGTGGTGGTATTATTATGATTCAGCCTCGGGCAGTGACTCAGGCTGGCTTGTTCAGGCCTGTGATCTTTGTGAACTGCCATAAACCAGCTACAACCAGTTTCACTACTTCGGCCTTAATGCCTCACACTGAACAAGTCTCACGCAAACCTGCACACCCTGTCCTGTGAGGGCAGTGGCAAACGTCTGCTCCCGAAGCAAAATGGAGGGAACGAGGGGGGGCGTTTTAATGCTTATCCTTTTTGACCTTTTGTTATTGTTGTTGCTGAGCCGAAGCTGGAACCACACCTACTAAACATGTCCACACAAAGAGCTACACACTCAACCTCAGGATGCAGGGTTTTCTGCCCCCCTTCCCCATTTGTTGTTGTTGCTGGAATATTCCAAAAGGTTTATTCTCAAGCTTAACCAGATCCAATGTCTTTGCTGTTTAATCCCCCAGATTTCTAGCATCTCTTTTTAAGAAAGTGAATGTTATCTTTCCAAAGTGATCAAAAGCCACATGATTTAAAACACAGTGGGCAGAGGACAGCACTGTGGCACAATGCACACAAAACTAGGGCTCTGTATCCAGAACCAAAAACCATTTTCTTTTACCTTGTCTAGTTAGAAATAGCAGGGAAAAAAAAAAAATCACTGTGACGAGGTTTACATCAAGCTTACATTCCTTATGTGCTTTAACTTTCCTTTTGTAAATTTTATTTTTTTGCTTGCATACAATATAATATATTATATGTGCATGTGTGTGTGCACATGTGTGAGTGTGCATGTGTGGGGGGGGGTTGGTTCCTTCCTTCTCACCCTTCTTTGGGTTTGGGTATTAAATTCAGGTCATTAGGTGTACATAGCAAAACCTTTCCCACTGAGCTATCTCACCAGCTCTTTGATTTTCCTTATCTCTATATGTAAATTATATCCAATTATGATATCAACAAGTATTTAGATCCCTCCCTCCCTCCCTCCTTCTGGTCCTGAGGTCCACTTTGAATGAATTACACAGAATGTAAAGCAAAGTTTACCCAAAGGAAAAGCTGGGGAGAGAAGTTTGAAAACACACCATTTTAATTTTAAAATCTCACTAGCCAAATATTTTCTCATTCTCCTTCCTTGCATAAAGCCAGTCAATTTTTAGATAGAAAACAATAAATACATGACTTCAGAAGGAACTTTGTTTTTAAATTCTGCTAAATTAATTCATGGTGAACAAGATTTCATATAAAGGCACATTACATACCTTAAGAAACATGACAAGACTTTTTTTTTTCTTTTGGTTTTTTCGAGACAGGGTTTCTCTGTGTAGCTTTTGCGCCTTTCCTGGACCTCGCTCTGTAGCCCAGGCTAGCCTCGAACTCACAAAGATCCACCTGCCTCTGCCTCCCGAGTGCTGGGATTAAAGGCATGCGCCACCACCGCCCGGCATGACAAGACTTTTTAATGTAACTTACTCAACATTTCAGAGTCAGACAAACTGAGATCCATTATTATCAAATCTCAACTGGCATCAATTTTAAAGATTTTTTCCAAAGTCTCCCACTGTGTAACTTACATGTTACAAAAAAGCCTTTTCTCTTATAGTAGAAAGGAGTCTTGCTTTCCTCCAGAGAGTTTGCAGAAGAAAGACCAATCTTCTTTCAATATTTATTCTTTATATGATGGAATTCTTGTTAGAAGATTTGCATCAACTGAGTTGCATTCCTTCATATTGTTATATGCATTTATTTGTTACATACTGTTATATGCATTCATTTGTTAAATACTGTTACATACATTCATATGTTAAATACTGTTACATACATTCATTTGTTACATATTCCCAAATATTTACTTTAGGGAGTAGTTGATAAACCTGCTAGCTCTATCTAGGATCTTAAAACTAAGCCAGTTTTACCATTTGGGGCTAAGCACCATTCATCACCCTTATCTCTCTAACAGCTAATCTGAAAGGCTTGAGTAGTAATACATTTGCATTCCCTGCTTTTAACTGATACAACAAGCTATAAACAGTGTTGCAAAACCAGGAGGAACTGGAATGATCCTGACTCTGAGGTAGAAATCTTGGAAATTTGGTCTCAGTTCAAAAGAGCAATAACATCATTTTCCTACAGTTAGGACCTAATTCCTTCCCTGTGCAGTCGTAGGACAGAATAGAACAGACACAGTGGGCTGAGGAAGGAATGCAGTCAATGCCAGAAATAGAGCAAGGCACCTGAAGTCTACTCACGTGAAGTGCAAGACTTGTTGGATTTCCTGAGTAACTGGGTGGGTTGCTGCATGTCATGAGTTTTTATGATGTAATGTGAATAATGTGAAGCCTGTTAGCAGTTATGGCAACATTTCTAATGACCATTCCAGCATGCCTTAGCAGTTCAGGTCTGGTGTGCTCCAGGCATATTTGAACTCTGTTTCAAAAGCTCTTTCATTTTTTCCACTGAGAGCGATGCACCAAAACCTCCTCCCTCTATTCACTATCAGTTCTTAGCATTTGCTGTTTGCATTGCTGATTTACAGTGAATGAAACTTGCCTTGGTGTTACTGGGATTGCCTTTCTTCATGGACAACTAGTTGTGCTGGCTGCCTAGACAGCAGGGTGAATGGGAAAAGATGTTACAATGGCTAATAGTCTGTGCAAGACAAGGTTATTTTAAACTGGACAATCCAAAGCTGGATGAAATATATAATAAAGGATCAAATGTTTTCATCATAAAACACTTTTTTTATACCACACCATGTGGTCTCTACTGGTAAGATAGAGCTGCTGCCCTCAGAAAACTGGCATTCTACTTGGAAGAAATTACAACTGTTCCTGCCTTTACAGTCTCTGCCACATCTTTCATTTTTCCACCCCATTCTCCTTTACTCTATTGGTTTGGGCGTTTACCACTTCATATTTGGATTACTGTAACCTTTACCTGTAAGGTCTCCAACGTGAGAAATTCTCTCCACCAGATGTGATCCTTCCTGGATTGACTCTTCCATCTTTGAGTGCACAAGTACCTTTTCAAAAAAGTTCAGCAATTAACACCCTTGTAATAAAGTTTTAATTATTCACTGAACCTCAACCTCAAAGTTTCTAAAATCAGATGTCCATCTACTCAGCAATTCACCAGCTTCAACAGCCACACAGACACTGTACATTAGATTCTACAGCACATCAGTCACATATTTCCCCCTAGGATGGCATGGTTCCCTGTATTAGATTTCCTGCCACTGAAACCCTACCCATGTAAGATCAAGTTCATACATCCCTTCTTCCACGATGCCTACCCAGAATTCCTTTGACTGAAACTGTTTCCTCTAAGTGTTTTAGGTTCCTTCTTGTGTTATTCATAGGATGCCAAATACTACCCTGCCTTGTTAATGTTGATCTTTTCCTTTCTTACAAACACATAGCCCCATCCACCCCATAGCCCTTGGCATTTGTTTTATGGATTCTGGGCATCCAGTTAATGTTTGCGAGGTGCTGAGTGAAGAGAATGGCAGGAGCGAGCCAGTGTACAGAAAGCGAAAGTAACGGTGGGTGGCAACAGAAGTCGCGAAAAACTTCTCAGATGGAGAGTGCTGATACTCACGTGGAAAAGGAAATTTTATTCCTTTCATACTAATATCCGGATTTAGAGTTTCCTTACAGGAAACTTTCGGTTTCTCACACTAACATTTAATTCATTTGTACAAAGAGGCAACGCCAAAAACATGTTGAGGTCAATGGGTAGAACACCGTGAAACTTCTAGGGAGGAAACAAAATCAGAATATGTGAAAAAGATGATGTTTAACAAGCGTCATGCCTTTATGTATCTGGTTAAAAAGTTTTTTGAGCCAGCAACATGGTTCAAAGGCACCAAATCTACCAACCTGAACTCCATTCCCAGAACCCAATGGTTGGAAAGAGAGAAGCAGCTCATAGATGTTGTCCTCTGATTTCAACATGTGTGTGTGGCATGTGCACACAATAAATAAACGTGTAATACATTTTTAAGTCTTATTTTGTACCTAGACAATTAAGTCTTATTTTGTACCTAGACAATTAAGTCTTATTTTGTACCTAGACAATTAACCATCCAGATCTATGTGCTGAAATAACTATTCAGCTTTTTGTCATTTGACAGCTGAGGAATAACTTCTCCGATCGCTTGATACAGTGAACGCACACCTTTCTTATTTGCATGGTTTTGAGACCAGCAGCCTCCTGTCCACTGCACAGTGCTGCATGTATACTGTTTTCAACAGAAAGAACCAGGGAAGAAGAGCGCAAGGACGGCTGCTGTTGGCCCTGCAGAACATCCTCCCCCGCAGCAGCATCTGAACCACAGGCCCTTTGTGTCTCCTCTGCCAACTTCCTCCCCCTCCCACCTGAAGACTCAGGATCTAACACAGGATAAGCAGCAGTTGTGTGAAGCATTTGCCTTGCCTGTGAATAAAGCCATGAGAAACGCCACTAAATGGACCCCCGAAGAGAAGTGTGTCTGACCCCATGCAGGGATGGAGCCATGGGGAGTTCCTTTTCCTTCTTCCATCATCATTAAAAGCGAATATCATTTAGGTTATTCTTAGGTTTCAAAATTCTGAGAAGGGAGAATTTGCGTGGGACAGTCTTAGGGAAGAATTCTTCAAGTGCACAAGGTCAGAGGACTCTCTGGAGAGAATGCAATCGAGCACTTGCCTAAGCTTATGGAACAGTCTATACTCGTTCATGCCAGAGCTGATGGGGGCTTTCAAGGGTCTCCCACACTGGAAACTCTGGTTTCAGGGCTGCCAACCTGAAATCCTATCCAGGGTATCTGAGGAAGCCTAAAACTAGAATGTGCTTCTGTGAGAACTTTTCCACACTCCACTTCTGGTACACACGGGGGAGCGGGGGGGGGGGGGGGGGGGATATGTGGGCAATGTGTTCACTTAGAACATAAAGAGGTGGGAGCAGGAGAGAAGGTGGGTCGGCCTTCATGCACTGAAGTTGTGAAGCCAACTTCTGTATGTGAATTTGTTTTAATAGCTCAGAGCAGTCCGTTGAATGGATATTTTCAGGGCATACATACCAACATTTCTCACTTTGGTCACAATAAATCCCTTCTAAATGAACTAAAAGTTTTCAACTCTTAACATTTTTTTCTATTTTCTCATTTGCTTTTCAAACAGTCTCAATACATAAATAAGTCTGGCTCCAAACTTACAATCCTCCTGCCTCAGCCTCAGACATGCTAGAATCTCAGGCCTGTGTCACCATATCCATCTGTGTTGATTTCAGAAGACATTATACAAATCTTAAAAATCTAAAATATTAAATAAACTATTTCCTAGCCATGGTGGACTCTGAAGATGTTCTCAAGCAGATTTTTCTCTAAGAGCTAAGGACTTCAATTCAGCCAACATATAATAGCTGGTTTTAAAAGGTGTGGGGGAGACAGATGGTTGAGGCACAGGAAGAGAGTCTTTAAGAATTGCTAGAGATAACTTTGCATGTGACTCCCTGAAAAGTAGCACTAGGAAAAACAAATGACAGTGAAATGTATGGCTATTTCTTTCAGGCAGCAGAAAATGATCAAGGGTTTTCAGAGCTTCAGCCTGGGCACAGAAGTTTTAGCTTGCCTTGGATGTCTGTTGCCTGTCCCATCCCATCGCACCTTCCCACTTAAAGCTGAAAGCTCATCATTGCCTGCATCCAAGTCAAACGCCTCTTCTTGCTCCTTACCATGTCCCTCCCAAAGCTCCAAAAGTTTCTTAAGCTCCTTCCTTCTATAAATCCCTGTTGCCAGTGAACAAGTAAAGCCATGGTAAACACAGCTCCATGTTATCGGGCCTTTCCAGCTGTGCCCAAGCCCTTTCCCAGGTGTTTTGCCTAGACTGGACTCTTTTTGAACACGTAGTTTAACTGCTTCTTCTTCTAAGAAGCCTTGTTAGCCATCTCCCTACCCAAACATCTGTACCCTTCACATCCCAATGAAGTATTCTCTTACTCCACTCCCTTGGCAAACGGCGGCTCTACCGTGTAGCTTGAGTTTTCCTGCCTTGCCCACAGTCAGGACAAATCTCTCTCACCCGCCAGTCCCACAGCCGCTCAGAACCAAACAAGTAAACACAGAGACTTATATTGCTTACAAACTGTATGGCCGTGGCAGGCTTCTTGCTAACTGTTCTTATAGCTTAAATTAATCCATTTCTATAAATCTATACCTTGCCACGTGGCTCGTGACTTACCGGTACTTTACATCTTCCTTGTCCTGGCGGCTGCTGCAGGCAGTGACTCCTGCCTTCCTGTTCTTTTATTTCTCCTCTCTGTTAGTCCCACCTATACTTCCTGCCTAGCCACGGCCAATCAGGTTTTATTTATTGACCAATCAGAGCAACTTGACATACAGACCATCCCCCAGCACAGCCAAGTGCAGACCATCTCAGACACCTGCACTCAGGCCCATGGTCCTAATCATCCTCTATGAGGACCTGCTGGGTAAAGCCACGAGGAACCCAAGAACAGGCTCCCACAGGACATACAGAACATCCCACAGCACTTCCCCTCCCCTTTTTTTTTTCAAAAAGAAAAGTAAAATTACATATAATTTGGGAATTTGGGTGTAGCTTCTCTTACTACTTCCTGCTGGAGGGGGCGCTGTATCTTATGGGGACACAAAGAAAAATTTAGGATTATGGAGTAGTCAGTGAGGGTGTATCGTCTGAGCCAGTTGCCTTGAAATGGTTCTGGATGTTGGATCATCTGGGCCTTGGTGTCATCAGAGACCTTTCAGGGGTTCTTGGCTGGTCAAACCTGATGTATCTTAATCTGGAACAAATCCATAACTTCTTGCTTTCTATGAAAACAAAAGCAGAGACTCCTTTCCAAAGCAACACATCCTTAGACATAAATTTCGAAATTGAAATACTTTAAAATATACACATTGATTTAACTGAGCAGTCTTTACAATCAAATGTCTTTCTGCAGTTAAAAATCCCAAAGACAATATAATCCAGACTCTGTGTGATTTCCATCTTTACATGGCTTATTTTTTATATTACTTTTACTTTCTCTTTAAAGACTATTTTTTTAAACTTTCTATTTCTTTATATAACTGTCTATGTTCCTTTCCCTCTCTCTTCCAAGCCTATGTACATTTTTACACACATTATAAAGCATTTAAAGTCTTGTTCCATCTGAATCTGTCTTATTGTGAATCTATTGCTTTAAACTGCAGCATTTGTAAGACTGAAACAGCGCTATGGCTGCTGGCTCTGCCCACCTCAGCTTCCCAACATGGCGGTTTTCCACCAGCTCTGGGAGCTATCATGGGTCTATGCTTTTATCCAAGCAGTGTGTAGCCCA
Source organism: Peromyscus maniculatus bairdii (assembly GCF_049852395.1). NCBI lineage: Eukaryota > Metazoa > Chordata > Mammalia > Rodentia > Cricetidae > Peromyscus > Peromyscus maniculatus. The sequence continues at coordinate 96,040,917 of NC_134861.1, forward strand.
GAAACCTCTTTTTTTGTTTTATAATAGCAAAGACTAAATCCACCATACAGCTTAATGTGCCATACGGCAGATCAAGCGCACACGCTAGGAACACACCAGTAGCTCAAACCAGCAGCTGCCGCTCATTTGAGAGAGACAATTAGGAAGCTGTTTTTAGCTCCCTTTTAGAATCTTTTCTCAGGTTTTAGGTAGAAACTCTTGCCCTCTCGTTGGGCGCCATTTGTAGCTTGAGTTTTCCTGCCTTGCTCACAGTCAGGACAAATCTTTGTCACCCACCAGTCCTGCAGCCGCTCAGAACCAACCAAGTAAACACAGAGACTTATATTGCTTACAAACTGTATGGCCGTGGCAGGCTTCTTGATAACTGTTCTTATATTTTAAATTAATCCATTTCCATAAATCTATACCTTGCCACACGGCTTGTGGCTTACCGGTACTTTACATCTCCCTTGTCCTGGCTGTCTGGACTGCAGACCGCTCTAGGCTTTCATGCTTTGTCCTTTCTTTGCCGAGCTGTGGACATTCACTGTCTTCTTCCACCAGAATCAAGCATGAGGTCTACTACTTCTACCCCTGAAAACTAGAACCAAAAAGTACTCAGTGGAGACTGTAGTTGGTAATAAGCAGTGTTGAGGTGATGACAGAGATGGAGGGAACCATGAAAAAAACAAGACAGGATGAAATCTCTGAGGGCACAAAGGACAAGCAAAACCCTGAGCAGACGCCAGTGAAATATTCTTCTCTGGTCCCACATCTCCCACTGTGGAAGAGCCGCCAGTCACGTGACACAGACACACACAGGCATGCATCGGCACCTCTTCCTTGGTCCCTCCAGCCTCACACAGCCTTAAACACCACAGCGCTGTCAATCTCCAAATCAAGCACTGTGAGGCCTTCCTGCTTTCCTCTTACTTTAAAATAGCTTTGTCAATACCGGATCCTCCATCTTTGTGAATAAAATTTAAAGTAGATTGTTAATTTCTACCACCCAATCCAGTTAGGTTTTGACTGGGTTGCATGGACTATAGATAAATGTGGGTAAACTCACATCTTCCGAGGAGAAACCCAGTTCGCGAGTATGGCGCACCTCTGTTTTCCTTTCTCGTTTCTCTCACCAGCACTCTGCAGTTCTCACTGTAGAATTCTCCCACATGGCTTGGATTTGCCCTTTAATATTTCTGATACCTGTTCTGTATTTGAAATTTCAATTCCTAACTGTCTCATACAAATACATAAAGATATAAGTCAGTTTTACACATTAATCTTCTAGCCTGTAACCTGTTACAACTAAATGTTAGTTTTTTGGGTTTTTTTTTTTTTTTTTGGACTGTGGGGAGGGCTGGGAAAACAGCATACACCTAAGAACACTGAGGGTCTGTTTTCTTCCTCTGTGGTCTGCATGCCTTTTATTTCTTTCCCTTGATTTGTTACTGAGCAGGGTGTTCAGTGAAATATTTCTCTCTCTTTTTTTTTTTTTTTTTCAGTTAATGTATCAGGATACATGAGAGTGGATGAACTGTATTTGGGCTCACAGGAAGACCAAGGTGCTACCATGTGCCTGTCTTCTAGTGAGGGCCTCATGAGGAACATCAAAAAGGGATGTGCAAAGGAGGAAAAACAAGGTAGACTGTTTCACGGTGACTAATCCAACCCCACGAGGCCTGGAGCTCATTGTGGGAGGGAGGTATGAATCCGTTTATGTTGGCTCTGCTCCTGACAGGAACATTGCCCAGTGGGCCCCGACTCCCAGCACTGTCACACTGCAGACTCAAGGTCTCAGGACATGAATCATTGGGGGACACATTCAAGATACTGCATTGTTTAAGCATGACAGTTAATTTTATGTATCAATTTGATTGTGCAACAGGAACATCAATTCAACAATATTTCTCTGTGCATCTGTGAGGTGCATCTGGATGAGACTAGCATTTGGGTCAGTGGACTCAGGTGACTGCCCTTTCCAGCATGACGTCATTTATCCTGTCGAAAGCTGAACAGAGGGTAAAGGTGAAGATTGCCTCTTTCTTCTCCCAGCGTACCTCAAGTGAGGTGTTAGTCTTCTGCTTCCAGACCGTGACTTACAGCTGCGACTCCCCTTGTTCGGAGGCCTTTGGCCTCGAACTGGAATCATAGCCCTGTTGTTTGTTTGAACAGATCTCCAGCTTAGAGATGGATACCATAGGATTTCTCAGCATCTACACTAATGATTCTCTCACCAGTACCACAGAAAAAGCATTCCATCCTGTTAGTTCTGTTTCTGTGGAGGTGCTGGACTGTATGCAGGGCAAGGGTTTTATTTTTGATTGAAGGAAGAAAGTGGACATCTTTCTTCACTAGGTAGGACTTGAGCTGTAGTGCGTGTGTGTGTGTGTGTGTGTGTGCGCGTACACACACACACAAGAGAGACAGACAGAGACAGAAACATGACAGAGTGAAAAACAGCACAGAGTGAGAGAAAGTAGACATCTTTCTTCACTAGGTAGGACTTTAGCTGTAGTGTGTATGTGCATACATGCATGCGGTGTGTGAGACAAACAGATAGATAGAGGCAAAAACAGGACAGAGTGAGAGGAAGTAGACATTTTTCATCACTAGGTATTGCTTTAGCTGTAGTTTTTCCTAGTTATCAGCACCATTCCATTTTCCATTACTATAGCAAGATAATCAAAGGATCTGCTTATAAAGAAAAGTTTTGTTGGGGCTTTCTGAGAGAGTATATATTCAGTACATAGGCAGCCTTCGATCTCAGCCTCTGGTGGGACAGGCGGCATTGTGAGGAGAGAGAGAGAGAGAGAGAGAGAGAGAGAGAGAGAGAGAGAGAGAGAGAGAGAGAGAGAACAAAGTGAAAGAGGCCAAGAGACAGAGAGAGGACAGAGTGAGAGACAGAGACAGGAGAGAGATATTGAGGGAGAGGGAGATCCCTTTCCAAAACAGGAAGCCCACCAAGGGCCTGCACCCAGCTGACTTAAAGACCACGTCCTTCTTCTTACAGGTCCACACGATTTCTTAACTTGACTACATTAAGCACTGTAACACGCAGACCCATGGGAGAGGTGGAGCACATTCAATATTCAAACAGCAGCAATGTCTTTGATCAGAATGAGAGTGTACCTTCTACAACTAATCTGCTACCTTTTAAAGAATACTGAATGCTCAATGTGAAGAGCACTTGCTAATTATCCAGAGCACCCAAGTTTAGTTCCCGGCTCTCCCACTGTGCAGCTCACAGTGGCCTGTAACTCCAGTTCCCAGGCACCCAACACTCTTCTGGCCTTTTTGGGCATCACACACACGTGTGCATATCCACACACAGACCCTATACATGCATATAATTTAAAACATAAAAATAAATCTTTAAAAAAATTATGAATAGGTGTTAAATTGTTTAAAATTTGTTCTACATGCATGAGCTTGAATTATTTTTTTTGCCTGCTAATGTGAATTACATCAATTTTTTTTTCAAGTGACTAACTTTACATTCTTGGAATAGACTTCACTTGGTTATAATGTAAATAACTCACTCAAATATGGAAAGGTTGACAAGGATCACAAGAAATTGGAAAGAAACCTGTATAATGAAATGCAAGGTCAAAATAAACAGGAAGAAGGGTACATGGAGTAGAGTGAACATAACAGCCAGGAAAAAATATTGACGTGGTTGGTGGTGGCACACCCCTTTAATCCCAGCACTTGGGATTCTCTGTGAGTTCAAGGCCAGCCTGGTCTACAGAGTGAGCTCCAGAACAGCCAGGACTGTCACACAGAGAAATCCTGTCTTGAAAAAAAAAAGACAAACATCACTGTTTCCTTCAGAGAGGTGAAACAGATGTCACAAGTTGGAAAATGTAGTGTCATATATTTTTAGAGGATCAATCAAAGAACCAGAAAGAGCTGCTATAAATTTAAAATACAAGCTGTATCACTTCTAAATATATAATGAAGAAAACAAAATTGGGTGTGAAGGAAATACTTGTACAGCCATATGCATTGTGGTGGTGTTCACAAAAGCTAAGTTATGGAATCAGCCTAGTGTGCATCAGCAGACGAGTGGATACAGAAGATATGAACACACACAACAGAAGTTCATTCAGCCACAAGGACAACAAAACTGTGTCATTCGTGGGAAAACAGATGGAACTGGAAACCATCATGGTGAGCAAAATAAGCCGGACTTTAAAAGGCAATTATGGGGGGCAGAGGCAGGTAACTCTCTTGTGAGTTTGAGGCCAGCTTGTTCCACATGAGGAGGTCCAGGCAAGCCAGGCTGCAATGTGAGACCCAGTCTCAAAAAACCACAAAACTCTTATATCTACCCTCATACATAAAAACCTTGAAAAAGAAGGAAGGAAAGGAGAAAGAGAGGGAGGGAGGGAAGAAGAGGCGCGCGCGCGCGCGTGTGTGTGTGTGTGTGTGTGTGTGTGTGTGTCTGTCTGTCTGTCTGTCTGTCCTCGTCCATCCGTCCGTCTGTCTGTCTGTCTGTCCTGGAGTACAGGCCTGTAATTGAAGCAACTCTGAGGCAGAAATTGGAAGACTCATAGTTCAAGGCCTGCTTGGGCTCCAGAGTAAGTTCAAACCAGTCCCAATAACTTGGCAAGACTTCAGCTCAAAGAAAAAAATAAAACACGGGCTTGGGATAACTCGTTGGTAAAGTTTTAGGCCTAGTGAGTGTAAAGGCCTGTGTTCAGTTGCCAGAACTAGGGAAAACAGAGCTTTGAGAAAGGAGACCAGCGGGGAAGAGGAGCGGGAAGGGTTATACAGAAAGTGCATAAAATCAAAGCCTGGCACTTACAAGCAAGGAAACGCCAAATGAACATTTCACAGTGACAGTGAACACAGTATAATTCCCATAACCGAATACTTAAAGGATTAGTTAAGTTAACGAAAACGGTGGATGAGTGAACACATTGAAGCCTTAACCGGTTTCCGCACTTTGCTGTTCTGTCCCTCAATGGTCATCTAAGAATGTTAGAACCAGGGAAGAAAATACCAAATAAGAGAACTGAAAAAATTCACAGTGGTTACCTCAGTGGACAGAGTCTGGGCTGCGGGAGAAAATCCCCGGCCCCGACTGTTGCTATTTTTATGGGTTTTTATTGCTGTTTTCAGTTATTCTCTTAAATGATCCTAGAAAGTATTTGTATTCTAAAATATGCTCATAACTATAACAGGCTATTTTAAAATATTAATATAATTGTGAACATTCAAGTCACAAACCATTTCAGGCTGATCATTTCCCACACTTAGCTGTGTTTATTAAAATACAGCTTATAAGCACTGTACCTCTATAAATATTTGTAATACATGCAAAAGAGTAAAAAATGTTCATAGAGAAGAGAGCACACAGGAAGGAAACCCTTGTCTTGATTGACATCCTACACATCAAGTTCCAACTTGCAACATAATGAAGCATTTCAGACAGAAAGTCCTGCAGATCCAGCCTTGTGGAGAGCGGCTCAAACCTTCTAAGCAAAGAAAAACCGGGCTCTGAGGTAATGACAGGTTACCAGCTCTATCATTACAGGGCTGGAAACACTCACACTGCTGGGACACGGACATTGTTTCTAAAAAAAGACAACCCTGCAAACAAGTTAAACCTTTATTCTTAATGACCGCTTTTAAACATGGAAATATAACCTTCAAAAGTCTATAGAGAAATACAAGTGTAGGAAACTCTTATCCAAACCCAGAATTTTCTACCTGCAGCAAGGCATCCTTCATCACTGTAACATTGTGGAAGAGGAAACTGCTCCAACTAGGAAGACAGAGGCCAAGTTCACTGCAGCTGTCAACCTCTCCTGCCGTTATTTCCTTCTTGGCCTCAGTGTTCTCGCCTGGGTGTCTTTTTGTGTTTAAGGCACAGGATGTGTTCCCCCCCCCCCCCCTTTTTTAAGACAGTGATTCTGCAGACTCCGGAGACATCACATGTATACAGTAGGAAGTCTTGTGACTGCAACGGCTCCCACTCTCTGTATTTCTCCTGGTCACTAACAGACAGCCTTTGCTACCACCTTCACTGTGGGTCTCACCCAGGCCAGCAAGCACCCCACCAACGGAGCAACCCCCCAGTGCTCAGGAAAACACTTTTAACACTGTGAATCTGCTTCATGTTTCTTTATATTGAAAAATAGAAATACAGAAGCCCATAAAACTATTCAATATCTTTCACATAATATTTTAGCATAAATTCTAGTATTAATTGAAGTCTCTTTAGAAATACTTATTATGTCCATAGATATTATATCTCTATTGAAATGATAATTATTTAGTTAATCTAACCTTTTAAAAGTTTTTTGTTGTTGTTGTTTTGTTTTGTTTTGTTTTTAGATACCCTGAGAGAAAATACTTTGAAAATCAAGTTGCTGGGCATAAAGGCATATATCTGTTATACCCAGGAGGCAGAGGCAGAGGGGGCAGGAGGCCAACGTCATGCTCAACTACATAGCATGTTTGAGTTTGTTCTGAGCTGCATTCCTCCAGGGAAAAACGATGGAAAATATACTGTGGTTTTAAGGACTTTAAAAAGTTCCTAACCAAGGCAAACCTAAAGAAAATTTATACTTTTACAACTAGTACATTTGGAAACAAACTCAAAATGAGTCCTTAAGATATCATTTGTATAAAATAAGTTCAAGTCTTTGTTTGGCTTGGTTTTACATTGTTTTTTTTTTATTTTTATTTATTTATTTATTTATTTATTTTTGTTTTTTTGTTTTTTCGAGACAGGGTTTCTCTGTGTAGCTTTGTGCCTTTCCTGGAACTCACTTGGTAGCCCAGGGTGGCCTCGAACTCACAGAGATCCGCCTGCCTCTGCCTCCCGAGCGCTGGGATTAAAGGCGTGCACCACTACTACCCAGCTTGTTTTCTTTATTTCTAAATAGCAAATGCTCAAAACTTAAAATTATAACGATCACCTAGATCGTTATATTGTTAAGATATATTATTAAGATATACAATTATTAAGATTAACAATATATTGTTAAGATCAACTTAAAAATCACCTAGATATTAATTTTTCATATTATAAACATATTGTTGGGGCTGATGAGATGGCTCAGTCAGTAAAGTGCTTGTTTTGTAAGCAGGGGATCCAAGTTTGATCCCCAAATTCATGTAAAGAAAGCTGGGTGTGACAGTGTGTACATATGGAGCTCGAACTGGGGAGGTAGAGACAAGCAGCTCTCGGGGGTTCACTGGACAGCCAGCCTAACCTGTCTGGCATGTAGAGGGCCAATGGGAGACTCTGTCTCAAAAAAACAGCGGATGGTGCCCATAGTGTCCTCTGTCTTCCGCACACATGCACATAGGTAAGCATCAGCACACAAACACACACGTTCCTGATACTGTCAAGATCATAAAGCAAACCTTAAAACCTACTCAATCACATTGAAATCAGTTTTTCAGCCAGATTTTAGTGGGAAGCCAGGTGTGATAGTTTATACCTCTGATCCCAGCATTTGGGATCTAGACACATGGAGGTCAGGAGTTTAAAGCCAACTATAACAAAACACAAAATACACAAAACAGAATTCATCATTCATTCACCAACTTCTAAGAAAAAATTTATATTTACTTATTTATATGGGGCTGAGAAGTGCACACACATAGGGTTCATGGGAAAGTCAATGGAAAACCCGAGGGGAATCATTTCTCTTTCTCTTTCTATCACGGGGGTCTGGGGATGAAATCAGGGTCACCAGGCTTATCAGCAAGTGCCCTTAGCCACTGAGCCCTCTCTGTTATCATTCTTAGCCATTTTACAGCTACATGGCTGTGTGTGCATGCGCTGTCCAGCAGTCAGGCAAAATGCTTAGTCACTCCAGGGTCTTATGTCCTACATGCACTGCATGGTCATATAATCTATAAGCATGCATGGCATAGCTACATAAGCCCATATGCGCATGGGCAAGGTGACCCATAAAAGCAGGCTCACTGGTTCCCCGATCCTCTCCGAATCATTCATTTCCCAGTAGGCCTATTCATAGTCCTCCTTTCCCTCCCCAATAAAACTCTTATAGTGGGTTCCATTGTATCTTGTGTTTTCTCTCGCCGGGTAAATAGCGTCGCAAATAAATATCACTCTCACCAGCCTATTATTAATTAATGTTTTTACAGGAACTGTGTAGATAATTATACCTCTCCTTACTTCCCACAACACTGGAATCAATTTCTTTGCATATAGTCCAAATTGAACATTTGGTAGAGGAGAGGAGAAAAAGAAGGCTCCAGGATATGACAGCCACACACCAGGCTGACCTGCAAATGTCCCCTTGTTCTGTCTCTTACAGACTCAACTCATTTCCCTAGCCACCGAGAGAAGACTTAGCTGACGAAGGGACACCATGCCTGTTTTAATTTCTTTCTTTCATTTTTTTCAAGACATAGTTTCACTATGTAGTTCTAGCTGTCTTGGAACTCACTATATAGACCAGATTGGTCTCAGACTCACAGAGATCCACCTGCCTCTGTCTCCCGGGTGCTGGGATTAAAGGCATGTGCTACCATGCCCAGCTTGCCTGTTTTAATTTCTTAAAGCTTGTGATCATGCCCCTCTCTAGAAAGGGGAAAAAATGTAGAAAGAAATGGAGAGACCAGATCTACAAGGCAAGACACAGCAAGCAATGATTTTCACATATGTGAAATAAATTGAATAAATTCAATATCCATTAAAAATTATTATAATCAAAGGAAGATGAAGAATGCTACATCAGTCTTCTAGAGCTTGGAAAATAATAATGCACTACTGGAAATAAAATTAAAAGGGGACCGTCAAGTTTGCTCAGTGCATAAGGGCACACTGGTCACACAAGCCTGGGGACCTGAATTCAATGCACAGAGCACACATAAAGGTGAAAAGAGAGGACCAATTCCTGAAATGTGACCTCTGTGTGTGCATGCACACATACACAATAATAATAATTAATAAAAATCTCCCCAGGCCGGGCGGTGGTGGTGCACGCCTTTAATGCCAGCACTCGGGAGGCAGAGGCAGGCAGATCTCTATGAGTTCCAGGCCAGCCTGGGCTACAGAGTTCCAGGAAAGGCTCTAAAACTACACAGAGAAATCCTGTATCAAAAACAAACAAAAAGAAAAAAGAAAAGAAAAGAAAAAGAAAAAAACCCTCCAGATAAATATATAAAAAGTATTCAAGTATCAGCTCTCATTTTAGGACATTAACTAAAGACTACTTCATGAAAGTCATGTATGTTCACAAATTTAAAAATACAAACAAAAGAAAAATGGTAAGCACTTTGTCAAAACATACTCCAGGGGCTGGAGAGATGGCTCAGAGGTTAAGAGCACTGACTGCTCTTCCAGAGGTCCTGAGTTCAATTCCCAGCACCCACATGGTGGCTCACAACCATCTGTAATGAGATCTGGTGCCCTCTTCTGTGTACATAATAAATCAATAAATCTTTAAAAAAAAAAAAAAAGAAAAAAAAAAAGAAAAAAGAAACAAAACATACTCCATGATACTTCAGGCACACTACATTTTCCCGGGATGTTCAGCGGGAACAAACCTGCTGTGTTAATTGTGTCTCAGTTTTGCACAACCAAGTTGTCTCTCAGCTGTCAGCGACAGATGTGTGTGCGCATGCTCTTTCCAGGGAGGATTAGATGTAAGAACTCTAAACCCTTCATATATTCTCTACTAGGCATCTTTGAACACACTATACGTTTTTAAATGTTATTAGTAGGACGTGGTCCCTAAAGTGCTGGCTAGCATTAATAAGTTTCTGAAAACTTCTGAATGACTGTCAATTATTTATATGTATCATCAGGCACTTGAGATGACATGTGAATTATGTGGTCTGGACAACTATTCAGATACGGAGTTATCTATTTATTCATAGCGGTGTTGAAAATCAAACTGTGGCTTTATTTATGCTATACAAGTGCTCTCCCACTGAATCCTCTCTCTCTCTCTCTCTCTCTCTCTCTCTCTCTCTCTCTCACACACACACACACACACACACACACACACACACACACACACCAATACAGAAATTTATTTGCTGTTAAAACCAAACTTGTTAAGCTGGGCACAGTGGCTCAGCACTCGGGAGGCTGATGCAGGAGGATCCCTGCAAGTCCAAGACCAGCCTGGCCAATATAATGAGTTTCGGGCCATCCTTGGCTAGGCTTCCTCTCAAAACATCAAAATAACTAAATAAGTAACACCATTTACATTTCAAGTGTGTTAAGAATTTTCTGGAACTTCAAAGTAACTGTCTCAAAGAGCACACGAGCATGAAAGTACAGGGTGAGAGTATTGGAGACGGAAATATGTAAGTGGGGACAGAGGCAAGGGGAAGAGAAGGGTGTGGTAAGGGAGAGCTCCTTGGATCTAAGGATTATGAAAAAAAACCATATGGAAAGCTACGATTTTGTAAGCTAATTTTGAAACATAACTTTTAAAACGGAGTTTGAATGGAAGTACCCTGCATGGGTGGAGAATGCTGCTTCCGGAAGCCAGAGGTTACTAATCCATAGATCTTAGGGCTGGCGTGGGCTACCTCCCACCAAGCTGCTGGCCAGGGAGGCCTGGGAAGCCCCCAGAACAATACAGGCTATTGTCATTGCTCTGGGTTGCTCACCAGAACTAGACAGTAAGACCCTATTGCTGAGGACCTCACTCACTCCGGATGCAGGACATAGAGAAATCGGGCAGGAACTGAGCTGGAAGCTTCCTGCCTGCTGGCTAGCCTTCATGGTGCCAGAAATCGTTCTGTTGGCTGTGTGGGAGAAACTCCACTGTCAGTCTTCCTCAGGTGCAGACCTTGTATGCTCTAGTACCAGCCTGCCAGGCAGCCTGTGCCCATGGTGCAACCGTGGCATCCGGTTATGAGGGTAAGCCAACTGCTTTCTGATGGATTCTGAATTCTTCTCTACTGGAGAGAATTCCTATCAGGTACTATAACCTCATCGAAAGCCCACAGATAGGGATGTCCTAGGCCCTAGGAAGGGTGAAGGACCACTGTTATTTTGCTAGGTGGAAAAGTTTTCAAACTGCCTTCTGAATATGTTTGTTTAGCCTCATAGATTAGTTTAGTATTGCTCTCAGCCTTGGTCAGAGCAGCCTGAATGAGTCCTGTCACACCCCCTCCAAGGCTCAGGTAATATTGCAGAAGAGAGGGCAAGAAGAACATTAAGAACCAGAGGATGGGGAGGGAGGCCATGGGACACCACTTAGTGACCATGACATGGCCGCTGCGCTCTTGAACCCATAGCATCTGTGGTCACCTGCACGATAACTGGGCCAGTCAACGCTCAACATTCCGTCAGGGACCAGGCAAGGTCTCAGGAAGCCCCGCCTCTCCCTGAGGAGCTGTTGGCAAGTGATGGATACTGGAAAGCGTTCATTTTTCTCCAGCAGTATAGCCACTGCCAAGTTGCCCATATTTCAATAAAAAACTTGTCAAAGAATAAACTTAAATATCTTTCATTATGTATAAAAAGAAAGTAATAATAAATATATAATCCACATAAGAAAGAAAAGATAAGCTAAAAATAGCATTTAGGTGTTTTAATGTAAAAAAAAAAAAAATTCCCTTTGGAGAGGCAGTAATTGAAAGTCCAAGGCAAATTAGCTCGTGTGCAGTATCTGCTTTCTCAGAGGCATAGCATGAAGTAAGTGTCATCCAGGACTGGACATGACGTGGCTGGTTTAAACACACGCTTTTCACAGAATGATGACAACAGCAGCCAGAACACCAGGCAAGGGTTTTTGTACATATTATGCAGATTGAAAATCCAGATTTTGGCAGGTTTTGGCAGGTTTGCCAGAACCACCTGACTTTCAGCCAGGACTACCACGTAAATACATTTACGGGTGTTTTGTTTTCACTTCCCAAACAGGCCACCTGTGTCTTAGAACAATTACGCTTTGCTTAGCTTATGAAATAGGTAAGAGAAGAGGAAAATAGTTATCTGTGCCATCTTTAAAAAATAAATAAATAAAACCCCAGCGCTCATCAGGAGACACTGTGGTAAGAGGACTCAGGGGCCTGACATGACTGGCCGTCCCACAGGAATTGAGATCCAACTTGACAGACCCTGAGAGCCTAGGAATTTGGTAAGATCAGAAACTTTCTGTAGATGTTGATAAACCAATAAATACTTTACACAAAATTTAATAATTTAATGTTTGCATTTTAACTCACATTTGTATTTTATGTTATTACTGGGGTTACAGTGGGAATATAACTATATAACTGAGGTGACATGATGAAAATTAGCAATTCTCTTGTGAAAATGTTGTTGTATTACTAAAGAACCAAATTGTTCCTTTAAAATCCATTTTAAATTGAAATCACCCATAGGACTCACTTGCTTGTTTGCTTAGACATTGGTGGAAAAACTTAGTGTCTAAATGACCTAATCTATTCACTCTCCTTTCACCCCTAAACTGTCACCTCAGCATGTGGTTCCACATGCTAAGGTGGCTCATAGCTATTCCCGGCCCCGCCCCCATGCATGCCTTCACTGAGGCTTTTGGGAAGGGCTAAGCACTTCCTTCATTGATTTCCTTGCAGACAGAGGTGGCCACAGGACACAATACTGACAACATATAGGTAAGCAGTCTAGAGAGAAGTCCTTGGGAATGAAGCTTTACGTTTTCTGTGTTCAAAAGGAAGAGCCCACGCTGGCTGCACATCTTCTGTTCTTGGGAACCATGGCATTCCTCTCACAGCTGTGAGAGTCAAGGAGGACTGCAGAGGTCCTGACTTGGAGGGGCTGAGCTGCTGCATCCTCAGAGGCAGGTGCGCATCCGCATTTCTTCCTTTATTTTTATTTTTACTTTTTTTTTTTCCCTGAAAGTATTTTTGTCATACAATATATTCTCATCAAGGTGTCCCCTCCCTCATTTCTTCCCGGATCCTAACCTGCCCCCACCCATCCAATGCCACGCCTTCTTTCTCTGCCTCTTTAGAAAGCAAACAGGCAAAGAAAACAAACAAACCAGAATAAAACAAAACGAACAAACAGAAAAAGAAAAGAAAAAGCACAAGAAACAGATATGGGTGCTCTCTCTCTCTCTCTCTGTCTCTCTCTCTCTCTCTCTGTCTCTCTCTCTCTCTCTCTCTCTCACACACACACACACACACACACACACACACACACACACAACCTATAAATACAGAATCAGAAACCACAATACATAAGCAGAAGAGCGGTAAGGGGCGGGGGGGGGGGGGGACCCTAAACAAAGCATATGAGACAAAGGATCTCCGAAAATACCACGAGGACAGTTTTCAGTAGTAAATTCTCTTGATCAGTGCTTTGGGTTTTGCATTAAGTTCAGCTTCTCAGTTTGGGTGGCAAGTGCTGTGTGTCCACATGTTACTGCTTCATCTCAGTCTCCCTCAATCTCTTGCTCTGAAGGTCTTCCCACCCTGCTGTCCCATGAGCCTTGTTGGGGGGAGTAGAATATGGATGTACCATTGATAGCTGAGCACTCTACTGAAGCATGATCCATATTAGTCTTAGCAATAAAAATCCGGAGTCAGATGTTAGGGTGAAAGCAGAAAGATCAGAGAGGCAGAGCAGCAGCCAGCTGAAGACTTTTTACCTCTATGACTCCTCAGACTGAATGGGTTGCAAGATCCTGTCTCCACCCACCCTATATATTCCTATCTCTACCTCCCTAGTGCTGGGATCAAAGGTGTGTACCACCACCACCGGCTCTGTTTCTTTTCTAGACTGGTTCAAGCTTTTCTAGCCCAGGATGGCTGAGATTAAACATGTGTACCCACCACTGCCCGGCCTCTATGGTTAACTAGTGGCCAGCTCTGCCCTCTGATCTCCAGGCAAGCTTTATTTTTCAAAACACAAACAAAATATCACACACATTCTATAGATCCTGTGTTCTCTGAACCTTGGCCACTTATGAGTATTTGTATTAACCATCGTCTGCCGCAAAGATACTTTTCTGATGAGGACTGAGAGCTGCACTAATCCTATGAGTATAGTGATGTGTATTTAGAAAGCAGTTTGATACTATGTCCATTTAGCAAAATAATAGTAGTAGATTTACATGCAGGACTTATGAAGTATCCGGTCGTGGGCTCTTGACCAGATTTGCAGCTCCAGGCATGAGTTTCCTCCTGTGGAGCAGGCCAATACAAAGCCATTGGTTGCCCCAATAACATTCACGTCTCTCAATGCTGTACCCATGGTCATATCCTGCCAGGACAGTTGTTATTTACTGTAGCTTGCAAGGTTCACAGAGGGTGAGACTGTTGGTGACTTTTCCCCCCAAAGCAGTGTGCATGTGAGTGTACCTTCCACTGTTATACTCAGTGAGCAGGGAGGGAGCTTCCTGCTCAGTACCAGCTTGATTTCTCTGAATTTTGTGACCAAAGTATGTGATGTCTGAAGGGGCTCCAGTCAGCCTGAGCATGGCAAACATGGCCCTGGCAGGCCTTGCCCTTACCCCCCATTTCCTCTTCCTAAAAACTATTAGATTATATTCCTAAAGCTAGCCACCAAGGTCTATTCCCTTATTTGGCCACTTCCTCCCCCTAAAGCTGACTACCAAAGTCCAGCTATCAAGGTATTGAAATCAAGCAATCAAAAGCCTCCCTTTGGGTACCCCAATTGGCATGTCTAATTAAAACAAACCAGCCGGGCGGTGGTGGCGCACGCCTTTGATCCCAGCACTCGGGAGGCAGAGCCAGGTGGATCTTTGTGAGTTGGAGGCCAGCCTGGTCTACAGAGCAAGATCCAGGAAAGGCGCAAAACTACACAGAAAAACCCTGTCTCGAAAAAACAAAAATAAATAAATAAATAAAATAAAATAAAATAAAATAAAATAAAATAAAATAAAACAAACCAACTCATCCTAATACTGGATTTCCCCTTTTACTTTTACCTTTAAACTGCCATTTGTCTGTGGGCCATGTCTGTCCCCTCTCTATCCAGAGGCAGTCCTTTGTCCCCCGGGGACAAATATCCCTTCCCTTCTCCCTTGCTCCCTTCCCCTGGAGAAGGAACCTTCCATCTCCTGTCTTTGTCTCTTACTCCCTGCCCTCTGTCACCCGGTAGCAAACAAACCTCCCTTATGCTGAGAACTTAGTCTTGAGGTGTCTTGTGCCGAACGCCCGCCCCTTCCATGTTTTCAGCAGTAGGATCTCACCACCAGGTTCTGGTAGATAACAGAGAGCACCAGCAGCAGCCTGCGCTGTTTTTGGAGAAGTCTGTGGAACAAACTCCCCTGACCAACAACTCAGTTAGCAGTATCACATGGCTCTGAGCTCCTTGTTTGACAGCCTGCAGCTTCTAGGAAAATTACTCTCTGCACAGATTAATCCCATCGAAAGGTGTGCGTGTAAGTTGGTAAAACAGTAGCTTTCCATATGGCTTTTCAAACATCTTCCCACCCCACATTCTCTCTGGTTCCCAATAGTCAAAATAAGTTTTTCTTGCTGATGTAAATAGGTAATTTAATTTGTATGTATGTCTTAGTTAGGGTTTCTATTGCTATAAAGAGACATTATGACCATGGCGACTCCTATAAAGGAAAACATTTCATTTAATTTAATTGGGGCCAGCTTACAGTTCAAAGGTTTGGTCCATTACTGTCATGGCAGGAGGCAAAGCAGCCTGCAGGCAGACATGGTGCTGGAGAGGTAGCTGAGATTTCTACATCTTGATCGGCAATCAACAGGAAGTGGACTGTCTTCCACACTGGGCATAGCTTGAGCATATGAAATCTCAAAGCCGGCTCCCACAGAGACACACTTCCTCCAGTGGGCTACACCTACTCCAACAAGGCCACACCTCCTAATAGAGCCACTCTGTACAGACCAAGCATTCAAACACAAGTCTATGGGGGTCATTCCTATTCAAACCACCACAATGTACTTAAGGAAATGTTGGTGGGAAAGATCACTTCCTTATTATAAATGAAATCAACATCTAAAAAGGATTACAGTGGTAAATTTATGTTCTGCATATTCCTGCAAGAAGCTGACCTTGTGGAAAGGTCAGTTACCACAGACAAGGAAAGTGGGATGCATCCACAAGGCTAGAAGCATTCTAACTCATGCTGTCTCAGATGTTCCTTAAACCAAAACAGAACATAGTAAATACTGCGCTCTGGGAAAAAAACATAACTTAGACCTCTCAGCACAGGGCCATGGTCATACAGTTTTGGCTCAGCATCAGAAGGCTAGCTAATGAATATAATGATAGTTGGTTTTGTTTTTTGTCTTTTTGGGGGTGGGGGCTTTTTTGAGACAAAGTCTCTCTGTGTAGCTTTGGAGCCTGTCCTGGATCTCTCTGTGTAGACCAGGCTGGCAGAGATCCACCTGTCTCTGCCTCCCAAGTGCTGAGATTAAAAGTGTACACCACCATTGTCCAGCCTAATGATAGGTTTTTAACAAAAATAAAATGTGGAAGCTATTAACTGATAATGTTTTATAGTTCTCTACCTTTGTGTCTCTCTAAAAGACCACTCTCCTTAACAATTTCAGCTCTTTAAGGCAAATTCCCTCTCTTCCTGTTGTTTTTCAAATAAGCAACATTTTTGGGTAACAGTTTCCTCAGAGATTGAAACATTGCATCCTACAGACATGCTCCTTAAGCAGGATGGTAAACAAGTCAAAATATCTTCAGGAAGTCCCTGAAACTGACCAGATTCTCTTGGGTCTCCCTCCTAGAGTAAACAATAAAAGCTAAGAGTCTCAGAGAAGCCAAGATTCAAAGAAGACTCTCAGAAAAAAAAAACAAACATCAAAGGCTGAGACCAGCGCAGCTGCCTGCAAGGGGTTTAGACTGGAGTTGCTCACAAAGGACGCGCTCTCCAACCTGTTGAGCTGTCTGCAGCCTGTGCAGCGTGTTCCAGGTCCCAGCTTTGTGAGCTCTCACCCATGCTGGGGTGGGCCTTGATGATTCAGCTGTTTTAGAGTCATTTCTGCAAGTGACCCCTCATCCGTATTCCTGTAAGTACCCCTTCCCCCAAAAAACCCCACAAAACTCATGGTTCACCAACTTGGACTTGGATGAGTTAGGTCTGTCTTGGGCTTCCTATCTGGGGTGAGGAGGCATGTGTTGCATCTCCCCAGGAAAGTTTTGTCACCCAGCAAACATTCATATTCCACCCCGTCACTACCACCATCCCCCTCTCCCCCCAGGGTTTCTCTGTGTAGCCCTGGCTGTCCTGGCACCCACTCTGTAGACCAGGCTAGCCCCCAACTCAGATCCCTTTCTCCTTTTATGTGAATATCATAAGCCTAGATTTGGCCCTAAAATGAGAACTGGTCTCTGTATGAGACAAGTTCCATTCTGAGTTCTCCATTAGACATTATTATAAAGGAAATATAAAAACCAAGGCAATCAACTTTAATTTTTTTTGAAGAAAGAGATGCCTTGGTTTATTAAACTACACCTAACAAAGCCTTTAATGATCAACTCTCTCCCAGGCCTTACTCCCATCTTAGTGTCTACTTTAAAATAGATCTGAAACGAGAAAACTCCACTTTGTCTGGGTCTCCACTTGGGGGAACACCTAAATTCAAGTTGAGCAGCCGTCAACCATAAGGCTCTGCTGTACGGGTCACATACAGATGACAGTATGTCCAGGTTACTGCGTTGCTTGGTGTATGTGCGGGCCTGCCTGTGCTGAAAGCCGAAGTCGAAGGGGTGTGCTCACTTGCCATGCTTCCTTCAGCCAAGCTGAATAGGCGGCTGCAGAGCTTGCCAGGACAAGTAGCAGAATGAGTCAGGATGGGACCAACCCCGGGAAAAATTGTGAATTAGGCAGTTTGACTCCAGTGCCACACCTACAAGTACTACATACACCTTCCTGATCTCCTCCCTTGGTATCATTAGCCCCGAGGGTCACTGGCATACCTCGGGCCTCTCCCCCAACACACCAAATTCCTCTCTCCTCCTTCACATCCCTGAAACTGACTACCCCTCCTGCCTCTTCACTCATTAAAATTGACTGCTTCAGTTTCTCTTTCCCTGAGGGTTTAAAGTGACAGCTACCTAATCTGATAATGCAATCCACGTTAATGTGTGCAGAGAAAGCTAGACGGTAACATGAATTTTTTTTTTTTTTTTTTTTTTCCATCACAGGCAATTTATTTTGTTCTATTCATTCACAGTTAATACAGAAAATACTTGGAAACATTTCCATATAATGTTTGACACAGAAATCATCAAATAGAATAGAACAGCTCTGAACTATAGGTAACATGAATTTTAACCGTGATCTGCTAAAGAAAGCACCTTTACAGTTTAACTCATTAGCAACTTGCAGTGAGCATTTCCAGCCAAGGAATTTAGGTGTTTGGGCGCAGGGAAAGGCCTCAACACTGGCCATCGACTAGAGGGACCACGTTAGGCAAACGTATTGCCAGCACTAATCTGAGAGATGAACTAGCTTGGTCAAGGTGGCAAGTGGGGAGAAACCAGAAGTAAGTTTTAAGAAGCAGCTTGTGGGGCAAAGGAAGGTTGAATTTTAGGTGTGCCACAATTAAAATTTTGTATCTTTCACAGGGCTAGCTAGTCCTAGGACCTACTGGCCATTTTTCCAAAGTTTTTCTTAGAAGAAAATTTACTTTCATAAAACATTAACTAATTCTTCAAATCCTACAGCTTTTCTGGATGTTTTAAAACACTGCTTTTGAGTTTACAAACCATTCTTAGACAGACATGTATCTCTGTTTGATCCCACTGAATGTTTCCAACCTCCAAGTGTTTATTTCCTTCACTTTATAGTCGGAAAATGAGGGTCACAGAAGGCAGGTGTCTTGCCAAGATTTGTACACAGGTCACTGCTGAGCTACCAGACTGCCTTTCCTCTCAACATTTAGATTATCTGTGCCCTTGCTGGCATGTAACTAAATCCTAGGGGGATTCTTGTATTTTAAAGAGTTCAGTTACTCTCCCTCCCAAAAAAAAAAAAAACCCTGTGTATTCAGTGGCCCCGAGGGTAACTGTATTCCTATCTGATTTGAATCACTACATTCTCCCCCAAGGTACTCACTCCTTCATTCCCTTGGAAGTGTGAGTACTCACAAGCCTCACAGTCTGTCTTGAGCACTGTAGCAGGCGCGCTCCAATTACCTGCTCATGTTTGGGTGGATTACTTATCTTGCTCCTGCTTCTCACCTGGGCAGGGTTCCCATCATAGTTCTCAGTCTGTTTAGCAAGAAGGAACAATATGTTTCTGGGCTCAACAGGGAGAAAACCACTAACCTAGCCTGTCCAAGCCAGAGTATGAATGCTTCACACTGAGAAGAGCCCAGGAAAACAGCTGGGAAAACAATGCTGTTTACAGATGTGGATGAACTCAGAATTAATTCCAGCCTTTAAGGTAAAAAGTGGTCTTTTAAAGTGACTGATATTTAAATCATACAGTCTTAACATTTTAGAGAGATTGACACCCTGGTTGTGGGTTTGTTGGAACACAGAGATGATTTCCTTAGAAATAAAATTTAATTGGGTGCAAAATGTCATACGGGCCTTGGGTTGTTGATCACTCGGAAACTCTCCTTGGGGCACATGAAGTTCAGAATAGTTTATGTGGAAAGAAGGGCCACCCTATGGCAGAGGCCAGCATACATTCCAAGTATGTGAATGATGGAAACAGAGGACTCACTCCACAAAGCTGCCCTCTGACTTCCACATGCATGTGTACACTTGAACATTATATATGCACACATGATGATAAAGAAAATAAATAAATAAATAAATAAAATCTTTTAAATGACAAAATACAAAGTAAGGCCAGGCGGTGGTGGCGCACGCCTTTGATCCCAGCATTCGGGAGGCAGAGCCAGGCAGATCTCTGTGAGTTCAAGGCCAGCCTGGTCTACAGAGTGAGATCCAGGACAGGCACCAAAACTACACAGAGAAACCCTGTCTCAAAAAAACCAATATATACATTATAGTACAATAAACAAACCCACACAAGTTCTAGAAGAAAACATGGGAGGTTATTTTTGGTAACAGGAAGTAAAATAGTTTGTAAGCACACAAGCACACAAAGATGGTCATAAAAGAAATTAAAATCATTCTGACAATTTGCACTATTCTGTTTACTTTCTTAGATACTAGCTCTGAGTTCCTTTGTTGCATGGTCTGTTGGAAAGCACTCTTGTCTGGTTACTGACCTCAATGGGAATAAATACAGTGTTTCATTATAATGCACATTGCTGGCTTTGTTGTAAAACATCTATTTTAAAATTATATTTTCCAAATTAATTTTTTTTATTAAGAATGGTGCTGGTTTACAAAAATTATCAGCATCCACTGCTCACGGATGCCGAAAAGTGTGTCTGTGTGTGACAGGCTCATACGTTGATTTAGAACTCTGGGATTTTGTCCTCTTTGGGTTGGTTGGTTTTCCTTCCCCCTCCCCTCCCCCCCCCCTTTTGTAAAGGCAGTTTATCTGACCCAGCAAGGACCCTTCAGTTAGATAAATTTGTTTTATGAAACTTCGTGGCTCCCATCCATATTTTTTCCCTACTCTTCGAATTGGCACACACAACTGAAGAGCTCTCGCGTTGGCAGGCTGGGAGGGCCTGGACTTGGACCTAGTGTCTTGGTTTCACTCGTTTTATTTTATTTTTTAAACTAAAGCTATATAAAGCTTGTGCATTAAACAGAATAAATTTCTAAATTTAAGAACAAAAAAAATTATCAGCATCACTTGAAGCATACTATTTTTTTTCTTCTCACCTAGAAACATAGTCCATTAGATACATTTTTTTTTTTCTATTAGTGGACTTTTTCTATTTACCTGAAATAATTCCTCTTAAATTTGGCATATCATTTGTAAGATAGTTTTAGGTCCTATTTGTTAACATTTTTCTTTATTTTTTTAAAAATACAAACATAGTATATTCAAAAAGATTAGCTTCTAGGTTTCCCTTTTGTGTTTCTGGTTTTTACATTAAAATGCGCCTTTCAGCTTCTCCCAAACAGAGGGGATTACCGGAGTCAGAAGCCTTGAGGGCAGCCACCTGAAATGGCTTCATGCAAAGGGGGAAAGAAATGTTCACAACACTGTAGTTTGTCCATTTTTGTGGACGTTGACAGCCACTATTTTCTCTGTTCTCTTGGACCTTCTTTTGACAGATTACAAGCTATCTCAAGCTTTGCGGATGGTTCTTTTCTTTCCAATAAATGTATCAATTTTCTTTCAATGGCAAACAGAGGCAAGTGTTCTGTTTTTGTTCCTCGGAACAGGCCTCTCCCTATCTTACCTCCCAGATAAATGAACCGGAACATTGAAAACTGGGGGATGGGCTCCGAGCATTCTGCCTCGGCTCCAGCAGGCTGGCCTTGCTCCCTGTTGTTTGCTGAAGGGACTCGGGCCTGCTGCTCTCTCGTTTTCAATGTGGTTTCCCTTAGCTGCTCGCTCTCCCTCAGCTTGGCTTCCTTCATCCCAGGACTCAGCCTTCAGAGCCCGGACTGAGTTCCCTTCCTCCATGACTTTTCCTTTGCAGCTGTACGCAAAGCTGACTACACTTTTGGCTCTCGCTTTCAACTTGTTTCTAGAAGGCTAGCTTTCTCCCTCGGGTTTCCTGCTTAGCTCCTTGAGGACAGGGACCTTAGGCTTAGAGCTGTGCATGTTCCATGGAGTTAGGGGGATCCCATTCAGTGCATGCTCGCAAGGCCTATTGGAAGCCATCCGTCACAGTTATTCATAGGGTGAATGAGATGATGAAAACTCGAAGAGTAGCCAGAGGTAAATCATTAATTAATTCCCTCATTCATCACACCTGTACCAAAGCCTCAGGGGCTGGGGAACCTGGGATCGCAGCTCTCCTGGAGAAGCCACATGAGCCTCCTGTCTCCATTTTGAGAGGATCCATGAAGTAAATAAAAGATCCATTTAGGGGTCTCGGAAAAATTAACCGTGCATGTGTGTGCGTGAGTGTGTGTGTGTATAAAATAGAATGTTACATAATACTTCCAACAACAAAAAACTTTCAAAACCCAGCCCACAAGATGCTATTCTGTCCATGAATTCTGCAGGACTTCCTTGAAAATAATTGAAATTAAAATGTTTTAAGTTTGCAGGAGAGAAATCACTATCAGGATACGCCTTCGCCAAAGCTGTGGTGCTTCTAGAAAAGTAGTTTATTAATCATGTCCTTTTACTGGAAAAATTTAAACGCTGGGGTTACCAATTTCACAAAATAACCCAACAAGAATTTCTTTTTTTCTTTCTTTTTTTTTTTTTTTTTAACGAAAACATGAGCATTTTGAGTTTTCCGGGGGACGTTTGGGCTGCGTTTGCCACCGCACCCCCTTGGAAGTCCGTCCCTCCGCAGCTGTGGGAAGGAACCTGGCGGAGCTGTTTTCACTGCCCGCACCCTTTCTCGGGGGCTGTGCAGCCGCTAGCGGGGGGAGCTGGCCGGGCGACGCTCCCTGTCTCTCCCCGCTTTCTCCCCGGCCGTGCAAAGCCCGGGTGGTGCCTGGAGAATCGGGACGCCGGGCTGCGAGGAGGGGGAGGGGGTCCTTGAGCTGGAGGGGGCCGGGGATGGCAGCTGCGCGTTCGGTCACTCTCCCGCCCCCGACGCGCGGGCCTCCGAAAGTTGTTTCTGGAGTTTGGGGACCCGGGAGCGGCTTCTCCCCTCAGGTCGGCGGGCGAGCCCGGCAGGAGCGCGAGCCGCAGACCTCGGCCACGGCGCCGCCGCCACCACCAACCTGAGCGAGCGTGGGGCTGAGTCAAAGGCAGAGCCGGGCGCCGGGGCCCAGGGCACTGGTTGTCATGGCAACCGGGGCGCTGGTCTCTTTCTCTCCCCCCTCCCCTCACCCCAGCGATACCATCCCCCTAGAGACGGGGCGGGGCGGGGCGCCAGGCGGACCAATGAGGCGGAGCGGAGCGTCGGGGCTGAGCCCCGCGGTCCTATCCGGGCGCGGGCGGGGTTGAGTGACAGGCCGGGGGCGGGGCCGGCGCGCCGGGGCGAGGAGGAGCCGCGCGGCGCGAGGAGCTGGGCCGGCCGCGCCGCGGCGAGGGTGACACCACACCATGGTCACAGTCCCCGGAGCTCTCCGCGCCGCCGCCGCCGCCGAGCAGCGCCCCCCGGCTCGTCCGTCCTCCTCAGCCGCCCGGGCAGCGCCGCGCGCGGGCGGCCGTCGCTGAGGCGCTTGCGGAGTCGCCGCGGGCCGGCGGGAGCTCGGCGGGGGTCGCCGCCCGGCGATGCTGCTTCCCTCGCCGCCGGACCCCTTCCGCGCACGCCCCGAGCAGCTCCGCGAAGCAGAGGCGGCGGCTCTCGGCGCCCGCGCGCGCCGCGCTCCGGTGGCCGCACCGGGGCTCCCCACGCGCCGGTAAGGAGCGCGCGCCGCCCCGGGCGGGCTCGGCGGGATGTGCGGGCCTCCGGGGCGTCCCGTCGGGTCCCGTCGGGTCCCCGCGGTTCGGGTGGTTGGGGTGCCTGGTGCGCCGCGGGTGGGAAGCGCAGAGACCACCACCTCCCCTCCCCTCCCCGAGTGGGAGCGACGGGCTGTGTGGGTGGCAGCGAGTTGTGACATTGCCCCGTGGAGCCGGTGCGGCCAGCCCTTGCGCGGAGCGCGCGGAGGGAAGGGGGCTCCCGGAGTCTGTTTCTAATTTCTGTAAATGATTGCGGAGATGGTGTGGCGAGAGGCCGCCCAGAAGAATGTGTCTGTGTAAGGGATCGGGGCAGGGGGTGGGGACGGGGACCGGGGCGCGAGAGACGCTGCCTGATCAAACTTTCTATGAGTTTGCTCCTCCTTGCTCCAGGCCAGTCGTCCCGACTTTCTTTGGCTCTGTTAACGTGAGCGCGGAGAGCCGCGGAGTTAAAAGTTAAGCCAAACTCACGGAACTTTGGAAATTTAATTTCCTTCGGTTGTGTGTGAGAAGAGGGAGGAGGACGGGGAGACACAGGACGGAGTTACAGCCGGGCAGGTTTCTTGGGCCTTACCGGAGTCAAAGATCGACACCTCCCCACATTGGCGACTAATCTTTTCGACAACCTTCTGTTATTTTCCCTTAATTGCATCTTTGAAATAACAAACGCGGTGACTTCATAGGGAGCTAGCTGCCTGGAGCTGAGTTTACCTCTCCGAAAATGGGGCAATGGGGTTTGTTTTCAAGGCGGGTCCTACACAAAATGTGGGACACCTGATCTGTGGGTTGAAGGGCGCTGCTAACTAATTAGGAAGATTTTAAAAGGTCTATCTAGAGAGTTTATATTAAAGGATGGGAAGGAAAAAAAAGTACCTGTATTATGAAACAAGCGTTGGTATTTTCCCAAATTCTTGAACTGGGTTGGCAGGGTCGGGGTGAAAACGTGCTTCATTCTCGTTGTCTGCCAGGAGTGGTGACGAGGTACAAATTATTTCTTCACTTGAAGTTTTTTTCCCCCTAAATTCATGACGATAATGACTCAATAGATTCATAAATTTATACAAAGTACCGTGGCCTCCAGTCCTACGTGTGCTTTGCAGTGTTTTTTCATAACATAATGTTCTAAATTAGATAGATGTTCTCCAGGTTTCCTGGGAGTACCTGTGGTGAGAAAGGAGATGGCTATTAGAATTTAAAATAGAAACTCTTCAGGATTATTTAGGAAAAAAGATATATTCTATAGCGTCTTTCACTTTCAGCATCAGAGAACTGTGACCTCCTTTACCATTATGTAGATTTATCTTTGAATTTACATTGTTCCACCAACACCTCCTTATGCCAAGTCTTTTTTTTTTTTTTTTTTTGGAGGATGATTATCAACATCCAAAAGTACACACACACACACACACACACACACACACACACACAGACACACAGTCAGTTTAAAGGGCAGATTTGAATACCACGATGGTGTCAGAAGTTGTAAAACTTTTTTTTTTTATGTTGTTTGTAAGATGCCTCTTAAATGCAGGATTTCAGCAGGAGAATGGACGGGGCCATTTGTTTGCGGATAGTAGGTGTTCATCATGGGGGTGGGGTGGTGGGGTGGAACCCAGGGCTTTGCACAGGCTAGGCAGGCAGGCGCTCCATGCCTGAGCTGCGTACCCACACCTAGGTCTTTATCTTACAGAGCTTATCTTTTATTTAAGAGAACTGAGTCTAGCCATGTTTCGCCTTTAGTAGATTAGGGATTGGGAGGGTGAGCATGGCTGCTTGTCCGTCAACAGTTGTTTTTTTGCTTGTCCCGTCCCAAATCTGTTACAGAAGAAGAGTGTCTGGGGAAACTGGAACTTCTTTTTCCTCGTTTTCTGCCCTTTTCTTTCTGCCATTTTAAAAAATGAAACGTGAATCAAATTATAATTAATGCTATTTAAAATTGAAATGAAACCCAGCCATGCTCCAAGCCAGTACATTTGTCAGCATGTTCTTACTTGGAATGTGTTTGGGGAAGTCTGTAGGTCTTGTTAGGATAGAGACTTTAAAGTATTGTCACCAGGTCTCTGCTGCAGCTGGCACGACTCCTTTGAGTTCTTATCACTTGAAAAGGTGGAGCCTGAGAAGCAAGGAAAGATCCTGCTGCTTAGGGTAGAATAGGTCTTCTCCCTGCTCCCCCCTCCTCCTTTTCTGAAAGTTTTTCTCCATTTAAAAATTAAAGTGGGCCTAGTACACAAAAACTGTATTTTTAAAAGATAGTTTTTTCATCAGTAAATTGATATGTGGCTTTTAATGAGCTAAATAAAAGTTAAAATTTTCATGTCATATCAGAACTAGCATGCCCCTACGCTGAGAGAGGAGGCCTGACAATAGTGTAGGGAAAAGTGGAAACATTGTTTAAAGATCCTTCTAGTCTGCTTTTTGTTTTGTTTTGTTTTGAGACAGGGTCTTTCTACAGAGCCCCGACTGTTCTGGAACTCCCTGTGTAAACCAGGCTGGCCTGGAATTGACAGAGCTCTGCTGGCCTCTTCCTTCTGAGTGCTGGGATTAAAACCATGCATCACGTCCTGCTCTAGATCCTTCTATTCTGGTGTCATGAGGGAATGCCCTGTACTGTCCACACTCCATCCCCAAACGTGTGGCCATTATTAATAGCTTGTAAAGCAGTAGGAAACCAATTGTTTAATTATTTACAAAAACCAACAAAACGAAAGAGTAACTTTTAAGAGATCACATATATAAGGTGGTGTAGATGTGACCTTAACTTAATGGGATTCTGTCATAGCTGGCTGTGTGATGCCTAGGAGCTTTAGCAACGCACTGCTCGGTTAAATGTTTGATTACCGGATGCTTGACCAAAGAAACTTGCTTCTCTGTTGTTTTGTTTTCACAATGGAAAAGTGTGAAAATGTTTTCAAAGAAACTGCTTGGAGCAGAACCTGTGCTGAAGAGTTCAAAGGACCCAACTGTCTGGCAGAGGTCTCCAAATCCCAGAGACCTGAAGTTTATGTCTCACCTGTAAATAATTCAACAGTGTCTACCTCCAGTTCATCTAGAAGATGAGATTAAGTATGCATAGACATGGTTAAGTGCAAGCTCACATCATCTTGTTTAGCCTGTTCACCCTCCTTCTATCCTTCTACAGAATGAAATAGCATTCTTAACTATAGAAGCTTGTGACTGTCTCCTCGGGTCATTTCTGAATGTCTAGACCGGTGGTTCTCAACCTTCCTCATGCTGTGACCCTTTAATACAGTTTCTCAGGTTGTAGTGACCCCCAACTGTATGATTATTTTTGTTACTACTTCATAACTGTAATCTTGCTACTGTTATGAATCATAAATCTCTGATATACAGGCTATCTGATAGGTGACCCACAAGTTGAGAACCATTGGTCTAGACTGTGTAACTCACATTTAGCACTAGAGTTCTTGTTTTGGTTTGTTTTTTTCCTTGAATCTGGGTTGTCAAAAGGCCAGCAAAGAAATGTCTGCCTCATTGAGCATCTGTGCTTCTTTTCTGATGTTCTTTCTAGCTTAGTGGTACCCAGCTACATTGTCTCTTAGAGTCACTTAGATAGATTTTAATATTTTGTATGCTCTGACACCAGCCCCTATCAAACAAAATAGTTCTCAGGGTAAGAGCCAGGCATCTGAAGTTCTAGAAGCTACTCAAGAGATGACTCCATAGAAATACCTTGGGAAGCAATGCTCTGGACTCATCTCCATAGTTTAGAAAATATTTTCACTTCATTGTATTTTTCTTTGTGTCTGTGTGTCTGTGTGTGCATGAGAGCATCTGTACTTGTAATTTAGACTGTGTGCACTCTATTTCCTTGTCTTCTCTAGTGTTGGGGTTAAACCTGGATGGAGCCTTGTTTATATCCACTGACTCCATTCCCATTCCCAGCCTTGAAGTTGCTGTTTTCTAAGATTTGTTTTTATCTGTGTATGTGAATGTTTGCCTGCCTGCATGTATGTGCAGTATGTTTGTGTCTGGTCTGTGGAGTCCACAAGGAGGCATTGGATACCCTGGAACTGGAATTTGAGACACTTGTAAGTCTCCATGTGGATGCTGGGAATTGAACCTGAGTCCTCTGCAAGAGCAACAAGTGCTGTAACCACTGAGCATCTCTCCAGCCCTCTAGAATTGTTCTTTTAAGAAAAGATAAATGCCATATCTTTCTCCTGAGAGGGGTTGGTTTTTGTTGTTGTTTAATAAATTCTATTCTCTGACAATTCCATTCATGGCTATAATGCATCTCACTTATGCTTCCCTCACCCTCCTAACCCTGCCAATCCCCTTCTCTTTACAAACCTTTTCCCCATATTCATGACTTTTTGTTTTGTTCTCATGGAGTTTAATCAGGGCTGTCTGTGTGACCACAGATGTTGAACTGTCCATTAGATCCTGGCGTGCTCACCAGTGGGTATGCAGCTAGATACTCTGCCTTCCCATCTCCCCAGATGTTGCTGTGATTTGGCTGTTCTAGGTTGTCAATGTGACTACATCTGGAATTAACTAAAACTCAAATGACTGGGTACACCTGTGAGGGTTGGTTTTTTGTTTTTTGTTAGACCTTCTGTTGGTAGACAGCCATTGTTGGACTAGCTTGACCACTAAAATGTAAGCCATTCTAATAAATCCTATAAATACATGTGTATACCCATCCCTTCTATAAGTTCTGGTCCTCTAGAGAATCCTGGCTAACACAGTTGCCGGTAGGTTCACAGGAAGTGATAGGGCGGTGTTAGCCTTTCTTCATCTACACTTGACTATTGGTGGATGCAGTTTGCAGAGGCCTGCGACCAGTAGGTGCAGCTGCTATGTCATGCTTAGAAATTGCATTGTGTAGTCCTTCTCCTTATCTAATGGTGCTTACGTTCCTTCTGTCCTCTCTTAGGCAATGTTCATTGAGCCTTAGAAGGGTGGTATAACTGTTTAGGCCTAGTTCTTAAGTGTCCTTTATTATCAGCATCTTGTCCCTCTTTTCATTGCAAGATGTGTGGAGACTTGAATGAGAATGTACCCATAAGTCCAGATGCTTGAATGCTTGTTTCTCTTTGGTGGTGCTGTTTGGGTAGGTTTAGGAGATGTTGCCTTACTGGAGGAAGTGTGTTGCTGGGCATGGGCTTTGAGGTTTCAAAGCCATGTGCCATTCCCCGTTCTTTCTCCCTGCTTCCTGCTTAAGGTTCAAGATGTGAGCCCCCAGTTTGCTGCATCGGCTACCATGCCTCCTGACTGCCTCCTTGACGTGATGGACTCATCTCCCTTTGGAACCATAAGCCAAAATAAACTCTTTCTTAAGTTGCTGTGGGCATGGTGTTTTACCACAGCAGCTGCAAAGTCATTAATATAAGCAGTTTCTCTGATTAAAACTAAGTAGCTTTTGTGTAGTTGGACATTTCTCTCCTGCCCACCTGTTCCCAAATACCCACAGCCGCTTACCAAATAATTGACTCGGAGGCTTAATATAAATTATAAATGCTCGGCTAATAGTTCAGGCTTATTACTAACCAGCTCTTACATTTTAAGCTAACCCATATCCCTTATTTGCGCTCTGCCATGTGGTGGTTCCTTTATTAGCATGGCACGTTCATCTGCTCCTTCTTGTGTCTGACTGGCTGCTCCACACTCTGCCTTTCTCCTTCCCAGCATTCTCAGTTTGGCTTTCCTGCTTAACTTTATTGTGGTGGTATTGTGTTCCCCCAAATATTGTGTACCTTAATAAACTTATCTGGGGTCAGAGAACAGAAAAGCCACTAATTAGGCAGTGATAGCACACGCCTTTAATTCTAGCATTCCAGAGGCAGAAATCCATCTGGGATCTCTGTGAGTTTCAAGGCCACATTGGAAACAGCCAAGCATGGTGACTCACGCCTTTAATCCCAGGAAGCAAGCCTTTAATCCTAGGGAAGTGATGGTAGAAAGCAGAAAGATATATAAGGTGTGAGGACCAGAAACTAGAAGCATTTGGCTGGTTAAGCATTCGGCTGGATAAGCTTTCAGGCTTTGAAGCAGCACAGTTCAGCTGGGATTCATCCTGGATGAGGACTCAGAGGCTTCCAGTCTGAGGAAACAGGATCAGCTGAGGAATTGGCAAGGTGATGTAGCTGTGGCTTGTTCTGTATCTCTGACCTTCCAGTATTCACCCCAATAACTGGCCTCGGGTTTGATTTTATTAATAAGAACTTTTAAGATTCCTGCTTCCCTTTATCCTGTTCAGCTATTAGCCAGTCAACTTCTTTATTAAACCAATCACAGTGATACATCTTCACTGTGTACAAAAGGATTACTCCATAACTCCTTTGTTTGTGGGTATAAACATTGATATTTATAATGTGGTTTGATGGTATTAATTCAACCAAGAAGTAGTACTAGGTTCCCACCTAGGGCCTGCGACCTCCTCCATCGTTAGTTCTGGACTGGTTTAAAGTGTGGATTCCTCCTTTGTGGGGCAGTCCTCAGACACAGCCATCAAGCAGTTGGTCACTCCAGTCATGCCACCCGTGGGCATCTTGCCTGGCAGGTTGGTATTGTACTGCCTAAGGTTCCTGCTGGAGAAGACCCTTGATACATCCCTGGTGGCCCGCATAACACCGTTCGGCACTGTGAGAACCAGTCAGCAGGGAGGAAACTGCCAGCTTAGTTCCAGCTTGATGTCTCCCTATCTTGCGCCCAGGGTGTGTAGTCTTTTCAGCGATAGGTTCTTATGAACTAGTCCTGGAGAGTAACTTCCTAGGTAGCTTTTTCTTGCTGTGGTATAACGCACTGACCAAAAACCTCTCGAGAGGAAGGGGTTTGTTTGACTTACACTTCTGTAGTTCATCATGGAGAAGTAAGGCAGAACTGAAGCAGAAACCCCAGAGGAATGCTGCTTATTTGCTTGTTTAGCAACCAACCTTCTTACACAATTCAGGGCCACCTGCCCAGGGGTGTACCTACAGTGGGTCCTCCTACAGAAATCGTAGACGAAATGCCCCACAGACAAGACAAGCCCACAGGTCAGATCCTCCAGAGATGCCCTCTTTCCAGGTGACTCCAACAGTAGCCAAGAGGAATGGAAAGAGCCTTTCCTCTTTCCCAAAAAAGCCTTGGGACCTACTGCGGTACCCCACATCTGGCACTGGGGTATTTTTAGTGCCAGCATTGACTGTCCTATCTGGGTCTCTGCCTTCAAACTCTCTCTTATGTTTGTTTGTTTTTTTATGTTGTTACTTTATATATTTCCTGGGCCACATGTTATCTTTTTTTTTTTAAATTTAATTTATTTTATAATTCCATTCAGTTCTACATATCAGCCACGGGTTCCACTATTCTCCCTCCTCCCACCCCCTCCCCTTACCCCCAGCCCACCCTCCATTCCCACCTCCTCCAGGGCAAATCCTCCCCCGAGGACTGAGATCAACCTGGTAGACTCAGTCCAGGCAGGTCCAGTCCCTTCCTCCCAGACTGAGCCAAGTGTCCCTGCATAAGCTCCAGGTTTCAAACAGCCAACTCATGCAATGAGCACAGGACTTGGTCCCACTGCCTAGATGCCTCCCAAACTGATCAAGCCAATCAACTGTCTCACCTATTCAGAGGGCCTGATCCAGCTGGGGGCCCCTCAGCCTTTGGTTCATAGTTCATGTGTTTCCATTCATTTGGATAATTTTTTTTTCAATAATTGAGTAAAACCGAAATTTATTATAAGCCACAGTCGTCCTAGGGACCTCCATGCTATATATATAGCCTCCATGGTTCTATGGGTTGTAGTCTGATTGTTCTTTATTTTATATCTAGAATCCACTTATGAGTGAGTACATACCATGACTGTCTTTCTGGGTTTGGGTTACCTCACTCAGGATGATTTTTTCTAGTTCCATCCATTTGCCTGCAAATTTCATGCTTTCATTGTTTTTCTCTGCTGAGTAGTACTCATTGTGTATATGTACCACATTTTTTCATCCATTCTTCCGTTGACGGGCATCTAGGTTGTTTCCAGGTTCTGGCTATTACAAATAGTGCTGCTATGAACATAGCTGAGGATGTATCTTTATGGTATGAATCAGCATTCCTTGGGTATATGCCCAAGAGTGTCTTATGTTTTTTAATTGAACTCCAGACAGCAAGTTACTGAATGGCTTTTGTTTTGTTTTGATTAGTCCTCCCAACCCTCACCCTCCAGCTGCCCCACCCAGCCCCTCCCTTTTGACCCCTTCCACCTCCAGCATTTCCCCTCGTCCCTCATCTTACCTTAAGGCACCTCTCCACAGCACACATGTTGGATGCCAGCATTACCTCTTTCTGTTGTACCTAGTTCTAACTTCCTTTTCAGAGTGCTCGAAGGCCGACCAAATAGCTTAATTCCTTTCAGATGCTAAGCTTGAGATGTGGAAATGTAATGTCCCAAACACTAAAAATAGAACAGTCATCATTCTGTCTCCAGTGTTAGGAATAGATGAGGTTTCCTTTTGAAGGAATATCTTTTTCTTTGCCTAGGAAGGCTCATAGTTATCAAATGACATGATCAGATTTTCAAAAGGAAACTCTTATTACTCTTATTTGGTGCTAACATGAGCACACAGAGTGACTTCCGTCCTCCCCCTCCCCCCCATGGTGAAAGATTTCCCTGTAGAGAAGAAAAAAAAAATCCCAAAGAATTTTAGAAAATTGGAAGCTGACCTTGAACCATTGAATTTAATGGTGACTTCCACTGTGTCCGCTGCTGACTAGCAGCTTGAAAGAAGCTGCGTCATTCACTTTCCTGCATGCCTACTTGGTTGCCAAGGTTTTACTGGTTTAATATGCTCTTAGTATAAGTGAAAAGAAATGTTGATTTCAGTTAAAACTGCTTTCTTTGTGGCTAATTCTTTTTCATATACTCCTTCCCCCTACTCAGATGATACACTGTTGAATACACACTACAGATAGTGTATTTTTGTTTATAGCATAGCCCACGATGGCTACAAATTCAGCATGAAGCCTAGATTTACCTTGAACTCCTGATCCACCTGCCTCAGTGATGG
Organism: Peromyscus maniculatus bairdii; assembly: GCF_049852395.1. NCBI lineage: Eukaryota > Metazoa > Chordata > Mammalia > Rodentia > Cricetidae > Peromyscus > Peromyscus maniculatus. Next base: position 96,073,249 of record NC_134861.1, read on the forward strand.
GATTTACAGTGTGTACCACCACATGTAGTATATTCATGGAATCAAAACGAATCATTCTTAATGAATATCTAGGTTAGAACAATTATGCTCATGGAATCATGAAATGATAGCAAAGGCACTTAAAGTTGCATTTTGCTTTGTATTTTGAAGAAAGATGATCTGAGAATTATTTAAAATCAGAGAACTCTTTTAAGAAACTTAGTTTCCCTTGTTATTTTCTCTTCTAGAAAAGTGTAACTTGGAATATTTCAGCTATTTATTTCAACTGAAGTAAATATTTGGTATTTATTTATTTATTTATTTATTTATTTTATTTTATTTTTTTTAAAGATTTATTTATTTATTATGTATACAGAAGAGGGCGCCAGATCTCATTACAGATGGTTGTGAGCCACCATGTGGTTGCTGGGAATTGAACTCAGGACCTCTGGAAGAACAGTCGGTGCTCTTAACCTCTGAGCCATCTCTCCAGCCCAATATTTGGTATTTAAAGCATTCACCTGAAGCCGGGCGGTGGTGGCACACGCCTTTAGTCCCAGCACTGGGGGGAGGCAGAGCCAGGCGGATCTCTGTGAGTTCAAGGCCAGCCTGGGCTACCAAGTGAGTTCCAGGAAAGGCGCAAAGCTACACAGAGAAACCCTGTCTCGAAAAACCAAAAAACAAACAAACAAACAAACAAAAAAGATACAAATGGGAACTTTTTTTTTTTTTTGAGACTGCTTCTCTGTGGAGGCCTGGCTGTCCTGGAACTAGATATGTAGAAGACCAAGCTGGCCTTGAACTCACTGAGATCATCCTACCTCTTGTCTCCAGAGTGCTGAGATTAAAGGCGTGTGTGCCACCACACCTGGCTACTTCAGCTTTTTTTTTTTTTTTTATTTTTTTCCCCCAAGACAGGGTTTCTCTGTAGCTTTGTGCTTGTCCTGGATCTCGCTCTGTAGCCCAGGCTGGCCTCGAACTCACAGAGAGAGATCCACCCGCCTCTGTCTCCGGAGTGCTGGGATTAAAGGCATGGGCCACTGCTGCTCAGCATACTTCAACTTGTAAACAGTATTTTAATGTTGTTACATAATGTTTCACACTCAGTGTGCACCTGAGAACCCAGGGGAGGTATTTTAAGTAACATTTCCTCTAAATCTTTCTTGATGTTTACTTTAGCTCACCAGCGTTTATTTCAAGGTTAGTCTAAGGTCTTGGTATGATACAGTTCCAGTGTAAGTCATAAAGATCACATTGGGAAGGGGATACTGTCCTGCCCAGATGGGTGTTAGATAATATCATTGTGGATGAGCGGCTCTGTTCAAGGTTTTCCAGAGCCGTCTGATGTTGCAAGTTGGACCTGATCTAAGCCATGGCAGCATTCTCACCCTGCTTAACTTTTAAAGGGCCCCTTGTTCATGAACTGCTGTTCTGCCAGTCGCCGGTGATACACAGGGATGATTTGCTGTTCCAGGTCCTCACTGTGCTCCCTTTGCTCACCATTTTCAGTGAACTACTTGTGTTCCTTCATAGTGGTGAGAAATTGCAGTTCGTAGTTAATGCAAGAAACCTAATGTAGGGGCTGGAGACATGGCTCAGAGGTTAAGAGCACTGACTGCTCTTCCAGAGGTCCTGAGTTCAATTCCCGGCAACCACATGGTGGCTCACAACCATCTGTAATGAGATCTGGTGCCCTCTTCTGGCCTGCAGTCACACATGCTGTATACATAATAAATAAATCTTTAAAAAAAAAAAAAAAGAAAAGAAACCAAATGTAATAATGGGCTGTGGAAAGCTGGGATTTTTCTTTACTATATCACAGTGTCTGGGCATAATCCTTTGGAGCTGAGCTAGTGGCAGTTTCTGAATATGCCATCGATTCCCCAGACAACTGTTTTCTTTTCTATTTTTGTATTGCACAGTTTTTATCCTCAATATGGCTTCATGATTGCGAAGTGGCTGCCAGCATTCTATTTGAAATGTTATTGTTGCAGGCAGAGAGGATAACTAGGAAGTGGGAAGTTCTACACAGTATACCTCTTCTCACCCAATGACTTCCATTTCTTTTGGCAACCCCAACTTGTTAGGGAAGTTGAAAGTTATAGGGGTTTTGGTGGATATTTGGTTGTCCTATAAAACAAATTATAGTATAGTAGATATTGGGGATCCAGTTATTGTTCTCTTTGAAGTCAACATTGTGTGTGTGTGTGTGTGTGTGTGTGTGTGTGTGTGTGTGTGTGTGTTTGTGAGTATGTGTCTATGGGTTTTGTTTTTGAGACTGCATCTTGCTATGTAGCCCAGGCTGGCCTTGAATTCTGCCTTTCATTCTCACTCTCCCCATAGCTAGGATTACATTTGTGTGACCATACAGTGGGGACGTTGAACACTGTACACGCTCCTTGGGGAGGCTGGTTTGTGGCAGTAAGACCATTTGCTGCCGTTGTTCTTTGCATTATTTGGTACTTTATTCTTGGTAATATATCATTCATTCATGCAGTTGGTCAATCAGCATTTGGTCTACTCTTGATCCACTAAGATGAGTTAATGCTAACATTTTAACAAAACAAATCAATGTCTATTCATAGCCATTCATAAATGTTTAGTTTTTTTGAAAACAGAGTGTCTTGCTTTGTTCATTCACATTCAGGAGTAGTTAGGAAGCACAACATAGCAGAAGGAGTTCAGATTTTGAGTTCAGGTAGTCCTCAGTTTTAAGTTTTATTTAACAGAGTGATTTAGGATTATTTCTTCTGAGTTTGTTTTGTAAAATGGAAAAAAATAATATCTCCTTGATAAGGTTTTGTAAGCTTTATTTCTGAATGGTAAATATATAAACAAGTTGAGTTTATAAGAATTCTTTGTGTTCATTCCACTCTTCTTCTGCCTGCTTGAAGAAATAGAAGCCTAAGAAATATGGCCACAGTGCGAGCCTGAAGCCTTAGTTCTCTGCTTATCACTCAGGGTTAGCTTCTGTGGTGCACGCTGTTCTGAGGAGGCCTGCCTCTGCTTTTGTTATCAGATGGGTTTTTTTCATGTGATGTTTTTAAATGCAGCATGGCTGTACCTGAGCCCATTCAGGATTAAAAGGAAACATCTAAACCTACCTTGTGCCTTTGAAAATGTGACATAAGGGAGACTGGTGAGAAACGCTTACCATGTATCAGTTGAATGTAGCTGAGACAGCAACACCAGTGGTAACTGATTCTGTAAGTAATTTTGTTCCTGATGTAAACAGTTTACAGCACCCTGAAGACTTTCAGTAGCCACTTTGTGCTCAGGATTACTTTATTTTGAGACTACTTGGGGGCGGGGGAGAAAAATGGTTTCTGTCCCCAAACTCAGAGTCTATAGTTTTTTAAGCATAGAAAAGATAGGAAACCATTGTTTATTGTACAATAAACAGAATAAAAACCTTCACAAGGAAAGTGTGGGCTGATGAAAAGCGGGGACTCACTTGGGAAGCAGAGTTTGTTGAGCAGAACCTTGAAAATGTTAGATGCCTGGGAATGAGTGTGCTGTGTCCTAGAGCACAACAAGAATGCCTGAGAAAGGAAGTGTCAACCCGGAAGTGTTAGGGATGGCTTGAGAAAGGGGGGAAAGGGAGAGGACAGAGAAGGGCAGATCTAGAGTCAAAGACCCAGGGAAGTGGAATGCCAGTGAGTGGGAGTCAGGTGATTGCCATGCCTGGGCAGCCAGTGAGAGTCCGGAGACAGAGGAGCCAGGCTGCTGAAGTTGCAGCAGGGGCATCTATCCCAGTGCTGATGTAGGAAGAGGGAGGAAACAAATTAAAATGGAGCATGTGTGTGGAGCCACAGTGAGGAGGGCTGGATGATCTGGGGGGTTTCAGAGGATCGGAACAGTATTCCTTCTTAGCAGGAGGTTCTAGAACAGATCCTGTGAGATTTCAAGTGGCAGAAGAGTCTAGAAGGAAGGGAGAGAGTTAGGTGGAGGAATTCCTGTAATCAAAGCAGCTTTCCTGGGAAATGAGGGGAAGATTGCGTGGGTGTTTTGAGCAGAGTGGGAAAGTGATTTACGCAGCACTTTGGAAATTTACACAATAAGTCGCTACATCGAATTTATTTTCTGTGTTCTTCTGCTATCTGCCCATTGTTAGAGCAGGCCAGCAGAGGATCTTGGCTTTTGATAAAATGTGTGAGGTGTTTGTTTCATTGCAAATACTTTGTGATAAGTTGGTTGCTTGATCACTTAATCTAGGCCTGGAGTTTGTGTTTAAGATGAGCCAGACAAGCTGTAAATTCAGAAACGGTCTCAATGAAAACGAATCCCTTTCTGTTGTCCAGCACTCTGCTATTGTAGCTGGGTTTAATTTGCCATTAGAGCAATTTTATTGTCAGCCTTTAGGCTTATTTATTGATGATGAAAATCACTAGGATTCAAATCTTTAAAGTAATTGAGAATGCTTTCTGAAAATTGTTTTGACTATTAAAGAACTTTTCGTCCTCTCGGAGATTAACATTGAATTTGGCATGTGTCTACTAGAAGCTTTGAAATGAATCCTAACTTTGGATCTAAATCCAGGTAAATGTTTTATCTGGTATACCATCAAATGTGAGTCAGTTCAATAAACACAGTAAGTATTTGGCCACTCGATGTTAACTTTTTAAAAGCTTTTGCTATTTATTTTGTGTGTGTGTGTGTGTGTGTGTGTGTGTGTGTGTGTGTGTGTGTGTGTGTAAGTGTGGAAGTGGAACACAGCACGTGTGTGGAAGTCAGGTCAACTTTATGGAATTGATTATTTTCACCTTTATACAAGTTTGGGAGTTGAACTCTGTTATGAGGCTTAGTAGCAAGAACCTTTACCCACTGAGCCCTCTTACAGACCCCTGATGTACACGTTTCATTTTTAAAAAACACATGAAATTCCTTCACTATCTACAAATACTTAATTGTTGCTTATAGTGATCTGGTTGACTCACTTAATCTGGTAACTTTGAGATGTGGTCCAAGATTCTAAAACAGCATCCTAACTAGCCAGGTCACGAAGGGTTCACATGCCTTGCCTTGATTAGTAAGATGTACTCAGTGGTGTTCTAGTGTTTCCTTTGCTGCTACTTGTAAAACAAAGTTCTTTTTTAAGCTTTGAAAAATTACATGTATTAATATAGTGAGTGCATGTGTGCTCACGCATCCTATGCCTCCTCATGTGTGAAGGTCAGAGGACTGTTTGTGGAAGTTGACTCCGTCCTTCCATTGTGTGGGACCCAAGGATTGAGCACAGGCCATCTGGCCTGGTGGCCGCGCCTTTACTACCTGAGCCATCTTTCCAACTCAGCAATGTCTAAGAAAATCCCCAGAGGGGATAATGTTAGTCTGCCACCTAAATTAACGAGCTCCTGGTTCACTTACTCACTTGAAAATATGTTACTTCTTGACTATGTGAAAAAGATTTAATCAAGAATATTTTTGAGAAAAAAATTATTTATTATTATTGGGAAGGGGGTTGAATCAAGAGTTATGATATCTGACCTGAAGATTCTTTTTAATGTGAAGTAGGCTAATTGATTCCCATGCATTGTATAATTTAGGCCAAGTGTTTTATAATAGAAGCAAGAAGTACTTGAGGCTGGGTGAGTGCCTTTCAAAGATGTTAGGTAAAAAAAAAAATTATCGATTTCAAAATATACTGCTTTAATGTAAAAATTTGATCCTTCAAAGCAGTGTATGGTACATTCCCCTGCTGTCTTTCTTCCTACAGCTATGGAAATCAAGATGACACTAGATAAATTATGCAAAGTAATATAGATAATCAGTGGAAAAGTCCATGTTTTGCATCTATGCAATCTGGTTCCAAGCCTGTATTCTTAATATAACACTAAATAATTCAAGTGAAAACCATTACTAACTTTTGGTTGGAGCTGGAAATAATGTACTTACTAAGATATGCCTGTTAGAGACGTTTTGACCAGCCCCACACAGTGTGCTTCATGCATCGAAAATTGTCTCTTAGTTTGTTGGACAGCTGTTATTTATAGAACTCAAAACTACTACAAAGTTTTCTTCCCTTTTGAATCAGTTCTTTCAGGGAACACGGATTCTTTCTTTGATCTTCATTGGAAAGGTAGAGTTTGCACACTAGAGTTCTTGTAGACAAAAATTTAAATCTGTTAACCATTTCCCTCCACTCTGTTCATACCTTTTCTTTTTTATTATTAGGAATTACATACTCCTTTTAGGAATTACATACTCTTTTCCACAGGCAGGTAGTGCACATGACCATGTGGCTCTTTTGTAAAGCAAGTTGTTCTGTTGACCACAGAAAGGCAGGAGCTGTGTGGACTTTAGTAACTGTGCGCTATCTAACCTGTTGGTATCTTTAGAATAGATAGAACTTGTGTACTATCCCACCCCCAGAGATAGAATCTGTCACCTTCCTCCTTTATATCCAGGTCCCTACCTGAGGGACCTGCATCCTTCCTTTCCCTTGTTGTGCAAAGCCAGGAGGAAGCTTTGCTGATGGCACCCTGATCTGCTTGTCTTCCTTAACATGGACGTGCATGTTAAGTATAAATGTGGCTGCTGAAAAGGATTTCTGCATAGGAAACTTGCCTCTTCCCCCCCCCCCCCCAATAGAGTATCACATATTTTTCTTTTTTCTCACATTATATAATTTGTCAAAATTTCTGACACTTTTGAACTATTAACACCATCTTCAACTATAACGTTTAGGTTTGAAATTTCCTTTTAATGGAGTTGCTAAATATTGGATAAAACTGAAGCATTATCATTGTATGGGTGGGAAAGGAGCTTTCATCTATTTCGATTTCCTTAAGAGGATGAAGGAGCAAAGAAGCTAGGTACCGCAATTCTCAAAGTAAGACAGGTTCTCATTATGTTGACCAGGCTAGCCCCAAATTTACAGCGATCTACCTGCCTCTGCTGGTGTGCTGGGATTAAGGGCATGTATTCCCACCCATCTTTTACATTTTTTAAACTAAAATCTAGTATGTGTATGTACATGGTATGTGTGTATGCTTGCTTGACGTAGTGTGAATTACCCCGTGCGCTTCAAGTTCAGATTATTTTTCCTGCTTAATGTAAAGGATTGAAAAGGATACAACATGATTCTCTCTCTCTCTCTCTCTCTCTCTCTCTCTCTCTCTCTCTCTCTCTCTCTCTCACACACACACACACACACACACACACACACACACACACACACAGAGGTTTCTCTGTGTAGTTTCGGTGCCTGTCCTGGAACTCGCTCTGTAGACCAGGCTGTCCTCGAACTCACAGAGATCCACTTGACTCTGTCTTCTGAGTGCTGGAATTAAAGGCGTGCGCCACTACCACCTGGGTCAACATGATTTTCTGATCCATCATTTCAGCTTTTTTTTAGTACCCTCCATTGTGAACCTTTCAAATATAGGCCTTCTGTCTTCCAGTCATAAGCCACAGCTAAGTCACCTTTTTTTGTTTAAACATTTAGAATGCTTTCTGGAGTCAGAAAGCATTTCTGTCATTTAAACTGAGTCCAAGAAATGTAGGACTGCGAGGCACTCAGCACATCTTTTTAGGGATCTTCCTTACAGGGACTGGCTGTTTTTTTTCTTTTTTTTTTGGTTTTTCGAGACAGGGTTTCTCTGTGTAGCTTTGCGCCTTTCCTGGAGCTCACTTGGTAGCCCAGGCTGGCCTCGAACTCACAGAGATCCGCCTGGCTCTGCCTCCCGAGTGCTGGGATTAAAGGCGTGCCACTTCTGCCCGGCCTTGATTACACTTTTATGTAATTCTGTAAGTTAATGACATACAGCTTAATTTGTTAGGACAGAACTATTCAGTTGTCTTTCTCCTAAATGCCTGGAGGGCCAAAAAAGGGTTGGCACCCGAGTAGAGCAACAATAGTGATAGAAACCACAGTGAACTTGGACACCCCAGCCACTGGTCACCTGGAGGGCTACCATAGCTCCTAACTTTTCTCTCCAGGGTTTCTCTATGACACCTTTCTTTTTTTTTTTTTTTTTTTTTTTTTTTTTTCCGAGACAGGGTTTCTCTGTGTAGCTTTGCGCCTTTCCTGGAGCTCACTTGGTAGCCCAGGCTGGCCTCGAACTCACAGAGATCCGCCTGCCTCTGCCTCCCGAGTGCTGGGATTAAAGGCGTGCGCCACCAACGCCCGGCCTATGACACCTTTCTTAATTTCTGGGATATTCGAATTTCTAACTATTGGCTAAAATATACATAGCTTTGCAAAATATAGCGTGGCCAATTTCTCTACCTGCCAACCAAAACAACTCTGTAGGCCAAACCAAGGCCATGGCCTGGCAACCTGTGCCCTAGTTTGTCTTAGCTTCACTCACATGAATTCACTGTACTTTGTTTCAACATTTATTGGGGGATAATAGTGTAGTAGTGATTCCATGTGGCTGATGAGCATTTCTCCCTCCCGTATCCCTGAAGTCAAGAACAAGCCACCCCTAAAGCAAAGGAAGATATCCCGAGTGTACATGTATCAGGTACTTGGTTACCATGGTTTTTCTTAGAAAAATTTTATTGTCAGTCTTTGTTTCTCAGGGCCAGCGGTTCTTTTTCCTGCCTTCACATTCAGTATCTCTGTGCTGTTTCTATGAATGTTCTTTTCATTGGCAAGAATTGTAAAAGAAAAATCCTTCTTAGAGAAACTGTAGAAGGAAAGTCACGTTGTATCTGACTTTAGCTGCACAAACTTCCAGACATTCTTCCTCGCAGCATTAAAATTCCTTAGCCTTAACACTATTCCTTTCAAATGTGCTTCTTAAACAGAAGAATGGCCGGCTTTAAGACTGTTAATGAAAAGACCCACAGAAGTAATCTAAAGGGCCAACCTCTTAACTGTGTAAGATCTGACCCCAATCCATCAGGGGAGATGGAACTGAGCTGCCATTTATTGTGGCTTAGTTTGGAGAAATCCATACAATAATCTAGTGAGAGTTCTGCTTCTGACCAAGATGGAATAACAGTAATGAAATTTACTCAACTTCCTGTGACAGTTAGAATACAGACAAACTAACTGAAAGAATTTTCAATACACTGAACATCAGGTAATGAAAGGCAGTAGTCCCCAAGAGCTGGGCATGACTTGGGCTGTTTATGATTTCCTAGCTAGTCGATGTTGAGAGAGTTTCCAGGATGTGCTCTGGACAGGGGGCAGTTGGTGGAGAGATGACTGTCTGGGTTCAGATGCAGCTGGGTGTTGAGGCAGCTAACATTAACGAGTGTTGTGGAGACTACTGGAAGGTGCTGGAGTGCTGGAGCCCCATGGAGAGGGGCCTTTGAGTTTGCAGCCAAGTAAACTGAATCACTAACGTGTGAGGAAACTGCCCAGGGTCAAAAAGGAACCCAACAAAAGAACCAGAAGGAACATTTGCCCTTGCATTAGGCCAAGGACAGCACCTGTTCCTAAGAAATAGCCTGGGAAATCTCAAGACGCCCAAGTGTTGGGTAAGGTGCACAGAAGACACCCAAGTGTTAGGTAGGGTGCACAGAAGACACCCAAGTGTTAGGTAGGGTGCACAGAAGACACCCAAGTGTTGGGTAGAGCACATAGAAGCAAGTTGTACAGGAAGCGACTGTTGGCCCAGACTGAGCATTGGCCTGGATAAGCCTAAGACATCTTTAAAACAAGACCTGAGAGAAACAAACTAGTTCCTCAAATAATTTCACTGACTTTGTACAACAGAAAATGTCAGTAACATAAACTCGAGCATATATAGTCCAACAATGGCTGTCTACCAACAAAAGTCCAAGAATCCAGTAGTTGTTCAGTCCACAAGGCTGGCTGTCTCAGGAGGTCTTTATATACACTGGAATCCTGAAGAAGTAGGCTGTCAAGCCAGTGACAGAATGGACTTGCTAGCAAGGTGAGAGCAAGCAGGCAAGAGCAAAAGCTTTTTTCTTCCATGTCCTTTATATAGTGTACCAGCAGAAGGTGTGGCCCAGATTAAGGGTGGATCTTTCCACCTCGAAAGGTCTGGATTAAAAGTGGGTCTTTCCACTTCAAATGATTTAAGTAAGAGAAAACAAACAACAAAACAAAACAAACAAACAAACAAACAAAAAACCTCACAGGTATAGCCAGCCACTTGGGTTTTAGTTAATCCCAGATGTAGTTAAATTGACAACCAAGAATAGCTATCATACTTCATGAACCTCAAACATATGAAGGAGAAAATATCACTGAGGTATATCCTTAAATAAAATGTTCTAAGTCTGTGATAAAAAGTATGCAGTGGTGGCACACGCCTTTAATCCTAGCACTTAGGAGGCAGAGGCAGGCGAATCTCTGAGTTCAAGGCCAGCCTGGTCTACAGAGTGAGTTCCAGGACAGCCAAAGAAAAGAGACAGGCTGGTTTATAGAGAAACTGTGGTAAGGATGCAGACAGTGCAGCAGACCTTTAAAGTACTGAAGAAGTTCTAACCACAGGAGGTAGCTTCTATAAACAAAGCTTCTATAAACAAAGCTACAAGAAATGTTTCTGGAGATACAATACTTTAAAAGAATTAACCATGTGCAAATTGTTGAGGCAGACGTGTAACAGTGATTCCAAATGAATCTACAAAACGAAGCACTGGAGATGATTATATTGATATATTCACATATACACACATATACACTCATGCTTAGTCAACAAGAAGAGAAGGGGAGAAATAGGTATGACATTTTAAGAATAAAAAATGATAAATCTAATATTGCTTACTCCCCTGTCCACACTGTTGCTCTGAAATACTTATCCTGAATTTATTAAGTTTTATCATCTGGTAGTTGAAATAAATATAGCAGCCACGTATCAGTCATTGCCTATAGACAGCATTCTAGCTAGCCTTAAAGGTCTCCAAGGTATAACCTCTGTTCCATGGCTTGCTAAGAGGATTTAGTACAAATGTTTAAATGACAAAGAATCCAATGCAATTGCAAAGAGAAAAGACAATTGGGCAAAGTCTAGGGAAAATAGTCACAAACTTCCAAGATGTCTCTCCCGCTGAAGTCACACCGGATGTGTTTAATTATCAGCAGTGAGTTGAGACGCTGTGTGTTGAAATGTTGTCTTCCAGGAATCTTTACTGAGAACCAGAACCCACGGCTTTTACTGGCAATCGACTGTGTGGGCGCACTTGGTCTAATACATGTTTAAGTTCCAGCTTCCCAGAAGGAATGCAGGTGTTCAGCGTAAACCACCGTGTTTGCACAGACCATTTAGACACAGTGCACCGCTCAGAAGAGTCCTGGTACTGCATTCTGGAAGTGGTGGGAAACCTCCTGCAGTGCGGGTTCCCAGATGTCAGCCAGAAGCCAACATCCCAAGCTGGCTTGGCTGCTTTAACTCTTTCTGCGTCACTGTGTACAGAATAAACACTTCCCTTGCACATGTCTTCCTGGTAGGAAGGTTTTCCTTTGCTAGATTCTGTCTCCCTACCATTAGCTAGAGGTAATGGATGTGGGTTGCTTGTATTCTTACATCAGTGGTTCCAAGAATGCTGGCATCTACCTCCTTTTTCTTTTTTTAGATTTATTATTTTTATTTTATTTGTTTGTTTATTGGTTTTTCAAGACAGAGTTTCTCTGTAGCCTTGGCTATCCTGGAACTCACTCTGTAGACCAGACTGGCCTCAAACTAAGAGATCCGTCTACCTCTACCTCCTGGATCGGACTGCCTCTGCCTCCTGAGTGTTGGTTGGGATTAAACATGTGTGCCAGGCTTATTTTTTATTATTTTTAGTGTGTGTATGTGTGTACTATTTGTGTATGTCTATGTGGGTATATGCATGTGAGTACAGGCGCCAGATGAGGCTAGCGGTGTAGAAGCTGGAGTTAGAGAGGGTGCTGGGACCTGAAGTTGGGTCCTGTGAAGAGCAGTAAGTGATTTTATCTGCTGAGCTGTCTGTCCAGCCCCTCCCTCTGGACTCTGTGTGATGATAAACATGACCAGCAAGAGGAGGACTATACTCAGTGTGCTTCACATCTTGGTGTGAAAAATGTTCAGTGAGGGTTCTGTGATGATAAACATGACCAGCAAGTAGCTGAGAATGATCTTGAACCACTGATCCACTTGGCTGCACTGTATTGATGTTACTGGCATGTGCTTGAGCAACCACACCTGTTCACATGGTGCTGGGGATTGAACACCAGGCTTTGTGCCTGTCAGCTGAGCACTCTGCCATGTGAGCTCAGTCCCAGTCCACTGAAGACGAAATCTACCAATAAACCAAACAGGAAATCAAAGTCTCACTTACAGACCAAGCCAAGAACCCCACTCGCAATTGCTTTTAGTTAATTCATTAAAGACCCTGCTTTTACTAAAGCCACGGTGCTGTAATTTTCCATGCACAGGGCTTTGTCTGTGCTACTTTTAAAATGATCACCTTTTATAACATGGACCTTCATCGTTTCTAAGTTACTATTTCTTGTTTTGACTTTTAGGAGTTTTAGGTTCAGTGTGTTTTGTATGGATGTTTCTATAAGCATAGATACAGATTTTTAATCATTTATTTAACCCTTCGGATTCCTACTTTCATCCCTTTCTGTCAACTTTAAGAATTCCTACTTACAGAAAGGAGGAAACAACTGGTGAGAAAATGACCATTTTATAGACAATATAACATTGCCTTGAAAAGCCTGGTAGAGATCCTGTAGGCTCCCAGAACGACAGGAAGATCTCTCTGATAGTCTCTGCAGATCCTTTTCTTCATTCTCAACTTCTCTGTAGGACACCATCTCTATCCTTTGTCATAAGAAAGTGCACTGAGCCGAGAACATTCTGCTCAGCTCTGCAGTCTGTCAAGAGTACCATGGAGAACACTAGTCTTTCTAATTGGCAGGTGCTTTACCATTAAAAGCAGCCAGGCGTGGTGCCACATACCATGATTATAAAAACTCAAAAGGCTGAGGCAAGAGGCCAGCCTGGGCTTACACATCAGTGTGGCAATTTCAAAGCTACTATTTTGTTTTCAATTCATGGTCTTAAAGAACTCTCAGGCTGATTTCACTCAACCTGAGCTCCACACGTTGTCTAACTCGGGCACTTGAGAAAGTTAGCAATGACGAAATATGTGTTATGTGAATATGAGAGTAAACAATTACTGATATTAGTATTTATCATTTAATATATACTTAGAATCTGTACTAAGAACTGTCCTAGGCACATGGGGTCACTAGTTAATGAAACAAACTATACTCAATTTGCTTCACATCTTGGTGTGAAAACTATTCAGTGAGGCTTCTGTAACATATTGTTAGGCAGTGAAAATGCTGCAGAGCACTATGTGAATAATGGTGTGAGAGATGGGGTCGGGATGGGATAGCGCTGCTGCTTTAGACTGAAAAATCTCTTTGTGAAGTCGCAGTTGATTACATGACTGAATGAAGTGGCCAGCCCCAGCCAGTCCCTAAGGCTAGAGTTGAGCCTGTCAGGACCAAAATGGACAGAGTGAGTAGTGGAAGTGGAGAGAAGCCTGGTGAAGAACCGTGTAGGGAACTGTAAAGTGAAATAGGATTGTAAATTTTTATTTTAAGTGCGATGAGATGTCATAAAGCAGAGAAAGAATATGGTGGACCAACACTCAAAAAGTATCACCATAGTGGAATAGACTCTAGGTAGATGAGAGGAACTGTAATGTCCTGTTACCATTTCTAGACCTTCACTGTATGATATGTTACGCCAAATGCATGCATGGGCATTGATGTGTACAGTTGTCAAAATTGAATAAAATTCTAAAGTTCATTTTCTTAGTTGCTGTAGTCGCCTTTCAAAAGCTTATGAGTCTCATGAGCTCTGTGACTGTTTGAGCAGTACAGATACATGTCAGGGAGCACTGTGCCAGACAGTTGCGAGTACTTACTTTGTAGTGTAGCACTAGAGGCATGGAACCAGTCAGTTACATTTAAGACATAATTTGAAAGTAGAACCAACAAAATTTCTAAGAGTATGCTTATGGAATGTAAGGGAAAAATAGCAGCTGATTGATGCCAAATAAATGACTCTAATTCTATTCAGAGCAATAGTAGTTGGGATCAAAGATTCAGTTTTGTTTTGTTTCATTTTATATGGTGCTGGAGAATGACCCTAGGGCCTTTTGCATATGAGGCAGATGTTTTGCCACTGAGTTAAATCTCCAGCTCTAAGAACTCAATTTGGGGTTTGATAAATGACATTTCTTAAAATTGATTATCATATGAGTATCACTAAGTTTAGCTACATGGAATTTAGTGTTATAAAACTTTTCCAGTTACGAGTTTTGCACTGATCATCTGCACTGTAACATGCCAGGACTTTTCTTACCACTGAGGACACAACTATTTGTTCTGTGAATATATCAGAAAAGTCCCCAGACTTCCAGCTTAGGGTTGGGCAGATTTATGAACCTGTTTACATGATCGTATAGAAGCTCACAATTACAAAGTGAAATAATTATATCTAGAAATTTCAAAAGTTTCTAAGTGGGCCTAAGGAACAATAGAAGCCAAGAGGAGGAAGTCTAGTGAAGAAAATGTATAGAGTGCTATTCTTGATGCATACAACGCCAGAGGTATACGGTACGTGTTAGGCGTGAGGGACACCTGGAGTGGTATGTGTTATTGGAAGTGAAGATAAGTGTTCGCTGACAGATTTCCTGTGAGCCTGGCGTAGTAGCCAGTGCCTGGAATTCAGCTTTCAGGAGAACTGTTAGAGGTGAGGCCAGTGTGGTTAGTGAGGCCGCAGACCAGCCAGAGCTGCAGAGGGGACCCGGTCTGTGCTGGCTGGTTTTGTCAACTTGACACAAACCTAGACATGCCTGGGAAACGGGCATCTCAACGGAAGAACTGCTTTAGTAAGACTGTCTCAGGTCACGTCTGTGGGCATTTTCTTGGTTAGGGATTGGTGAGGGTGTTGTCACCCTGGTCAGGTGGTCCTGGGAGCTCTAAGAGAGCAGACTGGGTACAAGCCATGGAAAGCGGCCCAGTAAGCAGTGTCCGCCATGGACTCTGCTTCAGTTCCAGCCTCCAGGTTTCTGCCTTGAGTTCCTGCACTGGCTTCCCTCAGTGATGGACTGTGAGGAGGTAATGGGTAAGCCAACTAAACCCTCTCCTCCCCAAGTTGCTTTTGGTCACGCTCTTTATCTTTTTCAGCAACAGAAAACCAAATTAGAACACATAACATAATTGGAGAGAATTATGGTGGAGGGAATTGAAGTGAATTATTCAAGTCATTTTCAAGGTTTTCCTCTACTGCTTCTTAAGGAATTGGCTTTTATACGCCATATGGCAAATTTGTTATAATCTATCATCCTTTTCCTCTATTCTTATATAATTCCCAGTGATAAAATGGGATAGCCTAAAATTTAACCCCTTAGGACCACTAGGAGGTAGGAAGACTTGAGCATGGACTTAGAGAAAAAACACATCTGAATGTACTATTGCATTTGTTAAATAAGGAAGTAGAAAATGTATATAAATAAAGCAGACTTTGTGAAGGAACTTGAAATTTAACTGTAGTTGAGGTATGGTGTATATGTTCATTATATCAGCAGTGCTGGGTAGTTAGACATGAGATCCTGACATAGTTCTGAGTCATGAACCTTTGAAAAAGGTTTTTGAGTTTTCACTGTACTCCTCTACATGAATATATGTACTATATTAATGAGTCATCCTGTCACATCCTTTGTTTTAAGAATGGGGCTTTCAGAAGCTGTGTTTCATGTACAGATACCATTTATGTAGTATTTTTGAAATGAGTTGAAATTATTTCAATAAAAAGGAGATCATAGATTTTTATATTATTATCTTGAATGGAAAAAAAGTAAAATGTTCTGTAAATAGAAGATAAGTACAAAGTCATTAACAATATGATCCATGAAAATGAGTAGATAGCCTGCCTGTGCAGCAACACTCCAACCTAGGACATGTTTCTATTTGTTCAAAGGGGAGATTAGCAACAACAACCACAAACTGGGAGTTCCTCCATTACCCCATCAGAAGACCCAGGAGGGAATTAAGACAGCAGTTCGCTTATTGTTGGCAAGCTTTTCTAGAATTTAGATTGAGAAATAATGTCTCTTATCATTAGCATCACCCTAAGAAAAGTTGTAGTTTAAGCCAAAGGTGGTAACCATACATGTTAGAAAAATGTAGTATGGTGATACGAGTTTGTCTTAGGGTTTCTATTGCTGTGAGGAGACACCAGGACAACAGCAACTCTTATAAAGGAAAACATTTAATTGGGGCTGGCTTACAGTTCAGAAGTTCAGTTCATTATCATCATGGTGGGAAACATGGCAGTGTGCAGGCAGACATGGTTCTGGAGATGGAGCTGAGAGTTCTACATCTTGTGTAGGTGTGGGCATAGCTTGAGCATACATGTGATTTCAAAGCCTGCCTCCACAGTGACACACTTCCTCCAATAAGACCACACCTACTCCAACAAGGCCACATCTCCTAAGAGTGCCACTGTCTGTGAGGGCCATTTTATTTCAAGCTGCCACATTCCACTCCCTGACCCCCAAGGACTTGTAGCCTCATCATAATGCAAAAATGCATTAAGTTTAACTTCAAAAGTCCCCATAGTCTATCACAGTCTCAAACTTACTTAAAAGTCTAAAGTTCAAAGTTTCTTCTGAGATTCATGCAATCTCTTGACTATAATCCCCTATAAAATAAAAAGGCAGAACACATACTTCTAACATATAATGGCACAGGATATATATTACCATTCTAAAATATAGGGAAGGGAGCATAGTGAGGAAATACTGGACCAAAGCAACATGGAAAACCATCTGGGCAACCTCCAAACTCTGCATCTCTATGTCTTATGTCAAAACAGTCTTCAGATCTCCAACTCCTTTCAGCTTTGTTGACTACAATACACTTCTTTCTCTTGGGCTGGTTCCACTCCCTGTTAGCATTTTTCCTTGGCAGGTGTCCCACGGCTCTGGCATCTCCAACATCTTTTGGTCTCCAAAGCAATCTAGGGTTCACCTTCACAACTTCATGCAATGACCTCTCTACACCTCCATTCAGGGACACCCCTGACACATGCCTGGCCTTAGTGGCTTTCCTTAGACACAGAGGGAAATACCAGAATGTCTTTCTTCTGTCCTTAATTCTAAAGCCAGAACCACGTGGCCAAAGCTGTCAAGCTTTGCTCTTGCTGGGGCTGAAACATGGCCTCCTCTTTCAATTACATCTTCACTAGCTTTCTGCTTTTGATGGTTTCCTTCACTGCCTGAGCTTGGCTGTTCTGGAATTTGCTCTGTAGACCAGGCTGGTCTCAAACTCAGAGATCTGCCTGCCTCTGCCTTCTGAGGCGTATATCACCACACCCAACTCCAAGCTTTTCTTTGTTGCCTTTTCACAAATTGGAAATTTAGCTGGGTGGAATCTTGCCCTGATATCACCATTCTCTTTATTCCATTTCTTAGTCTGTTTATCTCCTTGCTTACAGGACTTAGCTCCATTCCACTTTCTGGTGCTTTTTTTCCTCAAATATTTTTCCTTGCTCAGCTTGTTCCTTTTCATTATATATCTTCATTAGAGTTAATCCTAGTAACCACACAGTAGAGTCTGTACTAGGCTGTTTTGAGATTTCCTCTGTCAAGGGAATTATTCCAAATTTCTTCACATTAGCCTCAGACAAACTTTCAGTCAAGGGCAAAAAGCAGCCACATTCTTCACCAAAATATCATAAGAATGATCTCTTAGCCGGGAGGTGGTGGCGCACGCCTTTAATCCCAGCACTTGGGAGGCAGAGGCAGGCGGATCTCTGTGAGTTCGAGGCCAGCCTGGGCTACCAAGTGAGTTCCAGGAAAGGCGCAAAGCTACACAAGAGAAACCCTGTCTCGAAAAACCAAAAAAAAAAAAAAAAAGATCTCTAGGCAACATACTAAAATTCTTCACTGAAACCTCTTGAGCCAGGCCCTTCACACTTCAAATCACTCCTAGCATCACTGTCTTCCATGTTTCCACTGGTGTGGCCCACTAAGCAGTGATTACAGCAGTTCACTACTTCCTAACCCAAAGTACCAAAGTCCACAATTCCTAAAAACAAACAAAAACAACAACAACAACAACAAAAACTCACATGTTCAGGCCTATCACAACAATACCCCAGTCCCTAGCCCCCATAATCTCATAGGCCACTCTCCAGCCTGCTGAGCTGCCTGCACGCTGTGCAGTGTGCTCCAGGTTCCTAGCTTTGTGAGCTGTCACCCGTGCTGGGGTGGGCTGTGGAGTCATTTGAGTCATTTCTACTCCTGTAAGTAACCTCTCACCCATACTCCTGTAAATTACACCCCCCACACCCCAAAAAAACTTTCATGATTTACCAAGTTGGACTTAGATGGTGTCTCAGTCACTGTTCAGTTGCTGTGAAGAGACACCATGACCAAGTCAACTATTGTAAGAGAAAGTATTTAATCGGGGGCTTGCTAATAGTTTGGCATTAGAGAGGAAAAAACAAAACCAAACCAGTAACTTATTGAGTTCTTGTAACAGGACAGAGGAATTACTTCCTTTCCTTGTTTTTCAGATACTAGAAAAAAATTCTTCACAAGCTTTTATGTCATCATCATAGTCTTCTTTTTCTCCTCCTCCTCCCCCTCCTCCCCCCTTTCTCTTTCTTTCCGTTCTTCTAATACTGAAATATGAATAGAGAGACCTAAAGTCTGGTGATGGTTTTCTTGTGAGTTTATAATATTAACACCAGTATATATTTTCAAAAAACCATGTCAGTAATTCTGTATGTGATCCTAGGTAAACCAACTGACAAAGTTAAGGTTAGCCAAAGCCCAGTTTCTTCTTTTCAAAGTGTGTGTGTGTGTACTGTAGGCAGGGTTTTCTGTTCTACCCTCTTGCTCCCAAATAACCACACAGAGACTTATTAATTATAAATGTTCAGCTGAAAGCTTAGGCCTGTTACTAACTAGCTCTTTCAACTTAACCCATATTTCTTATCTACACTCTACCACAAGGTGGTACCGTTCTTCAGCACTTCACATTCCTTTCCTGCTTCCTCTGCATCTCGCTGGATACTCTGCCCTATTTCTTCCCTGTCCTGTCTTTTTGTCCGCAAGCCCTGCCTAACCTCTTCCTGCCTAGCTATTGGCCATTTAGCCCTTTGTTAAACCCATCCAAGTAACAGATCTTCACATTGCACAAAAGTGCACATATGATTATTCCATAGCAGATATACATTGTTGTTTATATATGCAAGCACACATATGCCATGGCATGTATAGATATTAGAGGATAGCCTCGGGCATCAGGCTTCACCTTCTTAAGCTCAGTTTTAAGTGGGACATTTGGAAATAGAGATCTTTGAAAGGACATTAACACTCTTTGAACCCTGTAGTAGAATGGTCTCTTTTGCTTTTGCATGGTTCTCCAAACTGAAAGTTAACACACAACCCAACATTTGCTACGTCTAGATAACTAAAGTCCTTTGCTGATCGGAGTACAGAGAGGTGTTCTCAGGGTGCTTCATTCATGTAGGCTCTTGCTCATGTTACATATATTATAATGTTCACTTATACTGGGTCATATTTTTTCATGCTCATTAGTCATATTCCTATGATTAAGTCTTATTTTCACAATCTAAAATCTTCAGATATCATAGATATTCCTAGTAAAATCACTGCAGTGGAGATGATCGCAGAAATAAACATCAAATAATAGTTACTGTTCTGTGGCCTCAGCTATGGTTCGTTTTAAGTACCCCAGTGTTTATAACTGATTGGTCCTGGGTAAAGATTTCATTTTTTGTTTATTTTTAAGAATTGAGTGTTTCTTGTGAAACTTCCCTGTTTCTCCACAAAGCATATATCAGCCTGTTGTATTATGTGATACCTCTAACTGGATTTATCTGGTTTCTCTCTGGCTTATTGAATTCTGCGCACTCAGCAAGCAGAGTGTAGGCTGGGGTTCATGACTGGCTGGGGGTGGAGCAGGAAGAAGTCCTTTTGGGGAAGTAGTCAAATCAACAGTTCTGGGGTCAAAAACGCTTGTGTTTACTGTAGGAAATTGAATGCTTAGTTCGAAATTGTGTCTCCCTTCTGGAAAGCAACCTTTCAGTATCATCTGCCTGTACCACATAAATTTTATGTGGGTTCATTTCTAGCCTCAAGTCATTGCTTTATGCCTTCAAAAACAATAAGATTTCCTGTAAAGGCAGCATGCCTCCTTAACAAAAGGTGTTCATGATCACTCTGAGAACAGTTTAGCACTTATTTGAGCCTCTTGTAAAATACCTATTTATTTATTTATTTGTTTGTTTGTTTGTTTATTTTTGGTAGAAGACCTGACTAAACTGATAGGAGGGAACCGTTTTTCCCACATAGTGTGAACTTAGATCTCCTTCAGATTGTTAATGGTTTGGAGTATGGGATGCCGAGAACTCTGGAGGGCTTGTTTCAGAGTGGACAGTGCGAACACTGATGCTTCTGTAATCCAGGAGACTCACTACTGAAGCACAGAGTCCAGAGATGGTCTGAAGTGGTGAAATAAGTTCCTATGAAAGATACATGAGGATGTTTCTATTTTCTTTCTCTTTCTCATTCTTTTATCAAACATATTCTTTTAAAAATACGTAATTAGCCTACCTTAATTGTACACAATAGTGGGTTTTTTTTTATGACATTTTCATATCTGTTTAAATGTTTCCTGATTATATTCACCCATTACCTCTCCCTCATCATCATCACCTTCTCTTTCCAAGTTGTCCCTTTCATTCTTTTAAACAGAGTTTCTATAAATAAAACATGAGATATTTGTCTTTTTGAGTCTGGCCTATTTCTCCAACATGATGATCTTGAATTGTGTTTTTGTTTGTTTTTCTTGAAAACAATATACTTTTGTTGCTGTTTTTTAACTAAAATTATTTTTATTTTATGTGTATGAATATTTGGTCTGGATCCTTTTCAGAAAGTCTTTCAGCAAGTGCTCCTAATGTGGCTTGAGTTTTCTGGCTATGCTAAACGCTTAATGTACTTAGATGTCCATTCTTTTTTCTAGATTTGGTGATTTTTCTGCTACAGTTTCTGTCAACAGGTTTCCTATGCCTTTAGTCTGTATCTTAGTTCTCTTTCTTATAACACAAACTGGTAAGTTTAGTTTTATAATAATTTTTGTTTGTTTTTGAGACAGGGTCTCTTGTATCTCAACTTTTGCCTCAATTTGTTACATGACTGAGGGTGGACTTGAATTTCTGATGTTTCTGCCTTTGTGTCCCAAATGCAGGATTATAGGCAAAAGTCACTGGGTCTGGTTTTTATGTGATAAGCAGATCAAATTCAGGATTTTACATATATCAGACAAGCACTCTACAAACTGAGCTACACCACCAGCTGCTCCATGCAGAGGACTTGAGTGCTGGGATGGTCAAGCCTGTTTTGGTGGTGGCTATCTTACTGTTGTTCTTCAACTCTGTCTTCACTTTCCGGGATTCCTCTGTCTTCCTGGTCATGCCTGTTGGTGAGTGCTTTCCGATGTTGATTTGGTCCATTGAACTTTTTGTTTCCAGATTTTTTTAGATGTTTTGTTGTTGTTCAATCTCTCTTTGGTCTTTTTTTTTTTTTTTTTTTGGTTTTTCAAGACAGGGTTTCTCTGTGTAGCTTTGCGCCTTTCCTGGAACTCACTTGGTAGCCCAGGCTGGCCTCGAACTCACAGAGATCTGCCTGGCTCTGCCTCCCAAGTGCTGGGATTAAAGGCATGCGCCACCACGGCCCGGCTAAGAGTTATCTTCTTTATTTATTTATTTATTTATTTATTTATTTATTTGTTTGTTTGTTTGTTTGTTTATAAATGACCTCACAAATCTTCATAGATCCTCTGGGATGTCATTGATAATTTTAAAACTAGACAGTTTTGGATTCTTTGGAATTTCCACTACTGCTTTGTCTCTATTCAGATTTTAAAGAATTAGGACTTTTGGAGAAGTACTGTTGCCAAGATCATTCTTGTATTTTGTGTTTCTGTGTTGATGTTTGCAGTTGTCCTGCCCTGTCTTGGCAAAGTTGAGCAGTCACTTTCTTTTGTGTCCTGCTTGTCCAATTTGGACAGCAACTGTCAGCAGTTGAGGCAAGGGCAGTTTCTTGCCCAGTGACTAACTTTTGCCACATTGAAAGCAAACTCCATATGGAGTGTCTTCGATGCCCATCATCTTCTCTGAAGTAGATTGGTGCTGCCAGGAGCAGACACTGTCATGAAAAGTCTTATGTTATTAAAACATCTTAAATGCCATATTCTGTAGTCTCTGAAGTGTTTGAAGACCATCTAAAATATATCTGTTTGACCTTGAAAACACACCTAACCTAACTACAAGTTTGATTGTTACAGATGACTAACTACTAACCTGCATTTTCTAATTATCCTAAATAGTTGTAATAATAGGCTTTAAGGACTAGATCTTTACATTTTAAATGAACTACAGATATACAGTATGTTAAAACAAAAATAACCTTAAATTAGTATCAATATACAGAAATCCGTACCGCTGTAAAGGCTGGCCTTGAACTCAGAGGTCCGCCTGCCTCCGCCTCCCAAACGCCAGGATTCAAGGCGTGCGCCGCCATGCCCAGCCCTCTCGTTACTCGTTGATAGCAGAAGTAATTGCAGTTACTTAAGTTAAAAGACACGGTGGAGTCCATGATTAAAGCCTTCTCAGATATCATAGGTCCACATTTCAGTCCGGCCTCTGCAGCCCGAACTTCTCCCTGGTTAGGTGCCTGTGGTGGGAGACGCGCCTGCAGTCTGTTCTCCCCGCTGGCAAGGTGCGCTATCTGTCCACATCGCACTTAGAACTGAGACAAAGGGAGTGGGGGGGGGCAGTCTTTCCCCTGACTTGAACTGAGTCCGTGGTTAAGGATGACCCTTGCTGTTTCCCATGGGTCTTTAAGAGTCTCCTGGACCCACCCTGCCTGTGACCAGCCTCACACTAGGGCCTCAGCCTGCCTTTCTCCCCTTCTCGTCCCCCTCTCTTCCTCTTCTTGCTCCTATGAAATGTTGGGTGGTTCTCTGTGCACTTACACTTTGTGTAAGCGCCCCACCCCTCACTCACATCTATCTAGCCACCCCACCTCCTAGTGCGGGGCAGGAATCTGTTTCTTGTCGTGTCTTTGTTTTAATGTTTTATTTATTCTTCTCTCATACATACATCTCGGCCCCAGTCCCCCTCCCTCCCTCCCCCCACCTTCCCTCTCTCCTGGAGTCTCCCCTCAGTCTCTGCGAGCCTCCATGAGCCCCGCTTAGTTGGTTATGTGGACCCAAGCAGTCCTGGTGTGGGAACCTGTGTTTTAGACAGCTTTTCAACATGAAACTTACGGACCCTATAAGTCACCTGTTTAGTGTATTCCTGCTGTGGCTTTCGTGTCTACGCAGGTTGTGTAGCTGCCATTACTGCCTACATTTTGGGACATTCTCGTCCTCCAGGAAGGGTTTCCACTGTGAGAAACTTGCCCTCTGCCCTCCCCGACCCATGAGACCGTGGCCCACTTTGATACCATGTGCCTGCTCACTCTTGGGGGAGCTCAGGGTGATAGCCAATGTCCTCAGATGTCTAAAGTGTGTATCAGATACTAGCCTAACTCCAGAGAACAAACACTTCACATGGTCCCAGTGCAGCCTCTTTCACCCCCTTGAGGTGAGAGGAAGGCCCCTTCCCACACCCCTTCAGCTTTAGGGGAGACATGAGAACCAGCACAGCTCTCTTCAAAGAAGGCCTGTCTGTGCAGTTTCTCTATTCTGGGTGTGTAGGCTTAGGAGCCATCCAACCGGTTCTCAGACTCTGGAAACTTGCTGTGGGGTATTCGTTCCCGCAGTTATGCTGGTATCTGATTGCTAGTAGTATCTTGATGCCTCTGTTGAAACCTCACTTTATTAAAACATTTCACGAGGAAGATAATAACCCACGTATCTCTTAGCAGTGCACCTCCTGTTATAATGATATGCTGTTGTTATAATGAAGCATATGAAAACCTAGAAACATTTGGTGTGGGCAGAGGTATGAGCAAATAACCTCATTTCTTACACAAGCTAAATCAAGAACTCTGACTCTCAAGTAATTTTTTTTTTCAGTATACATATTGATAAAAAGGTTAAAAGACAAGGCTGGCCTCACTTGTAGCTGGAATTGCCTCTCTCTCTCTCTCTCTCTCTCTCTCTCTCTGTGTGTGTGTGTGTGTGTGTGTAGTCCTATGTATGTAAGTGGAAGCTGCTCAGTCTGTGTGATGGTCCTTGGAGGTGTGTGTTTCCTGGGCTGACAGTTGGTGATGGATAACCAGTTGGTGTGCTTTTCCCTGGAGAAGACCTTTTCTCCTGACCTTGCCTGTAGTTCTTTGTCTAGGCTTGAGACCTCTGAGCTCTCCTCTTCCATGTTAGTATGTCTGTTGGTGTCGTCCTTGTTCAGCTCGTGTCTCAGCAGCGACATTTATAGGAGACACAGTTCCACAGCAGACTCTCTGTTCCTCTCTGTCTCTCACAATCCTTCACCACCTCTTTCACAATGATCCCTGAGCCTTACCTCGAGGCAGGAGCTGTATTGTAGATATATCAGCTAGGACTGGGTGCCACAATTTCGCATTTTCATCAATTGTGGTTTTTATGTAATGATCTCTATTTGTTGCAAAGACAAGTTTCCTAGTAGAAGTTGGCTAGGTTTCCAGTACCAGGCATGGTTTCCCTCTTGTTAAATGGGACTTAAGTTCAGTTAGAGAGATGTTGGTTACCTGTAAGGTATGCATGACACCACTGCACCCTTAGCATTATCATGCTGTGCTGGCTGTTGTGTGGATCGTAGGCATCCTAGCTGGGTCTGACTATTGGTTGCCTCCCTCCTTTGGAAGCTTGCATGGCACCTTCTGGTACCGTGAAAGCTGTCCTCAGGGAGGAGGCATTCATGTCAGATCCACCTCAGGGTCTCTGGCCCTATATCCAAAGTGCACAGTGTCTTCAACAACAGGAACTTGCCTTCCACCTCGGGTAGAAGACCAACAGCAATAGCAATAGCCTTTGTTTCGGGAGTCTCTTGGACAACCCTGACCAACGACTAAAACAAGGGCTTCTCATGCCTCGTGCTGGCTTTTGCTAGGTAGTCTATGGCTCTTACAGGGATCATTGTCAGCTCCAATGGAAACTTTTCATTTAAACTATATATGTATATTTATATACCAACTTTCACGTAGTGTAGATACTTTAAGGTAGATCACTACTAGTGTGACTACTTAAAACTTTTTCAGAATCCTTACCATTATTTTACCCTCCATTTTTTCCATTTACTCCTTCATATCACATGAGTGTGTTCTTGGTGGTTGGGTAAATGCGGTCACCTGTCTAAATCAGATGTTTTTGTGGGCTAGTTTTTAAAAATTGTAGTTATTGCCAGGCGGTGGTGGCGCACGCCTTTAATCCCAGCACTTGGGAGGCAGAGCCAGGCGGATCTCTGTGAGTTCGAGGCCATCCTGGGCTACCAAGCGAGTTCCAGGAAAGGCGCAAAGCTACACAGAGAAACCCTGTCTCAAAAAAACCAAAAAAAAAAAAAAAAAAAAAAAAAAATGTAGTTATCTTCTTAACTACAGTGTTTAACACGTGTAGTTCCTCTAGTCTGTTTCTGACCCCAGTGGGCTCTGACTACCAGCCAGTGCTCACCTACACCCCGCTGTCCTCTCTCTACCAGCCAGTGCTCACCTACACCCTGCTGGGTTCTGTTCACCAGCCAGTGCTCACCTACACCCCGCTGGGCGCTGTCCACCAGCCAGTGTTCACCTACATTAGCATCTTGGTTAAGCAGATTTTGTGGAACCACAAGTCTTAGAAGTCATTGTAAAGGATCCATTTTTCTGAGATACATCAGCTCAGGAAAATGCATATGGAAGGCTTTTAAGAAGCTACATTTTCTCCTTCCCAAATTAAAGCAGAATTGTTAAGCCCACTAGAAAAATCTTAAATTTGATCAGTATATCACCTACTGAAATACTAGAAAAGTTGTTATAAAAATATTGCCTCAGAGAAACTTTCTGGTCTTTTGTTAATTCAGTTACTGCACGGTGTTAAATGATAACACATAGTCACAGGCTTGACTTCCTTTCTCAGCACAGCTACCCAAAGGGGCTTTACCATTATTACTGTTCCCAAGCCACAGATGGGAAACAGGGACTGAGGGGAAACGCCTTTTCTAGGAGCAAGCGGGGAATTAACAACATAGTTGAGTCTAGAAATAGTTCATTCCCTTCAGTGTAAAATTTTCACGATTACATACATGTTAAAGAGTATGGAAATGAGTTACTGAGCACAAGGAATGTGCTGCTTTGTGTTCCCATTTCCTCTTCTGATGCCTGTGGGGTCTTCTCTCTGTTCCTCTTTATATTTGAGGTGCAAAGGATGACGCTTGGAGCTGAACACCAAAAAGCCGTAACTACTTACTTCGTCATCTGTCGCTCGGTGACTTCCTGGTCTCCTGTGCTTTCTGTCTGCTCTCATGAAGTAGTCCCCTCACTCTGCCCAAGAGCCTGTTAACACTGTTAGGCAGACCAAGAAGTAGTTCTGAGGGGCATTCTTCCAGTTCCTTCACTTTCCCCAAGTTTAAGTCTGTGGGTTGTATGTAGATTGAAGGCCGCACTGGGTAGCATTGGGAGTGCATAGCTCGCTCCTGAACAGTGCTTCCACTGATAAAAGTGTAATTATGTTGCTTATGAACAAACTTTCTCTTTTACTTCCTAGGTAATATGCATGTGTCACTAGCAGAGGCCCTGGAGGTTCGGGGTGGACCACTGCAGGAGGAAGAAATATGGGCTGTATTAAACCAGAGTGCTGAAAGTCTCCAAGAATTATTCAGAAGAGGTAAGTCATGTTTTAAAACGTGTTTTATTTTGCATGTTGAGTAGCTGGAAAACGGTAACCAATAGTAAATTGCATTTCAGTGTCAATAGTCTTGGTTTTGGTAGAGTATAGAAAGAAATGCCTAGTCATATGCTTCTCAGGGCTGGAAAAGTTCAATTTGCTTGCATTAATTTGAACACAGTGCATATGCCTGCCACAGCACCAGTCACTGGAAGCAAAGTGATTCTCAAATAAGAGCACTTCCTGTTTGTGGGGAGCTGATGTTCCTGTGCAGAAAGTAACTATTAATAAAAGACTGATAGAAGCAGCTGTTACCGTGACAGGCTTGTGAAGCGGGGCCTTCGGTGACTCTGAGGTCACAACGCAGGGAGAGTGGACGTGGGTGGAAGGGAGAAGAAGGTCGGCCATGCATTAAGTTTTGTAGCAGGAATCTTAAAAGTTCTTATTAATAAAATCAAACCCGAGGCCAGTTATTGGGGTCCATGCTGGTAGATCAGAGAGACAGAACAAGCCACAGCTATCTCACCTCGCCGGATCCTCAGCTGGTCTTGTCTCCTCAGACTGGAGGTCTCTGAGTCCTCATCTGGAATGGGTCTCAGCTGAATTACTGCTCAAAAGCCTGAATGCTTAACCAGCCAAAAGCTTCTAGTTTCTGGTCCTCACGCCTTATATATCTTTCTGCTTTCTACCACCACTCCCTGGGATTAAAGGCTGGCTTTCTGGGATTAAAGGCGTGTCACCATGCTTGGCTATTTCCAATGTGGCCTTGAACTCACAGAGATCACAGGGATTTCTATCTCTGGAATGCTAGGATTAAAGGTGTGAGTGCCACCATTTTCTAGCCTTTGTGTCTAGTGGCTGTCTGTTCTCAGACCCCAGATAAATTTATTAGAGTACACAATATTTTGGGGAACACAATACCATCATAAAGTTTCCCCGAGCTCATGCCTCACAGGAAAGTAGGACTTGGCCTGGTGAGAGGGAGTGAAGAAAATATTCCTGGCGGAGAGCGCAGCAGGCACATTCCTGCTGCTGCACCTCAGGCCCTGTGTGCGGACTGGATAAGTAGTTGGGTATTTCTCTTGTAGGTGGGCACTTGGTCCAGAGGTTGAATTGCATCTGGGAGCTGGAAGTTAGTTGGACTTTGGGTGTCCAAAATTATTTGCTGTTGCCTGGCAGTGGTGGCGCACACCTTTAATCCCAGCACTCGGGAGGCAGAGCCAGTCGAATCTCTGTGAGTTTGAGGCCAGCCTGGTCTACAGAGCGAGATCAAGGTCAGGCACCAAAACTACACAGAGAAACCCTGTATCGAAAAACCAATCTCTCCCCCGCAAAAAAAACCTATTTGCTGTTGTATGGTTCATGTCCTATGGACAGCACCTGTGTGGACAAAGAACCTTATCTAATGGAAGAATCTGTCTTGAAAACTTTGTTGAGTGACTGGGTGTAGTGGTGCACGCCTTTAATCCCAGCACTCTGGAGGCCGAGGCAGGTGGATCTCTGTGAGTTCGAGGCCAGCCTCGCTTACAGAGTGACATCCAGGGCGGCCAGGGCTGTCTTCAAAGTGTGGGGTCTGGACCAATGGTAGAGTCTCACTGACACCTTGTTAGAATGTAAATGATCAGGCCCACACCACAGACCCACCAAAGTAAGAGTCTCTCAGGGGAACCCAGGAGTTTGTCCTTGAGGACATTGTGATGCACACTGAAGTTTGAGAAATGTCATAGGACAGAATTAGTAGCTGCCATGTGCCGTGGGAACCCCCCTCTGGGAGGTGTGGGGATGGACACGAAGGATTGTCTAGACAGATGGAAGAGTGGAGACCAGGCTTGGGAAGATGGCTGAAGCTTGGTTGCTGATGCTGTTGATTTTGAGTTCAGGGAGGAACTTGGACAAAAAGTACCAGGGCCCAGGGATGCTACTTGTTAATGTGGGGACTTCTTGTTACTCAGAGGGACCGCTTCTTACGGAGGGGGGCTGCTTGTTACCCAGGAGGACCGATTGTTACCAGGGGACTGCTTGTTCTGGGGAGACTGCTTGTTACTGAAGGGGGTGCTTGTTACCCAGCAGCTTGGAAGACTGTTACTGAGAAGACCTTTGTCCACAGTTGGGATTAGTCTAGGTAACAGAATTCCTTTTTCCTAAAATCAGTTACAAAATCTTGTTTTTTTTTTTTTTTTTTTTTTTTTTTGGTTTTTCGAGACAGGGTTTCTCTGTGTAGCTTTGCGCCTTTCCTGGAGCTCACTTGGTAGCCCAGGCTGGCCTCGAACTCACAGAGATCCGCCTGGCTCTGCCTCCCGAGTGCTGGGATTAAAGGCGTGCGCCACCACCGCCCGGCCCAAAATCTTGTTTATTTTAAATAAACACTATTGTTCCGCTTGCTTTAGTAAACTTTTTCAGAAAATTCAGAATTATAGGCAGTGCAAAGTATAGAAGTATATAGCCCAAGTATAGATCATATAGCCATGCTTCAAAAGTGTCTAACTCAATTGGCAATTAACAATAGTCAATTAATGCTAAGAAACATCTCCTTGTGAGGTGCTGTAGGAGGGGCCAATGAACGGAAGGTGTCATTGTTGCCCTTTGGGCATTGATTCAGATCAGAGGAATGCATGTGAGAAGAAACAGTGTGGCAGAGGAATGACAGACAGACAGTGAGCACTGCAGATGTTCCGAGGAGGGGGAGGTAGCAGGTCTGTAGTACAGCAGCTGCCCGTGACTCACAGCATGGGAAGCGTCTTTTCCACTCTCAGTACCCTGAGGGCTTTTCCTCCTTTCACATTTCAGAAGGCTGGTAGAGATTGAAAGCTTGTATTTACAGTCTTCATTGTTGGGTGCGATTGTTGCATAATACATTGGCACTTTACACGAAAGACACATTAGCTGTATTGTAACATTCACGGTGAGGCAGATGGATCTCACACACTGTCCAATGGGAGGTGCATACTGGATGGCCCT
The DNA here is from genome assembly GCF_049852395.1 of Peromyscus maniculatus bairdii. Taxonomy (NCBI): domain Eukaryota; kingdom Metazoa; phylum Chordata; class Mammalia; order Rodentia; family Cricetidae; genus Peromyscus; species Peromyscus maniculatus. The sequence continues at coordinate 96,102,974 of NC_134861.1, forward strand.
CGGTGTAAGTAGCTAGCAGAAGAGTATCAGTAATAAGAACAAATTAAGTTTGACTCTTTCGACAATTAGGAAATCACCAGTTATTGTGATTCCCAATTGGAAATTTCCACTTGTTAGGAAAAAGCAAGTGATTGATTTACAGGAAATCTTTACATTTGATAATGCTGCATCATTTTCTTACAAGTTTTCCTCCTGACTCTGATACAGCAAACAAATGAAATAATCACTAGTTGGTTAGTCGGGGATGGACTCTGGTTGTCTTGATGCTTTAGAGATGATTATGAGTCACCCTGGAAGTTAGTGAGGAAAGGAGATAAAATGTGTGTGCTCCTGAGCTGTGTTTCCCATCTTGACCATCTTCATTTTTCTGTGACTCGTGTGTAAACCTTCCTCTGGTTCTTGTTGGCAGTTTTCCCACTGTTGGCTGGAGTCTGTAGTTCTGTGTCCTTTCAGGGTGCGTGTGCCAGGTACTGCTAAAATTCTTGGGGCAGGAGGTGGAAGCAGCACTCCTGGGAGATTACTGAGCAAGGGGCAAGAAAATAACCCAGTTCTCCCTTTTCAGTTTTCTATCAATTTAAAGCTTTTAGCATTTTTTAAAAACCAAGGTCTTTATTACTATTATTCATAGGATAATGATGCTGAAACATGACCTTGTTGGAAAGATACCATCTTCAAAGGAGTTTGTCCTCCAAGAAGGGAAAACAGGGAACTGTTACTGTTCACTAACCAGGGTAGTGACGACAGAGTTGTCCTCCTTTGTTGGGTCTGTGTTCTTGCTCTGTGTCCTGAGCGTACACCATCTGTGGGTTTACTGATCAAAGTCTTGAGGATTTCTTGTGGTTGCACATATAATCCGGCTTTGTAGTTATTCTGTAGTAATTTGAAAAGAACTTGTACACTCTAGGCTATAACAAACTCAGGTTTGTTAATGGTTGATTAAAAGATGGTTTGTAATCTTTTTACTTTGACTATGTTAACTGTAGTAGTTCTTAGGGATAGTGGGTGATATTAATGGTCTGGAGCTTTCCTCTAAACTACCCTGTATGCTCAGTCTTCTCTGTCCTGACCACTGCCACCTCAGGAAGCTTTTCTTTGCCATTTGCTACAGTGTCTCTTCCTCCGTCTTCATATGTTCTGTGCTGTAACTTTGATGTTTGTTCTTAATAACTAGCACAGAGCATAGTTTTGCCTAGATGGGTAGTTGTTATTCTTTAACTTGAATGTGATAATTGTAGCACGAATCTTAAAAGATCTTATTAATAAAAACAAACCTGGAGCCAGTTATTGGGGTGAACGCTGAAAGATCAGAGAAACAGAACCAGCCACAGCTAACCTCACCTTACCAATTCCTCAGCTCATCTCATTTCCTCAAACTGGAAGCCTCTGAGTCCTAATCCAAATGGATCTCAGCTGAACTGCTGCTCCAAAGCCTAAAAGCTTAACCAGGCCTAGTTCCTGGTCCTCGCTTCTTATATACCTTTCTGTTTCCTGCCATCACTTCCTGGGATTAAAGGTGTGTGTCACCATGCCTGGCCGTTTCCAGTGTGGCTTTGAACTCACAGAGATCTGGATGGATCTCTGCCTTTGGAATGCTAGGATAAAAGGCATGTGTGCTACCATTTTCTGGTCGCTGTGTCTATCTAGTGGCTGTTCTGTTCTCTGACTCCAGATAAGTTTATTAGGATGCACAATATGTTGTGGGATACAATGTCACCACAGATAATTCAAATGAGATTTCTGAAGGAATTCCATCTAGGGTCTCAACACTTTATATCTTCCTAGTTCTTTGCCTCTTGATCTATCTTCGTTGTTACTGTTTTGTTTTTCAAAACAGAAGTTCTCTCTGTAGCCCTGGCTGTCCTGGAACTCTCTTTTTAGATCAGGCTGGCCTCACAGAAATCAGCCTGCCTCTGCCTCCTGAGTGCTGGGATTAAAGCCGTGTGCCACCACACCTGGTATCTTGGTCTATCTTATCAGTTAATTGGGAAGCAGAACTATATGGGCATGGGAACGTGTGTGTGTGTGTGTGTGTGTGTGTGTGAGTGTGTGTGAGTGTGTGTGTGTGTGTATGTATGTATGTATGTATGTATGAAAAACCCTTCAATTTCTCCTGCACACTGATGTACAAAAAAGTTATATTTCTACATGGTAGCAATTAGAAATTAAATTTTTCAGTTAACCATTTTGTAGAAATGTAACAATTAAAATATGAAAAAATTAAAATTGTCTGAGGAAAAAATAAGTGAAGACCTAGCTAATGAAATTAGAGACCAAAATAAATGGAGAGCTATGCTTTGTTCCTAGGTGAGAAGGCTTCTTACTAAAAGGATAGCAGTTTTCTCTAAATCGATAGTTAATACAGCTACAACAGGCTGTAGTTTTGCACAAAGTGAGAATGTCCTCAAATTTATACAGAAATTCGTTAGAATTAAAAGTAGCCAAAACATCTTTGAAAAGAAAAAACAAATGGTGAAGACTCACACTGCCTAACTTAAAGATTTACTAAGAAACTATAGTAATCAAAATAGACAAATCAATTAATGAACATAATAAGGGTTCAAAAATAAGTCCTCATTGAGAATGAACTTCACCTTGGCTTCCTGGAACTTTCAAAGCCTTTATAGCAAAATATAAGAAGGATTTTATGACTGAAATTTTTCAAGTAAACCTTTATATAGTGTGTTCAGCTTTTAAGAGGCTAGGACCTGCCTGGTTACTCTTTATTGCATTCCTATTTATCTGCTGTCATAGTTTAGTTGATTAAGAGGGCGCATCAGTTGTCTTTGACATGCTACATCTTGCCTTGTATTTTTAAGGCCAGAATTAACAGGTCCTTCAAGTTAAATGTGTTTGAACTAGATAAAATTGCACTATTTGTTCTCTGGAAACAAACTATAAAACACGAAATTAGATTAATATTTGGCATTCTTAAAATGAATGGTGTAGGCTGTGTGACAAGTGTGGGAAGCACTCGTGGAGAACAGCCCCTTCTCTGCAAACTCACCGTAGTACACCGTGTATGTTGACACTCTTGACTTCGTGCCTTCTAAACAGGCAGTTGAGTAAATGTGAAGAGCTGAGAGGGGAAGGTTGCTATAGCTTCTGTTCTCTGGTCCCATCCTTGGTGAGAAATGTAACTTCACCCACTGGGTTTGTTTTCATTTTCACACTTAGAAGAATTTTTTTTAATGTTGGTATAGTACGTACAGTAAATAGTATTATTCTTGATTGCACTACCTAAAGAAGAACAATTTAGGTCTCATCTCTCACCTAAAATGGTTTCTTATACAATGACTTAAATGTAATTTGGGTAAAATAGTTATTAGTTACACTTTCTGGCTTGCCATAGCTCTTGCTTTTGTTTTCTTTGTAGCCTTATAAACTGCAACAAAAATATATAAAGCATTATGGAAGTATATAAAGTCACATACACTTTGTTGTGTGGTGAACTTGTCAATTGGCATAAAATTGAAATAAGGATGAGAAGCAGCAGCAAGTTAGTTGAGCTGTGGTGCCATCCTATGACACTGATTTCCTGCACAGAAGTAGCAGTGGTTCCCACTTGCGTTGGAGAGTAAGTTGGTGTGAAAATGTGAAAATACTGTGCACCGCCCCGTGCCCCTTCTTGAGAATTGCTTGAAAGTGCTCTGTGGCTCAGAAACACAGGCCTATGTTGTTTCTTAATGACTTCAAACTTCTAGAGTCAGACATTTTATGAGTATGTTTGATCACAGTTTGAACATCTAGCCACACAAAATTGTAGGATCAGACACAGTGGTCTTTACTTGAATAATTGTGTGTTTTGTATTGAGAAATTCAAAGAAGCCAAAGTATTCTTTATAATGAAATTCAGAAGCAGCCTTTTTGTGACCGGAAAAGTCCAAATTGAGGAGTTATAGTCCTAGTAGAACAGGGATGCAGGACATATTTAAAAGCTTGTGGCCTGTGGAAATAAACAGAAATTGTAGACAGAGTTGTTCCTTTCATAGGTGTGAGTTCTACCCCATGATTCAGACAACTGTGGACTGAAAACATACTGAGCATGGTCAGGGTCTTATCTCATCATTATTCTCTGAGCAGTGCACCATAGCAACTGTTTCCATAGCATTAGGTATTATAGGTAATTATAGAGGAAGATTACAAAGTGTATTGTAAACAGCATGCCATTTTATATTTAGAATTTGAGTATCCCCAGATTTTGGTATCCATAGAGGGTTCTGTAACCAATCACCTAGGGATACTGACAGACAATATTATTATATATAATGACATTGTACCTGCTCTTTAGAGAATTCATAGTTTCTATCCTTAACCACTTAATTGTAGAAGAAATGTGTGGAGTAGAGTTATAAAACATTCATAATTTGTCATAATTTTAATATTATTGATAATGAATATTATTGGTGTCTTAGTTTGACTATTGTTGTTGATAAAACACCATGACCAAAAGTAACCTGGGTATGAAAGGCATTTCATCTTACACTTCAGGTAGCAATCCTATCACTGAGGGGTCAGGGCAGGAACCTGGAGACAGGAACTCAAGCAGAGCAGGAACCTGGAGACAGGAACTCAAGCAGACACCACATGGAGGAACACTGCTTACAGGCTTCTCCCTAGTGTTTACCCAGCCTGCTTTCTTATATAATACAGATCACCTGCCCAGGGATGGCTGACATCAGTAGAGATGCTCCACAGGCTTACCTACAATCTAATCTTACAGAGACCTTTTTCAGTTGTGGTTTCCTCTTCTCAGATAACCCTAGCTACCAATGTCAAGTTGAAAAACAAAGCAAAGCAAAAAGCTAACCAGGACAACTGGAAAACATGGGGAAGCTAAAGGAAAATTAGAAAGGACGGTCTTAGTATGTCAAAAAACTAAAGTATTCCTGGATGTGATGGGAAGGAAGAAGGAAATGGAACTTCCTTCTTAAGCTGTTCCAAAGTAAATGTTGGGACCAACTTCCTCTACCCATGGCCAGTTAAGCCCTATTATTTTTAAATAGTAATAACTACAATCTCACTAGTTCTGTATTACCAAGTTGCATGATTCTGGATTCTCCTAAAGAATCTTGTAAATACTTAACATAGACTACGAAATACCCAATTATCAGAAACCATGCCAGGATTGCAGTGGTAGGTGCTTAGGTATGCAGCTTGAATCTGCTGGAGGGGAAGGGAGAGAGGTGTTTGTGTGACTGTCATTGTTAAGAAGTAAAATATTTTATTCCACCTATTGAAGTTTAAAAAGCCTGTAAAGTGGATTGATAAGATTGTATGACAGTTTTCTGTAATTTTTGTTCTACAATTTCCATTATAAATAAAATAAATTCTAAAGCTGATACTATGGTGATTTATATTCAGATAAATATTTTCATTAACAAAATCATGTTATAGTTCAAGATAATTGCTAGCTACAGTAAAACATCAATTTGGCAAGTCATATAATTAGCTACTCGTGTACTAATTGGCTGGATTGTCAACCCTTAAACCAAGTGTTCAAACTTGAAGACTTTGATAACTAGGCATGCTGTGCCTTTGTAGACTCCTGAGACAGGAGCTGTTCTCTGAGGAATTTAATCCTAATTAAAGAACAAATTCATGTCTTGCAATACTTCGTTCTTCAAATGGTTTGTATTTCTAATATGGATTGTAGGTAGATAGAGAGATAAAAGAACAAACTCAGAACTATTCCCAGACATGGAGAACATAGCAGTATAATCTAGTTTGTGAAACTCCAAGACTTGTCTGTGGCATACTCCCTGTTGTCCTCTGGGAGAAAACAGTAATTGCCTGAGAGTGAACCCCAGTAGTGACTTTTCTTAGATGTGGTGTGCACGCTTTCTGTCTTGGAGAAGATTTATTACTTGGTACTGATGGAACTATTCTACACAATTTTCCCAGTAATCCTCACAGCAGCTTTATGGGCTCAGGACTGCCTTACAGATGTGGGAGGTGAGGGCAGGGGACAGAACTGCCTTACAGATGTGGGAGGTGAGGGCAGGGACTAAGTTGCTCTTAAGATCACAGTTCTAAGGTTTGAACATCAGGCCGAGGACTTGGACTTGAGGTGACCTCTGCTTTAGCTTGACTCTTGACTATTTTATACTCTGTCTAATTGCGTGAAGTGCATATTATACTAATGAAGGTGGTATTCTGAAAGAATGAAAAGAAGCAGGGTCTCTCTGGAATGTTCCAACCCCATGGATAAGCTTGGGTAATGGTTTTGATCTGAGACCCACTACAGTACAATGTAAGTGCTGGAACCTCACAAGCTTGTGGTAGCTTATCTCAAATGCTGTTCATATCAGAAAATGTTAATGACATCAAATGCCTTCGAGAATATTCTGAGTGTGCATTGTTACAGGTGCACTTGAAAGCATTCATGGTTGTTCTGTCCTGCTTCATAGTAGAGTGACATTTAACAATAGTAACAAAACTTAGGAATAAATAAGTTCTCAGTTCATGTAGATCATAGTCTATCGCAAAATGCTACTATGAAGAAAATGATGAGCCGGTGACGTGGCTCAGCAGATAAAGACACTTGCCATGTAAGTCTGACAGCCTTTGTTCTAAAAAACAAAACAAAAAACAACAACAAAAAAAAAAAAAAAAGGAAAGGAAAAGAAGGGAAGAGGAGAGGGGAGGAGAGGGGAAGAGAGAGTGGGGGAGACAGTGGGGGAGGAGGACGGTGACATGGAAAGGCCAAAATGAAGAACAACCATTCTAAGCAGTTTTTGTTCCAATACTAGTTTATATCAGGTGATTAATTTAACAATATATTAACTCTAAGAGAAGAACTGGATTTTTAGAGAATGCTATAGTATAGATTAACTTTATCAAATCCTTCAGCATTTTGGACAGTTATCTCTGTCTACGTAGATTTTTGTTAGTGGCCCTGACAGAACATAGAACAAAGGCTCTAAATTCTCCACCTGAACTACTTGAGCTTGAACAAGAGCTCGTGCATGGAATGGTTTTATGCTGAATCTCTAAATTCATCCCTGTTGCTTTTGCCTTTGTTCCCTTAGACTGCATTTTAACCCTAATTATAATCACTTGCCTGATGGTTTTATTTTGAGATAAGATTCTTGCTATGATCCCAAGATGTCCTTAAACTACTAACTGGTCCAGGCTGTCCTCAGACTTAGACCTCCTGAGTCCCAGGATTATGGGCATGATTTAAGGTGGAAATCTAAAGGAATGGCGAGTGCCCAAGAAGAAAGCATGACTGTTAGGTGGTGTGTGGGTTTCTAATTGAAGAGAACACTGAAATCTGCTTTAGGTGGTTTCTTGACATATCAGATTTCTGCTTTTGTCTAACTGCACCTCTAGCTGCTTGAAACCCTGTCCCAGCAGCTCGTTCCATGGAGTGTTGGTGAAACTCTCCATATAGAACCACACTGGCTACTGGAAATGGCTAGGTCAGATTTACTTTTTCATAATAATAGCATTCTTGGAGTACAGTCAGCACAGGACTAAACCATGGGGCATAACACTGCAAGCTTCTGGAATCTACTTTTTAAATATTGTTTTGCAAACATTCTTTGAAGGATTTTGAAAACATTTGCTTTAAATTCCTTCCTTTTAGTTGTCAGGAAGTAAGAATTAGAGAGTGATTCTAGCCACAACTCTTAAATTCCCTTGCTTGTAGGTTTGCATAAGCCTTTATAATTATGTAAAATATATTTTGTGGTTTGACTATGTTACCTCAAGCATCTAGTACTTAAATGTCGTGTTCTATGTTTTAGAAATCGACAGCAGTGCATTTTGTGGTGACCGTTGCTCTAGATTTATTACATGGCACTTGAAAATCACTTTGAAAACATTTGTGGCATTTCTGTGTGTTTTCAAAAGAACAAAATCATGACACTCCCCTCCACTTTATAATTCAGTTTCTCCATGTTTACCATTACTCTGCCAGAATTTTTGCTCTTCCCTCTCCAAACTTAATTTCCTGACTGCCTTTGAGTTGTCTGTTTCTCCCTGGAATCCAACATCAATTGTGTTCTGTAGCACGAATTCCAACTGGTCTTATTAATAAAAACCCAGAGCCAGGAATCAGGGTGAAAGCTGAAAGATCCTACTGGCGTGTGCAACCACAACCAGCCTCTGTGGCTAACTCTTTGGCTGGCTCTGCCCTCTGATCTTCAGACAAGCTTTATTTGTTATAGCATATGAAAATATCACCACATTTCCCTCTTTTTTGTCTAAAATAAAAAAGGTTATAACTAGCATAAGAAAAACTATATACACTAAGTACAATAACTATATACAATATATACAGTTAAGAATTACGCCGGGCGGTGGTGGCGCAGCCGGGCGGTGGTGGCGCACGCCTTTAATCCCAGCACTCGGGAGGCAGAGCCAGGCGGATCTCTGTGAGTTCAAGGCCAGCCTGGGCTACCAAGTGAGTTCCAGGAAAGGCGCAAAGCTACACAGAGAAACCCTGTCTCGAAAAACCAAAAAAAAAAAAAAAAAAAAAAAAAAAGAATTACATTAACAGTGTTCAAGTGTTTGTTCTCCTTTTAAAAACCACATATAGTTAAGAAAGAAAATTTTCTGTGTTAAGGTTGAGGTAATTTTTTATCCACAAAACCACTTTTTCTATTACCTATTTCTCAGATATTTTATGCATTCTGTCTTGTGCTTATTTATGTATATATTCTGTCTCCCCAATAGTAATTGGGAGCCTAATAACAAGTGACCTGCAGTGCTGATCATACTATGTTAAAATATGTAGTGCTTAAAGTTATTAATATACATTAGATATTTTATAAACACACACAAATAGCAATTGTGTAAGGCAAGAGTTAAATGCATATTTTTTCCCATAATAATACTTGTAAATGACATTGGCTGTGCTGATGAATGAATACATTTCCTCATTCTAAAGTGATAAGCAATAATTTAAAAAAATGATTACATTGTGTATTTATTTAGTTTTTATTTAATGTGTGCAGACACATGCATGCAGAGACACAGGTGTGAGGTCAGAGAACAACTTTTGGTAGTCAGTTCTCTTTCCACCATGGATCTGAAATTAAGCCCAGGTCTTCAGGCTTGGTAGCAAGTGCCTTTATCTGCTGAGCTGTCTCACCTGCTCATGAATGGATTTTTAAATTTAGTTTTCCCGCTTCAGTCCCCCACCCCACTCCCACCTCAGGCTGGCAGTGGACTGTTTCATCCTCAGGACATTCTAGTTTAGTCTATGCTGCAGGCAGGGTAAGGTAGGTCTGTGGGCAGAGGAGGAGGACAGCCAGCCCTCTGATGCGGGTTTGGAACCCAGCACCCTGGATAGCGAGGCAGCACTGAGACTTGTGGGCAGCATTCTGCCTCCGTGTTAGTTCTGCGTTCAGAGCAGCAGCGGGCACCCAGCAGTGGTAAGGACTGTCCCCAAGCCAGGGGCTGCCAAGAGCCCGTCCTCTGCTGCCTGCCAGTGGGCACCAGTGCCCTGTGGGCGACGCACACCAGGCCCGTGTGGTCAGCACTAGCTGGGCCTGAGGATAGTAATTATAAAAGTAACGACAGTCATAGTAATAATCAAAAAGAATGCATGAAGTCAGGCAGCAGACAGCTTCCTGGGCTCCAGAGAGTACTGGGTGAAGGTCGTGGGGGAGGGCGCAGGTGAGATCAAGACCCAGTGTGTACATACGATGATTTCAAAGAGTACAGGAAAAGAGTCTGTTTTCAAGAGAATTGGCCCTGAAGAGTAGAGTCCCAGACTCCTAGTTCAGGTTCAAACCTCTATACTGTGGAGCTGCACAAAGGCCAGTCTGAAGAACGGGGACAGCAGTGGGAAGACTCATCGTTTTGATGGGTGGTATTAGAGGATGTTGTGACACCATACTCCGGATTGCTGGAAGAAAGATGCATAAGGAACAGTCAGTCCTCGTGGTGGGAATACCCCAAGACTCAGCCCTTGGTCTTCAATTTATTTAATTGTTGATCAAATCTCATGACTTTCAGTACCACCCACTACATCAGCAATTCCCAAAAACATATATCCAGCCCTGATTTTACCTCATACTCCAAATCCAACTGCCTACTCGAAATCTTCATTTTAATATATTTAAAGGTCTTTAATAAGTCCCAAAAGAAGAGTTCTCATCTCTGCCCCCCGCCTTCCAGCTCCCACTTCCAGCCTGTTACCCATAGTTTCCTCTGTGAAGGTTGATACGACACCATTTTTCAGTCGCTCCAATCCAAACTTTGGCACCCTTGAGTTCTGCTCCTCCTCTCACTGTGTCCGATCTTCCAGGACGTTCTGTTATCACTGCCTCTGGGATACATTGAGTGCAGCAGCTCTTACAGCCTGCTGCTGCAGCCCGGCTGCACGGCTCCATCTCCTCACACAGATATGAATGCATTGACTTCAGTCACCTGATGTTTGTTCCCTGACTGGATAACCTGAATAGAATTAATTTTAGACTGTTTCATGTGTCTCCAACATCTCAAGATTCTGAGGAATACATCTGCCTCGTGTGAATCACTTTCTAGCTGAATTATGCACGGATTGTTCACACCAAAATAAAGTTTTTAACAGAAAAAAAATGTGCAAAGTGCCTGGAATTTATTTTTTAGTTTTAGATTATATCTTTCTTATGTGCTGTGTGTTTATGTGTATATGCAGGGCTTGCATGTGTCACAGCCCGTGTGGAGGTCCGAGGACAACTCGCAGTAGTTGGTTCTCCCTGGAACCCAGGGATTGACCTCAGTTTGTTAGGCTTGGCAGAGAGTGCCTTTACACTTAGCCATCTAACGGGCCTAAATTTTTATTTATTTATGTAAATATTTGTGAAAGACGTCAGCATATGCAGAATTTCCCTGTTGTTAATGGTCCTTTGAAACACGGAAGCATGAGAACCTGAATTTGGATTCAAGTATAGCAGCATGCGCCTGTAACCCCAGCACTGGGTAGGCAGAGGTGGGGATCCCTGAGGGTACTAGCCAGCCATTATAGCCAATCCGTGAGCCCAAAGTTCACTGAGAGGCACTTTTCAAACAATAGAGTGGAGAGAGCTGTAGGGGAAGATGCTCAGCTTCAACTTCTGCTCCCCTCCCCGACACCCTAAACACTAGGTAAACTGAGTGTTCTTAATCTTCCAATGTCATCTGAAAATAAGCCATGGGAAGGCCAGCAAACTCTAGAACTTATGTTTTATGTTTATAGACAGTGTCCTGAAATTACAGTTTTCTTTGAGTACTCAAAAGAGTCCTAATCAATAATGGAGAAGTACTGACCTTCTTCCATTTCTATGTATCAGTATAAAACAGTTGGACCAGGTTTAACTTTTATAACCAGTTTCTAAGATCTGCCTTCCAGATGTTAAGTGATGAAGCCAAATAAAGGCGTCATTGTGAACAGTGATAGTAGCTATGCTTGGGTGACACCTGCTCTCATACCCTATTAATTTTGTCATGAAAGTGCACATCATTGTCTGTGCTGTTTAAGTGGGATGTTTATTGAGGTGGCTGTAGAGTCTTCCAATCTAATTTTAAACGATTATCATTTCTTCTCTTTTTACTTGGTGCTTTCCAAACCAGTGAGCATTGCTGACCCTGCTGCCCTGGGCTTCATCATCTCTCCATGGTCGCTGCTCCTGATGCCGTCTGGCAGTGTGTCCTTCACAGATGAAAACATCTCCAGCCAGGACCTCCGTGCGTTCACTGCTCCGGAAGTGCTTCAGAACCATTCACTGACCTCCCTCTCAGATGTTGAGAAGGTGAATATTAAGTCTTCTTTGTTGTTGTTGTTGTTGTTTATTTTGATAGAAGTGGGGCAGGTCCAAACAATGGGCTACCCTATTCAATCCATGGGAAAATCCTCTCAAGTTAAAAAAATCATATGCTCTAAGATATATATAATTCAGGAAAACATACTGACCTGGGAAAAATATTTTAAAATGTTAATTATTATCAATTCTTTTTTTTTTTTTTTTTTTTTTTTTTTTTTTTTTCCGAGACAGGGTTTCTCTGTGTAGCTTTGCGCCTTTCCTGGAGCTCACTTGGTAGCCCAGGCTGGTCTCGAACTCACAGCGATCCGCCTGGCTCTGCCTCCCGAGTGCTGGGATTAAAGGCGTGCGCCACCAACGCCCGGCAATTATTATCAATTCTTATTTACAAGTAGTTTTTAATGTCTGCTATCTATAAAACAGTGCTTGGGGGAAAGATACATAATACCTACAAAGTGGACCCTGAGTAATATGGATATTAGATGGCAGGATGAAACAGATACTTGTGTAGGGGAGGAGTGTGTTTGTGAGTCTATAATAGAAGCAGTTAATTTTTATTCTTAAAGACTGTGTAGCCTTTGCTATGAAGAAGAAACCTAGTTTATACAAATGAAAATGGATGAAAAGGGTCTGTCATCCAAGGTTATAGGAATGGTTGACAAGAGAAAAGAAGTTGTCATTGTAGTTAATGGCAAATGAGAACACGGAGGCTGGAGCGTTTGCATCTGAGGCCCATAGGTCAGCATGAGTGCACTCTTCCCCCAGCTGAGGATCAGTCTGCGGTAGTGGGAGTCTGTGATATCTGTAGGCTTGTGAAACAATGGGATTTTGAATCTTATAGGATAAACTTGAGAGGCGTTGATAATTTTGAGAACTACAACGTCCTATGAGAATCTATCAGAGAAATTCATCATCTGGAGAAAAAGAGCTAAAAGAAGCATAATACATTGGCCTTATAAAGAAGTGGGTGAGGGGCACAGTATAGGCAGAGCTCACAGACTCATGAAAGCAGAGTTTCTAATTTCATTGATAAACTGAAAAAATGGAGAGAGGAATACATTGTATCATATAGCTGACTCAATAATTTAGATCTGAGATGCTGGAGATTCGAAATTGGCTTTGAGCATCCTTTCTTATACATCATTCCCCACAAGTGTAAAAATAACCTAATAATTTTCTGATGATAAAACTTTAAAAATATGCAATTTTGATATACATGAGTGATGGAACAGAATTATGCACTAACCTTCCTACTGATCCTTGAAAAATGGGGAAGGGGGCATTTTCAGTTGGAGAATCAAGAATGGAGGCTTTTTCCCCGCCTTGAGTCCACATTTCTCTGTGTAGCCCAGGAACTCACTCTGTAGACCAGGCTGGCCCCAAACTCACAGAGATCCTCCTGCCTCTGCCTCCCAATTACTGGGGTGATAGGTGTGTGCCACCACCGCCTGGCTGGCTCATCAATTCTTTTTCTGAAGAAAATAAGAAAAGAGATTGCAACTTGATAGGGATTCCAAGCGGAAGTTGGTCTTTGATGCCCCAGGAATTATTGAAGAAGTCTGTGGAAGTCACACGTCCGAGACAAGAGGCAGCAGCTCTGAAGCACAAGCGACACTTGAGCTGTAGGTCTTAAGAAACTGTGTTCCGTGAGAACAGGCTTCTGAGACCTTCTCTTCCTTACATGCTTCCTACAAATGAGTGGACCATTTCTTCAATTACAAGAAAAAGGAAAAGTGTTTTCGTTGGAAAATTTTCATTCACCTCAGGCTTTTTCAGAATCCTGTGTGTAATTGATTTAGTGTTTTGTGTCTGTCTATACTGTTGGTTTTCACTGTGTCTGCTTCAGTTCAGTCATCACACTTTAATGTCCCCCGTCTTCAGCCTTGCTCCTGGCCAGTCTATCCCTTTAACCTCCAATCAGCGAAGTTTTGAAAACATGTACAATCTTGTCCCTTGCCTGCTTAAGTCTATTGGCTTCTCCATTTTTCCTTGTATGAACTGTGTAGACCGTCATCTGACCTTCGGGGTTTCCTGCGTCCACCTTGTCTCTGGGCAGTCTGTCTCAGAGTGGACACTTTTAGCCACCAGATTTATGTCATACCTTGGTCCACCTTTGTGTGTTGTCTTCCCACTCGCAGGCCGCCTCTGCTCCCAGTTCAACCCTCACTACCCAGTTGACTTTAAAGTGGACCCGAAGCCGCTCCTTACACAGCATCCGCTTCGTGTCCTCATATGCTTAGTTTTTGCCTTGTTTTCTTAGTGAAGATTTATTGTAAAGAGAGTCCTGTTTGTCCAATTTGATACTGTGTCCCCTGTGTTCTGTACCAGTGATTTCTCACCTGTGACACACACATCACTAGCAACATCACCATTCCCTGGGAATTTGCTGCTAGAGAAAATTGTCACCTGTAGTCCTAGCCTTCAGGAGACTGAGGCAGGAGAACTGCTCTAAGTTTGAGGCCAACTTAGGCTACCTGGTGAGTTTCCGGCCAGCCTGAATGTTTTTCTTTTACTCAGACAGAAGGCTTTTTAACTCAAGGGAGTAAGTAATTTTTTCTTATTGAGGCCTTCAGCTGGCTGGAAGAGGCCCACTCCCGTCACGGAGAGCAGTCTGTTCCATTCTGTTTACTGAGGTACTAGGCTCATCGAACACAACTTCACAGAAACACCAACAGTGCTTGGTGGAATATCTGGGCACTGTTGCCCAGGCAAGTTTGCATGTGCAGTTAAATGTTACACTGCACATGTGTGATCAGCGTACGGTCTTCTAACCTAGTTTTAAGAATTATGCAGTAATGGACACATCTGTAAAACGTTGCTGCACCAAGGCTCTGGGAACACTGTTGAAGAAGGGCAGAGAAGACCGTAAGAACCATTGGGTCAGGGAGTTTGCTGTAAAACCGTCTCCTAGTAATGTCAGAAGCTACACCCATAAAATCTCACCAGCATCACTGCCTAAACATGAGCTGAACAAGGACGGTACCAGTGGACATGCCAAAGTGGGTGGAGTAGGCCTCAACTGTACACAAAGAACTGTGGGCAACCAAGGGAAGCTGGAAGCAGGAGAGAGGTGTCCTTCCCCAGCGAAGAGCACATTAGTAAACTGTCCAGTGCCAACTGATCAGCCCTGAAAACATACATACAAGTAACATTATATAGACTGAGCAGTTGTATTTAGGAATATATATGTAATAATAATTTGTGCAAAAGAGCCTATGAATTCGAAGGAAATCAGGGAGGAGCATATGAGAGACTTTGGAAGGAAAAAAGGGAAGGAAGAAGGGTTGGAATGATATTAAAACCTCAAAAATTAAAAAAAAGTTAAAAATTATGAAAAGGAAGACAAGTCATTTGACATTTTTATATATTAAAAAGTATAGATGGGCCAGTGGTAGCACATGCCTTTAATTAACCCCAGCATTGGGAGGCAGAAGCAGGCGGATCTCTGTGAGTTCAAGGTCAGTCCTGGTATAGAGTGAGTTCCAGGACAGCCAGGGATACCCAGAGAAACCCTGTCTCGACACCCTCCCCCCCAAAAAAGTGACTATAGTAATCTTAAAGCACTAACACATCTAAAAGAATCACAAATCAAAACAGTGAGTTTACAATTAACCTTTTATACCAAATCTGTGAAAAAATATTTTGTTTTGTGTGAAGCCTTTGCAAAGATCCTTGTGCACAGCCTCTTAAAATGAGGTTTAAGAGATGTGATGTGATAGACTGCATGCTGTTGTCTTGAAGCTCATCCTCACTACATTGAACTCAGCAGACATTCAATAAATACTTTCTGCTAGTTGCTGAGACGTGTAAGACAGGCTTTCAACAGCACAAGGAAGTACTAACTAACTGCTTCACTTGAGATACAGATGAAATGACCTGTGTCATCTACGAGAGAATATGTCCTCCTGTGTAAAAGAATTTACATGTAAAAAAAATCATTTCTGGCTTATCACTAGTGGTCATTTTTATTGACAAAGATAAAACATACTTGATAAAATGAATAGTGCTTAAGGAAAGTTTGGTCTCTCTCTGTCTCTCTGTCTCTCTCTGTCTCTCTCTCTCTCTCTCTCTCTCTTTCTCTCTCTCTCTCTCTCTCTCTCTCTCTCTCTCTCTCTCTCTCTCTCTCTCTCTCTCACACACACACACACACACACACACACACAAATGGAAAAGAGAACAAAAAAAAAAAAAAAAGGCAGGGCCAGGTGCTGAAATATTAGTTCCAGTGGACATGGTCCAGCAGAAAGGAAACCTAGAATCTGACTGTAGAACTGAGGTGGAGGTATGTCAGGGCAAATGTAAAAGTCAGTAGGAAGAATTTAGAAAAAAAAAAAAAAAAGGAAGTACTGAAAATATTTGAAAATGGAACAGTTTTTCTAATCTATAAACTAGGAACAAATTTAGGTGGCAATATAAGAAATGGATTAAAGTGCTGTGACATTTTTAAGAATAGTGTCAACATTTTATTTGTACAAAGATTTTTTTCCCACCATTTTCTAAAAAGACCTGGAGACAGCTTACATGATTTAAAAACCAAGTTTAGAGAACAGGAACCAACTAAAATACAGGCAATAAAATAAGAAAAAGCTGAAGTAAGACCCCCCCAGGCCCCATCCCCCCAAAATCTAGATACTAAAACCACCACATGATGTTAGGCAGGGCTCTCTGGAGAACAGAACCCATACGATGTGTGTTTTTCAGAAACGGGGGCTTGCTTATTAGATTGGTCTACACACAGTAGAGGCTGGGAATCCAGCAAGGGGTATCTGCTCACTGGAAATGCAGAGGACCTCAGCAACCTCAGCCTGGGATTAAAGCCTGGAAATTTCCCAGACAGTCAATGGTATACAGTATATGTTGGAAGGCTGAAGGAACTAGAACAGCGGTTCTCAACCTGTGGGTCTTGACCCCTTTGGGGGTCTCATCAGATCTCCTGCATATCAGATACTCGATAATTCATAACAGTTTTGAAATTACAGTTATAAAGTAGCAACAAAAATAATCTGGTTGGGAGTCACCACATGTGTTAAGGGTCACAGCATTAGGAAGGTTGAGAACCATTGCCATCGAGTCTGGTGACAGCAGGAGCAGCAGCAGCAGCAGAATGTGCAGGCGTGCTTTTCTTAGGATCCCTTACTAGTACATACATGTGGAGGGCTGTATTCAGTATAGCTTTCAAATAATTTCAGAATCAATTCAAGAGAAATAGCTGCATTTAAAATGATGATTCCTGAAACATGTAGAATAAAGTTTGGAAAAACTTTAGTAAATAGTACTGCAATCGACAGTGAAACTCTGTGTAGCACTGAAAAAGGTTGTGGGAACCTGCTCTTACCTTTTGAAGGGTTCTTAGGTGGAGGAGAAAAGAATTAAATGATAGAAATAGAGACCTAGACAGAGAAAAGAAAGACAGAAACACAGGATAGCTTCCGGAGGGCCTGGATTAATACCCACTAGCCTCTTAATAATTTAAATCTCAAATGAGGGTACAGAGCTTAACTCCATGCAGCTCTGAATCAGCTTTCCACTCAGAGCTTGCAAGTAGCTGGGATTACCACAGCAGTACTCCTGTTCCCTTTGGCTTCCAAACTTCCAGTAAAGGAGTAGAGGATAACCAAGATAGATGGCCTTTTTGAATTGGTCTAAGATGTCTGTAGTAGTTTCAGCTGCACCAAGCCCTGTTTTAAAATCAATAAACTTATGAAATAACTGCATCAAATAAATCAGTAAACTCCTGATGCAACCACATCAAACCTAAAAACTCCTTAGGATCACCATTAACAGGTTAACATCATAATTCTATCGTGAATATTACTGTACACAATTGCATTTCTTACAAACTTACATCCCAAAAGCAAACTCTCAATAGAACTATTTACACTTTACAAACTTTAGCAAATATCCAAAAGCAATCTCTTAATAAAACTCCTTACACTTTAAAGCAATCTCTTAATAGAACTATTTGCATTTCTTGCTAACAAAACATAAGGTACATTAACACAAGTTAACATTAATCCACTCAAAGGACAAGAAAATATTTTTTTTCAAAATTAAAGAGACTGAGGAATGTTAACTCACCCTTTCTTTATAATTTTTTAAGTTTCATCTTGAGGCAGAGTAGAAAAAAAACCCCAAACTTCTCCATTTCTACACAAAACAGATCATAAGTCACCACAGCTAATATATGCATACAAAGCATATATGCATACACAAAGCAATTCATAAGTCATTACAGTTAATGAAATCTATATGCATAAGTGAATTCAAAACTGTCCCATTGCAGTTGTACCATTCCTGTCCATCTTAAGTCTGAAAAGTTCAAAAAGACAGTTCTGGTACTAGTCTAAAAGTTCCTTTTAGTGCACGAAATCAGGGCCTGGCTCGTCAGCTGCCCTGAAGTTCCTGTATAGCAGTCCCAAGCTGTAATGACTCTGAAGCAAACAGCTCCAAATATGAGGAGTCCCACAACCACAACCTTTTGCAGTTCCCCTTGCTTGCAGCAGTTCAGTTCAAACCAGCTTCTCTGAAACTTTTCCTCTCCGCTACAGCTGTGCTTCACAGCAGTCTGTAGCCTTTCTAGGCAGTCTGCTCTAAGGTGAAAACTGTTAGCTGGCCTGGGCAGAGTCCTCTCAAAAGAAACCTTACAGCCAGCAAACAGAAACAGCACCTTTGGCTGCTGGCTCCTTTCAGCTGTTTACAATCCCAGTCCTGAGGTCTGAGGGTTCTCAATGACCTCACACCACAGGAGCTCCAGGTGCCTTCCAGTGCCTCCCACCTGCTACAAGCTGTGGCTTCCAAGGGTCCCATTACCTGCTCTGCAAGTGGTCCTGCACTCAGCACCCTGGGTGCTGGAAGCCTCCGTGGGCTTCCCTGCTTGCAAGGTTGGAACACCAACCTCAGGGCAGGGCACAGCTCCACCTCACTGCTGCTGGGAGCTCCAGCTGTTCAGCCTGGAGTGCAGCTTTGCCTCACTCAGCAGTTTCTGCTCCTGCTCTGCAGCCACTGCAGGGGACACAGACCCTGCCCTTGCCTTTACAGGGAGGATTTCAAGACTTCTGCTGCACTCTCCACTCCTAGGCACATCACACCCAGGCACTCTGTCAGCTAGCCGTCTTCCCTGGATCTGCAGCACTACCTCCACCATGGTCTCACCCTCGGGGGATGCTACTCTGCAGGGACCCCTGCTCACCACTGCTCAAAGTAGTCAGGCCTATTTCCGTATTCCCAGACACACACAGACAGACAGACAGACACACACACACACAGACACACACACACACATACACACACACACACACACACACACACACACACACACACACACACACACACACACACACACAGTCTCCTGCTCTCTGGCCCTCCTGGTGTGCTCACTGCAGGCATTCCTCTCTGGAAGCTTTGTGTCTTGTGCAGCTGCCATGGTGCCCTATGTGCTAGCCCTCCAGGTGCCCACTCAGCTCTCTGCCTGCTCTCTCCCAGGCATCCCTCACTGGTGACAGACCTGCTCTGGTTGCTGGGGTCTGAAGTCTCTGCTCTGCACTTGCCGCAATGCTCCTCCTCGCTGTGTCTTTTTCACTGCAGAAAGTATGCAGACCTTCACTGCGGGCACTGGCTCTCTCTCCCGCAGGTCTCAGCTGCTGATGCTTGGTCAGCCACTGCTCCCACTGCTGCTTGTGCTTGTGGTGGGGACTTGTGGAGCCACTCTCTCAGACCACCACGTCCACAGTGGCTGCTCAGTCCTGGATGCTGCTTTGTGTGTCCCAAGTCCCACTTGGGAAACCTACTCTGCTCAAAGTTACTATTATGCCTAGGACTTCACAATATCCCTATACTAAAGCCTATTCTACCCTGATATACCTAAGCCTACGTTTCTCAAACTAAACTTCAGAATACTTTTATGACTTACCTTGATTTAGTTTAATAGAGAGACAGAGACAGAGAGAGATACTTGCTCCAGCCTAACTTTAACTACTCTGAGTTTACAGTTTTACTCCTGAAGAACAGAATATCACTGCCTCCTTTAATTCATTACCCAGCATGTCCCCTTCTCCATGCTGTTCCTTCCCTTTATCCTCCACACCTATGTCTCACTTCAGGATGCCACCTGTTGGAGTCTGGCTCCCACCTTTTGAAGGGTTCTTAGGTGGAGGATAGAAGAATTAAGAAATGATAGATAGAAAGAGAGACCTAGACAATGAGAAGAAAGATAGAAAAATAGGATAGCTTTGGGAGGGCCTGAGTCAGTACCTACCAGTCTCGTCCTTTATTGAAAAGGGCTTTTTATAACATGCCAAGGGGAGAGGCCAAAGACCTCCCCCTTACAACATCAAAGCATACCATACAGCCAAGTGTAGATCCTTCTAGACACCTGTGACCAAATCATCTCCTTGTGCAGCCCTGCTAGGTAAAGCAAGCTCAGATTCTCTAAGCCTGAGTATGTTCTCACTAGGAAGCCTCTGTGGGCTCCCACAAAAGGGATAAGGTCTCCAACAGTTAGCACAGACACATATCTGTTGGTAAATTTATTAAAAGTGAAAGGTTGCCGGGCAAGGTGGTGCACATCTTTAATCCCAGCACTAGGGAGGCAAAGGCAAGTGGATCTCTGAGTCCAAAGCCAGCCTGGTCTACAGACTAAGTTGCAGGACAACCGGGACTGTTACACAGAGAAACCCTGTCTCAGGTGGGGGTAGCGGAGGGGCGGGGGGAAGGGGGGAGGAGCAAGGCATCGAGTACATTTTAAATGTTAGGTAAAAGGATTAAGAATATATATTCACATTGCCTTAAGTTTGCATGAAGAAACTAAGTAAAAGCTAACACATGATTATTCTTTGAAAGTTGACTGAGTTGGTAGTAGGGATTATGTGTCTATTCTAATCAGCACCTCTCTAATTTTTATTTATTCTATACTCTCTTATGCTTTTATGTAAGATATAAAATGATTTTTCTCAAATTATACATTATACTTCCTTTGGAGCAAAGAAAGTATACTACTTGTTAAATTTTTTATTTTACCATAAAGTGATTTTTTATAAATTCTATTCCTAGCTCCATATTTATTCTCTTGGAATGACGTTGTACTGGGGGGCCGATCACGAAGTACCTCAAAGCCAGGTAAGTGAAGCTTCACATTTGTGATGTTTCCATATTGACACCTATTTCCACCTTTTACAGAGCCCTTGGTGTGATTATGTGTGTTCTACAGCATGCTGCCAGGCACCCTGGCATCTTATCCTGTGTGTTGTTCACAAATTGGTCACATGTATGCAGTCAGAGTGAGACTGGACAACCTGTGAACAACACTGGGAACCCCATTTCACAGCTCCTGGAGTAGCAGAAACACACCCCAGGTTAATTCTCAGATCTTGGATTCAGATCATTGGGCTAGTTTGAGTATTTCTGTCTTAAAATAGTTCTTATTCCTGAAATCTCTTTTCATCAAAGCTAAGTTGTTACATTTAGTATTTCATTTAGGGATGGGAGAAGGCTCAGACGGTAAATTGCTTGCCCTACAAGCATGACAACCTGTGTTCAGATGTCTGTCACACAGGGTATGATCAAGCGTGTTTGGAGCACTAGTGCCTGGCGGATGGGGATAGGCAGGTTCCCAGCGCTCACTGGTCAGCTATGTGACTAATGGGTGGCTCCAATTTCAGTGAGAGAACCTGCCTCAAATAACAGTGTGGAAATGGATAGTGGAGGACACCCAGTGTACGCATGTGTATATCTACACACATACCTATCAGAGCACACACACACACACACACACACACACAGTAAAAGGAAGAAGAGGAGGACAAAGAGGAGAAAAAAATTGAGTTTATTTTAGTCATTTAGAAATACAAAAGCAGATTTTTTATTGAATATTAAAAGAATTAAACACCTCAAGCTTTTAGTCCAAAATTCATACATCTTAAAATTCATGAGATGAATGATATTATTCAACTTAGCTCAATTTAATTTACCTCTTGGAAATTTTTGTATATTTTCTTTCTCTCCTTAGTTTCAATTCTGTGAATATATATGAGGAAGTCAGTTGTTAATGGAGGTATTGATGTTATTTTTCATGCAACATAACTATCATATAAAATGTAGTAGTCTAATATTATTGCTTTGTATTCTTTTCTGATAACTATATCAATGATACAAAATAATGTAAAGTCATACTTTATGTTCATAAATCATTACCATTTTAGAAATGTTTAATATTAACTTAAAAATATTTAATATCTATTTTGTATGAGACGAAACACTAGATTTTAGACCTGCTATTGGCCATACCTGTAGAATCTACTAGAAGATACAGACAGCTAAATAGATAAATACAACATTACGTAATGAAGGCTCTATTAGTGGAAACGGAAGAACAAAGCTGGATCTTCCGATTATATCCCAGGGTTAGAATAGGTTTTTAAAGGAAATCTTTTTAAAGGAAATCACATCGAAGCTTGTGACATAAAGTAATGCATCAGTGGAGGAGATGTCAGTGTTACCTTTGTTAGAGCTTAGACAGGGATAGCAGTGTGTATATGTGGCCAGTATGTACTATTATTAGACTTTTAGTTCGTTAAATACGTTTTGGGGGGTACTGGGGATTGAACCTAGACCTCACACATGCCAGCAGGTATTTACAGTGAGCTGCTCCCAGCCCAGCAATGCTTTCTTGTAGTTTTTTTTATTTCTTGATGAATAATGATGTTAATTATCTTTTTATATGCTTATTGGCCATTTGGATGTAATAACTTAAAAATTAACAAAAATAATTTTACATTCTGATTTATTTCATCAGATTAATAGGGATCCCATTTCATTTAGCTGATCTTGAATCATTTCAATATCTGGAATCTTCTACCTTATACAAATATCAAATTATATAGAGAATATATATCTTATTGGATACTGAATATTGAACTACTGTCCCTATTTCTCAAATTATTTAAGTAGTGAAAGAATTCCAATTCTGCCAGACACGATGGCACATACCTTTAAGCCCAGCACATGGGAGGTGAGGCAGGAGTCTCTGTGACCAGCCTGGTCTATAGAGTTCCAGGTCAGTCAGGGCTGGGCAGTAAGACCCTGTCAGAAAAACAAAAACAAAAACCAACCATTTCTTTCTTTCTTTTTTTTTTTTTTGTTGTTGTTTTTCGAGACAGGGTTTCTCTGTGTAGCTTTGCGCCTTTCCTGGAGCTCACTTGGTAGCCCAGGCTGGCCTCGAACTCACAGAGATCCGCCTGGCTCTGCCTCCCGAGTGCTGGGATTAAAGGCGTGCGCCACCACCGCCCGGCCCCATTTCTTTATTACAAAATCAACAGCTTTTTTTAAAAAAATCACATTTTAAATCTAGGAAGACCTGTTAACTTCTTCCTATTAAGGTTTTCAAGTCAAATAATAGGTAAGACATAATTGCCAATAGAAAAGAATCCATTTCCTCCAACATTGGCTGTGGTCCTGAGGCTCCTAGAAAGGCTTTTCTTGTGGTAGATTTACCTACACTTACTAATGTGGCTTTTCCTTTCATTTTAGCCCATCAAGCTGGGAGACCATCTCAACAGCATTCTCCTCGGCATGTGTGAGGATGTGATCTATGCTCGGGTGTCGGTGCGGACCGTCCTGGATGCCTGCAGCGCCCATGTTAGGAATAGCAACTGTGCACCTTCGTTTTCCTACGTGAAGCAGCTGGTAAAGCTGGTTCTGGGAAACATTTCTGGGGTAAGCTACAGTTCTAACTTGAAAACAGAGTTATATTTTGAAATTCAGTAATGTCACAAGTTTTCTTTAAATGTACAGTAGCAGTTTTTCAAAATTAAGGGAAAAAGTGGAGTTTATTGTTTCAATGTTCATTGTTTACTCCACACAGTTCTTTAAAATGTAGACTTCTATTGTGGTTCCTCACATGTTATAAAAGCCATCCGTTTTTTAAAAGAACTTCGTTTTCCCGCTGGGAGTCGCCCGTCCTTCCCTGCTTTCCTGCTTTGCTCTTTTCCTGCGGAGCTCTTAGCACATCGCTGTAATCGCCTTGCAGTGGCCTACAAAATGAGTTTCAGAAATACTGGATGTGCCTCCTATTTCTAGACCTCTTTCATAGCCCTCATTTGTCAGGATCCCCTGTGTAATTCTCAGCCTTCTCCACGTTCTCTCGTGGGAGGTAATCCATAATTCTGTTGCTGCTTAAGACTTGGATACCTCCCTTTTCTCTCATCCGAGATGTAAAGAACTAAAGAATGAAATCCACATCTAATAATCCCACCTCTGCTGTTCATCCCTTAAGCTGTTCTGTCCTGTTCTCTCTGTCGGGGGCTGTCATTGGTGTTGGCATTCTGATCGGCATATATACTTACCCGCTCTTACAATGTCATGGTCCTTCAGTGCTTGTCCCTTCTGTGTGGCCTCCAGATTTGTCCTCTCACGGTATTCTCTCTGGCTTCCTCTTAATTCCTCATTCTTAGGAGGTTTGATTCCTCCATCTTAACCAGGATATTGCCTGGCACACGGAATATATGCATACCCCACACACTTTGCCATTTGGTGAGAAATGGGCTCAGATCTCCTAAACCAAATGTGGACTATCTTCCCACTAAACCTTAGAGATTCTTTGATGGGAAGGCAAATAGGTAATGGGGCTGGTGGATGGAATCCTCTTGTTGTGGCTGTTCCCATTTTATTTAATTTGTTTGTTTTATTTCTATATGTTCATTAAAAAGAAAAACAAAACTGAAGCTGCTAAAACATGGTGTGATTCGTAAGAGGGACATAGTCGGAATCTATGTGTCTCTGCCCCTATGGCTTTGCTCTTCCCTCAGCTAAAGCTATCACTGCCTCCAGTGGCTATTGTGGAAGATCAAGTTCCTTAAGATTTATCAGCTGTGAGTCACAGCAGGCCAGCTCCAGTGCCTGGGTTCTTCTGGTATTACAATATAGTCACCTTAATTTTGACTAACTATGACTATTACTATAGACCATCTGTCCATGTTACCTAAGACAGCTGTGAAGGTAACTGAGCTACCTTCAGGTGCTTCTAACTGTGGTTTTGCTATTTCAGAGCCTCTGTAATAGTTATGAAAGTAAGAATGATGTGTACCACACAAGGTTTTTTTTATCAAGGTCAGGTATAACATTTGTAGTGCACTACAGAATGCCTGGCATACAATAACTGTTTACTAACTGGCAGTTGTTATTAATAGCTGTCTCAAAGCAGACATTCACAAGTGTGTATAATATTCACTGTTTTCCTATCACCAACAGTGCGATATGATCTGAACTGATACTCGTTATTCAATTAAGGACAGCATCATTTCAGAAATACTTCATCTCAATCTTCTTTTAAATAGGAAATAAAATGCTTTGAACTGTGGCTATGCTACTGATACCGAATTTTAATTTACACATGAAGTTCTGTAATGGAGAAATATTAAAATGTGTGTGCATAGATAGAAGCGTGGACATAAGCCTTTGACTACATTTAACTTAGCATCACTATTCTGTTTTCAGTTTTAATCTATATGTATCCTGGTTTTGGTTGTCTAAAGAAACCAGTGTTCTCTAATTTTTTATCCTATGTAACATAGAGTTTGACATAATTTGGGCTTATTTTATGTAACTATCAATGATTACCATCATTGGAATTTCAGACACTGAAACGTTTTGTTACAAAGAGGATTCCATGGAACATCAATTTAAACTATTGCAAGCATATCCAGTTTAAGAACTTAGCAGACTGTAATTCTGGCAGACAGTATCTAGGAAATTACTTCTGAGATAATTTAAACTGGTATTCTCAATGTATAACTGTAACCAGAGGAAGTTTTATACTATAAAATAAATATAGCTTTAAAATTGTATAAGTCTATGCCGGGCGGTGGTGGCGCACGCCTTTAATCCCAGCACTCGGGAGGCAGAGGCAGGCGGATCTCTGTGAGTTCGAGGCCAGCCTGGGCTACCAAGTGAGTCCCAGGAAAGGTGCAAAGCTACACAGAGAAACCCTGTCTTGAAAAAAAAAAATTGTATAAGTCTAATTTGAGAGATGAAAATAGTTATTGGAAAGAGAAGAAAAGAATACCTCAAGATACTGCTTTCAAAAGGAGCTGATTTTAGGTCCGAGTCCCCAGATGCAGAACACTGTCTGTTGCCCCTTTCTGACGATGGACTGGCCCGTCCTGGTCCATGTCAGTCTTATCCAGGCCATAACAGTTACAGTCAGCTGTGGAGTCTCCTGACTCGGTGCTGAATCCTCAAGATTGGCTAGTATGCTATTCTGTGGAGAGTCACTGGCAAAAAGGGGAGATGATTTTATCAAACTTGACTTTTTGATTACCTGTGTACAGACGGATCAGCTTTCCCGTAGCAGTGAACAAAAGCCTGACCGAAGCCAGGCTATTCGAGACCGATTGAGAGGAAAAGGATTACCCACAGGTAAGTGTGTGTTAACAGGAACTTTCTAGACCTTGATCTTACTCTCTTGTCTGTGAAAATGTGCTTCCTGGCTTAGAAATCCAATCAGTTGTAACTGTGGCTCATGAGAATGTAAGGATGCAGAGTGGAAGCCAGGGAACAGAGAAAAACATCAGATACAATACTAAATAAACATTACAGTTCTATAAAAAGCATTAGCTGTCAGAACTCCCACGCACACCTCTGTCCTTTCCAGGGTTTGTTTTCCATCAGTACCATCATTTACTTAGGTTATCAAGGTATTTTATATTAGAGTTAGGTTAGAGCATGGCCAGGTGAGCACATGCATGTCTCTATGAACATGACATCACTGAAGACAAAGTCCAGAGAGCAGCACTGCGCTTACCGAGTGCTCGTGTCCTCTCTTGACTTCACTCTCAATGCTGGTCATCAGTAGTAACCACTGAATTGATTTCATCAGTACGGGGGAGCCTTCTCCTGTCAAATACTGCCATAGGTTATAGGGTGCTCGCTAAATAAATAAATAGTGGTTGCTTATTTGGTGGTAACATGCTATGGATCTGTAATGATTATGTAATGGGCTTTCTTTTAATGCATGGAAATTCTAAATATTTGAGATAAAAGTAGATATAAAAATAGGATTGTAAAATTATTTTTCTTTCTTTCTTTTTTTTTTCAAGGCAAGGTTTCTCTGTGTAGCCCTGGCTGTCCTGGAATTCGCTCTATAGACCAGGCTGGCCTGTTAAAGGCATGCACCACCACCACTCAGCAAAAATGGGATTTTTTTTTTTAAGTGCTAAGAATCAGGCTTGGCTTTTTTATAAAATAAATTTTGATTTTGTAGATTATATTTGTTATTTTCTTTTTACTTCTCATCAAGAATTATTGAAAGGCACGATAACATAAACATTAGCAAGAATATTTTGCTCAAAGAAAAAAATAACAAGTATATTCAAATAAAACATGTTCAAATGTATGCAGTCTAATAAAATAAGTTAGAAAATTAGCATTTCTAATTTTTAATTTAACCAGACAACCAGCATATGGCTATTTTGTTTAAAAAACAAACAACAGAACAACCTTGTGAGAAACCTTTCTTGTAAAATTGAAGTATAGATCCTTGATTATCTGGACTGTTTGCAGAGTTCAGAAATCTCTTAAGCAAAAGGTATGTGCTTTAAACCAGGATCCCATTTCTCCTGAAGTCAAGAGGAGCAGTGCAGGTGTTTCTGTGAGGATTCTGTGGTGCTCTAGTTGGTTAAATGGCCCTTTTCCTGCTTTATTTGCTATAAGTAAAGATTATTATTGTTTCTGAAAAAGTATCTTTAACTTTTGTTTGAAGACAGTAAATTTGGTCTTGGTTAGATCAAGAATCTTTCCTAATATTTATTATTTATGTGTGGATAAAAAGTACAAAGTGAGGTTTGTCTAACTTAGTTTTTAGAATGCCTTGATAGCAGCGAAGGTATTTTTCATCCTTTTACCAGTGTTTCCTTTACTGTCCTCACTCACATCCCTCAGATATGTGGACACATTCTATGGGAAAAGTCTGTCTCTCTTTGTACTGCACTAGGATTTCAACCACGATATAATATGGACATTGGTGCAAAGAATCCATCAGTTTCAGTCACTCTGCTTTGCAGAACAGAATCATAACAATAGAGAATTCTTTATGAGTGTCAGTAGAAGCCACAGCAATCTTCTTTAAGGACTCATCCTCAACACTTCAGTGAGGGGTTAGGCTGGCAATGCTTGCCTTTCTCTGTCTTCCCGCCTCCTTCCTCCCCTTCTCCCTCCTGCGTTTCCTCGTCTGTGGTCCCCACCTCCCCACAGGTTCCTTCTCTACCTTCCCTTTCCTGTTGTGTCTCCAGCCTTCCTGGAGTCCCCCCTATTCTCTCCTGCTGTCAGTTACGTGGTCGTGCAGTGCAGTGAACATTTTATTATGTGTTACTTGCTCATTTAATAAATGCAATTTTATATATTAATGATTAATTATTTTATGTGTTTTGTGTTCTTTCAAGACCTCCCCAGAATGGTGTGATACTTTTGTTCTATTCTATATCTTCAAGGGTCTACCCTGCTGTGTTTCGTTTATGAAATTTAAAGGCTGTGAAATGTTAACACAGTACATTTTATTACCATCAGCATTTCACGGTTTTAATGTTTCGTTATATGGTATTTCAGTGGTGGCAGCTAGAGACTGAACCCAATCCATATCTACTCTGTAGCATAGCCTACCTAGCAGTTTACTTATGTGTTGTTGAATAAGAAGTTATGCAGGATCAGCTTCCTGGACAGAAGGAAAACCTGCTGATACATTATGTTCAGTTTATTTTGTAAATGTTCAATGAATATCCGTTGACTGTATGAGCATGATAAAGAATTTTGTCACAATGTTAGACAGTGAAATGTAGTAGAATCCTGTTTTCATGATGTAACTTTTTACTGTTTTTATAAAGAAATATGTGTGGCTCCTATTATTTCACTGATTTTTAAACCTTGGGTGAGATATGGGTAAAAAGAAAAAGCATCTCACTGTCTTATATTATTTGACCCTTTTCTTATTGTAACAAAGCATTACAAGTTTGAAAATAAGTTTAAACTCCTTTATTTATGACAAATTACTCAGTGGCATTGCTTAATAGAGCTTTAGAATTATGATTCGAGGACTGTTTCAATGCAGGTAATTTTTTACAAACTAACAAATCATTAATAGACATTGATTTTTATTCTGTAAAAGTTATAATTTGTTGCTCAGGTTTAAACCAGATTTTTTTCTACTTCTATTTTGGAGTAAGAGTAGAATCAAGCATTTCTTTCAGTCCCATTTGGAGTAGAAATTGCACCCTTGTTTTGGTTAAATATAGTGGAGGAGGAATCATCTGATGTTTTTGGCCAGTGCTTACACAGTAGTAAGAATACTGTACAGCAGCCATTTTAAGTTCCTTTTTCAGTCTTACAAACTTCAACAAAACTGAAGCGAGGAAAGTATGCTAATTAAAGCCTCCACTGGTCAGAAGCGGTTTACACAATTTCAGAGGTTTAAGACAGGGAAATAATTAACTGTTAAAGGACAGTATTCTAGGATGCTGATGTTCTTTGGGGCACACTTGTTCACTTTCTGGTTACTGGTAGCCCAGTCTCCTGTAATTCTCCATTGCTAGTGAAATACCCTCCTCAATATTCACCAGTTAGAAGTGCCTGTTGACTGGTAGCTTCAGTGTCTTAGGATCCTGATCAAAGTGTTCAATAAGGAAAGCAATAGGACGAGCAGTGAGATACAGAATCAGGTTAAAGAAGCAAGCCAATTTATAGATGATACTTCTATCTATTATTTGATTGCCAATTTAATACCACTTACTATTTTGTGTATAAATGGACCTTGAAAGGTGTCTCTGGAATCTTGCTTCTGAAATCTGTCACAAGAGTGAAGTCCTAAACTGGTGGGCTGTCTGCCCCTACTTTGTTACTTAATACTGCCGGGACTGATAGCATGGTTTCACTAGCCACACACACATAAAACACAAGCATTCTCTGCCAAGTGTTAGGGGAAACCTACACCATCAGATAGGTGGTGACGGCTTCAGACCCTCGGGGGTGTGACTCTTTCTGTTTTCTGTGCGCTTGAACACATTTTTAGGACAGTTGGGGACTCAGGAGCCTCCTTTAACAACTGAAGTTCCCTTCCCAGAGATGTGACGTTTTGAGTGTGTGTGAGAGGGAAAAGGTGACTGATGGATACAAATTTAATTGAAACAATTGGGAATATACCCCATGAAGACTTTTTATATTCTTAAATCTTTTTTTGTTTGTCCGTCTTTTGAGACAAGTTTTGTCTGTCTAGCCCTGTCTGCCCAGGAACTCATTCTGTAAACCAGGCTGGCTTCAAAATCAGAGATCCACCTGCCTCTGGCTCTCAAGTGCTGGGTTAAAGGTGTGTACACCACTTCGCCCTGGTTTTCTTAAATCTTTGTTTGTAGCCTTTCACTCTATATTTATTGCTCCCTATTTGGATTTTAACAAACTGTATACTCTCCAGGAGAGTGTTTGCGGTTTCATTTTAAAATTGGATGCTTATAATTGGTGATAATATGTATCTGTAAATGAGCTCAGAGCCTCCTGAAGAGATAGCAATGTCTACCTTTTATCTTTGGAACAATGTGATGCTCTATTCAAGAACAGATCTGAGGCTTTTATGGGAACCTCCTGATTTCTGATTTTATTATTTTCTCTCAAAGAACTTGTAACTCCCCTCTTGGAAGATAGTAATATACTTAGGAAAACAAGTCAGAAATAGAAAAGAGACAAAATGTAGTTTATATTGCCTTTGTTCAGAAGAGCTCAGAACAGTTCAGATGGGTTAGCTCACTCACTTATCCTGTCATTTCTAAAAGAGAAAATGTTAAATCATACCCACATATTGTAGATGGAGGAAATGAGAAACATGGAGATTGACTGCCTTGCACAAGCTTATGGGTTGATTAGGAAGATAGAATTAAAACCAAAGTCTCTTGATAGTAGTCTTCCTGCTAAATGATGCTGCCTAACCTGGATTTTAAAAGTTCTATAATCAGTCACTCAGCCATCATTCTCTTGGAAGCTATTTTATAAGGAATTACAAATACAAAATGCATTCTTATATAAATATAAGACACAGTTTCTTATTGTTCTGCTTTGAAGTAAGGGTATGGAAAGCTAATGGAAGTGACTGAATAAATAAGGTGAGAGAAATAATGTAGTGTATAGATTCTCACAGCGAGACGCTTGTCCTAATACAGGTGTCTGGTGTGCTCGGCCAGTGCAGTGGAAGGGGCGAGTGTGTCAGGATGAGGAAGGAGCGAGTGTGTCAGGATGAGCAACTTGCACCGTTTCCTTTCGCCTCAGCAACTCCGCCCCAGCGGCAGTGCTTGCAGCAAGAGCGTCGGCTTCACTGCCTGGCAGTGGCCACAGCTGTCACAGCTATCAGCTGTATTGATGATTGCTGGTGTTTATTGATTACTGGGTAAAATGATCCAAATAGCTTGTACGCGTGTTTAGAAATATGGGAAAAGCAGTCCAACAAACGTGTACATTTTATTTAGTCTCAAGTACAAATGATTGAATGGCACTGCTGTTACCAGCACATGCTCTTTGGCCAGCAGATTCAAGCATCGAATAAGCACAAGCCTAGGATGCAGTGTTCCTTCTCACCAGTACGGCTAGGTTCTACATTCCAACCCACATTTATAGTTACTAGGTTAGTGAATTTTTCCTAGTGCCTTAGCAACATAAAGTAACTATGCTGCTATATTATGCTCTTACTTTATTTAGTAAGATTTGTGATTTTCAGAATTATTATTTTATACTAAATCTTTTATTTTACATAAGGAAACCTCCTTTATAAAAAATAACGTCTTATTTTAGAATGTGTGAATCAGGTTGTGCAGGGGAAGGTAGTGAAGAGGGTGTCCGGTTCCCTGGAACTGAGTGATAGACAGTTGTGAGCCGCCATGCAGGGACTGCAGCCTGCACCCGGGTCCTCGTAAGAGCAGCCAGTGCTCTTAACCACTGAGCCGGCTCCCCAGCCCCACTTTTTAGTTGAGACGGGGTCTTAATATATAGCCTATGTTGGTCTTAACTTCTTGGACTTTCAATAGATGTAAACTGAAGTATTTCTGTATCTCATTTATTTTCATCAAAACCATAGAACCCTGTCTGTAAATCAGCAGCTTCCCGAAAGCCGTGTAGTTAGCATTTCCTTTAGGCTTGTGTGGTCTGGAGATGCCAAGACCAGTTAATATGTTGTTATAAATACTAACAATCTAACTCAGACATGACTTCTCTCTATCAAGTCGAAGAGACTTGCAGTGCATTGGTAAGTGTTTTGTTTACATTACAGTGTCATTAGGGTTGGTTGGCTGCTTTGAAGAAGTGCCATTTAAAATAAAACAGTTGGGAGCCTGGAGAGATGGTTCAGCAGTTATGAGCACTGGCTTCTTCCAGAGGACCTGAGTTCAATTCCCAGCACCCTGATAGTGCCTTACAACCTTCTGTAACTCCAATCCCAGGAGATCCAGTACCTTCTTCTGACCTCTGTAGACACTGCACACATGTGATGCACATACATACAAGCAAAATACCCATACACATACAGATGAGTAAGTTAATTGATTTTTTGAAAAGATTAAAATAAAACTACTGAATGCAAGGAAACTGGACATGAGAAAGATCCAGAAAAGAGACAAAAGTATATATTTTTATATTTACATATATAAGAGCACAACAGAGAAAAGCAAAGAATTCCTGGGGCAGAACTAGGTTTTCAATTTACGAGTGATAGGCTGGCTGTGATTTGTTGAACAGGACAGTGACATGGTGGAATTTGCATTGTAAAAAGAGAATTCTGGATGTTGAGTGGAGTTGATAGAAACAGGGTCCCAACAGTGGTCTAGCCAATCGATATTATTCATTGGGTATGATGCAATGGCAGTGGACTTGGAGATTAACACACCAAGTAAGGTGTCTTTGAGAATTTTAAAATCAGTAATTGCCGATGGAGCTAAGGAAGACGCGTCATTTAAGGACAGTGCCCGTATTTCCATTTTGAGTAATCATTTGGGTAATAGTGCCACTTACAGTATTAGGAAAGATTGGAAGGGAATGGTCACTCTGGGAGCAGAAAGCAAAAGTTGAATTTGAACTCTGAACAGTTTGAGTTGCTTCTGAGGCACAGTAGAAGAAGCTCCAGTTGTGTGAGACCAGAGTTTCCCCAAAAAGATTGGGTTGAAGAAAGTGAACGTGGGAGTTTTTCAAATCCAGATCATATTTAAAATATTAATAAAATTTTATAAGGAAAAGACAAAAAAGGAATTCTGAACCTGATACTTGAGTAAGCCCAACATTTGGAAACACATTAAAGGATCAGGAAAAATCAAGAGTAAGAGGGAGAAGCAGCCCCGGCAGGGAGCCAGGTGTGGAGGAGAAAGGTCGCCTGTGAGAGGCCTTCACCTGAGCAGCCCCTGAGCTTGGCAATGCGAAGGCCCCAGTGCTGCGGGATGAGGGCCACCCAGGTGCAAAGTAGCTGGAGCCCGACAAAGTCGGGAAATCAGGAAAGAAAAGAGGAATTGGAAAGATGGCAGCTGAAGGGAAATGTGCAACGGGAGGAGTCTGTCCTTTGAGAAAGATTAGGTTAGAGTTGTCTACTAACGGGAAAGGCGCGATAAAGAGGGGAAAATAGTGCACATAGCAGAGGAGTTAGCCAGAGACAAATACTGTTTGGCAGCAGTGAGGGAAACTCAGAATACATGCAGGCAGCTTCGTGTTCCCTTGGAAACAACAGGGACAGTACCATAATCCAGGTGAGAAGACACTCCTCCCGGAGGGGCTGTTTCCTTGATGGGAAATGAGGTGGGGTTGTCAGCTAAATGACAGACTGAGGAAAAGCGGAGCCGTCGAAGAAAGTGAGTCAAGGGAACAGAATGGTTGAGCGTGAACTTAGGGTGTGTCAGTAAACCCTGCTTGAGTTTTCCGGAGTTCTCTACTCGCCTAGAGTCGGGCAGCAGAAAGCAGGAGGATGGCTGCGTTTGTGTGTGGCTCATGACCCTTGAATCCTCTCAGTTCTTTGATTTTTCAGCTTATGTATTCTGTCAGCTTCCAAGAATATGTCTATTTTGAAGTTCATACAATTTTAAATTTGCTAGTTTCAAGATGTGGTGTGTGTAAGAATGTTACTTACCCCTAAAGGACTGTGGTACAGCCATGCTCACAGCTAGAAGCTCGATTTTGTAATAATCTGCCTGGGTGTGGTATAGTATGTTTTCTAGTGTCCTGTAGATTCCGTACTTCAAGTATGGAAGTTGTCCATAATCGTTATGCTTAATTAGATCCATGTTTGCTGGAACATGAAATACAAACGGCATGATGTTTATATTGCTATTGTTGCATCAACTGATGTAAATTTACTGTCATATTTTTAGGGTAAATTTGTTATCAAGGAATTAAACATTATAGTTATTACTTCAAAGTGACAACTGGTAGGCTCAAATGAATTTGCAAGCAATTTCTTGTTACGAAGAAGGATCCAGTCATATTATACAGCATGTTTGTTTTCTTTTTTTTTTTTTTTTTTTTGGTTTTTCGAGACAGGGTTTCTCTGTGTAGCTTTGCGCCTTTCCTGGAGCTCACTTGGTAGCCCAGGCTGGCCTCGAACTCACAAAGATCCGCCTGGCTCTGCCTCCCGAGTGCTGGGATTAAAGGCGTGCGCCACCACCGCCCGGCTTGCATGTTTGTTTTCAAAGGGAAATCACAGAATAGACCAGAGAAAGTTGTCATGTTGTGGGGCTACTGAGGTGGCAGCTTCAGAATACTTCCTACATTTTTTC
This sequence comes from Peromyscus maniculatus bairdii, assembly GCF_049852395.1. NCBI lineage: Eukaryota > Metazoa > Chordata > Mammalia > Rodentia > Cricetidae > Peromyscus > Peromyscus maniculatus. The sequence continues at coordinate 96,137,475 of NC_134861.1, forward strand.
AGTACTGGACAAATACCGTTTTTGGGTGTTGAGTCTGTTGATTCATAGAATTAATCTATCTGAATGGACATTTTTGATATGTCTCCATAGAACTTTGAAAACCAACAGGATAGACACTTGGTTTATGACTCTGCAGAACTCTAAAGACAAAGCTGACGTGGGAGTTGCCGCTGGCAAATAGGGGTGCATTCCATTCAACAGGAAGAAAGTTTAGTCTCTGTAATAGTCATCATGAAAAATTGGACTTCTTCAACAATTTAGATGGAAATTATCTGGGTTTCAGATACAGTAAAGTTTTCTGAAAACATCTAGTTATAGTAAAATCTTGAACTTGATAATTCCATGTATTACAATTTTCTTCCTATTCAAAATAGAAACAATTCTATTTCTTCAGTTAAACATATTTATTTAAAAGATCAGAATATACCAGGATTTTTTTACCTTGGAAACACATTTTAAGTTACATTTCTAGAAGTTAAAAGAGTATATTATGCATTATATTATTCCCAATAATTTCATGGATAACTACTGTTCTATAAAATTAGATGTTATTAACAACTTTTGTCTTCATTTTAAAACAAAATAGTTTACTTTTTGTTGATAGAAACAATACTACTCAAGGGCATATGTTCAATATATTATTTATGTTGCTCTGTAAGGGACATTGTGGTGCAGGCATGGCTCAGCGGTAGAGTCTTGAGGGGAGAAGGGCCCAGGTTCAGTCCCCAGTAATGCCAAAGCAAAGCAAAAGAAAAAAAGACCCTGGACTCAAACTGTTGCGCTGTTTCCACTCTCACTCTCCCGTCGTCCCTTTGTCTCCGACCCTCCCTGGGATAACTTGGGGAACTGGCAGCATGTTCATTGTTAGCAGTGGGTTCATTCCAGCTGATTTTCTAAAGATTCTTATCATTCCAGGAAGAAGCTCCACTTCTGATGTACTAGACATGCACAAGGCTCCATTCTCTCATCAGACTTTTCTTAACAAAGGTCTTAGTAAATCTATGGGATTTCTGTCCATCAGAGACACACAGGATGAGGAAGGTTCCTTCAAGGACACCCCATCTGATAATAATTCCAGGCATGAAGATTATGAGACTGTCTCTTCCCCTTACCAGTTCAAAACTAGCAGTCCACAAAAAAAGGTTTTCCCTGGAATCGACGTGCTGTCTAAGAAGAAGGTCTGGGCTTCATCCATGGACTTACTTTGTACGGGTGACAGAGACTTTTCTGGAGAGACTGACAGGTACCAACACTGTGACCCTGAGGCAGTAACAGGACGGACTTCACCCACTCCTAGAAAAAAAGAGGCAAGGTACTCTGATGGAAGCATTGCCTTGGATGTCTTTGGCCCTCAGAAAGTGGAGCCAGTGTATCACACTCGAGAAGCGCCAACCTCCTCTGCAGTATCAAGTGCTTTGGACCGAATTCGAGAGAGACAAAAGAAACTTCAGGTTCTGAGAGAAGCCATGAATGTAGAAGGTTAGTAATTCTGTGTATGTCTGAGAGTCAAGTGAATTAAACTATCTAAGGTTGTGTTTTAAAATAAAGAAGGGTGATTAAACCATTCCACAAGTCTGATTTCCACTGCCGGGCCTTTCCATCTAGGTCACATTGACTTCTCTGTCAGTTTCTGTTCACTCTTCTATTGAAACCCCGATCAGCCTGTGCTCCAAAGCCCTCCCTACAGCATGCCCCAGGGACTCCACTTCTAGACTGATCCTCAAGGTCAGGCACCTTTCTGTGCTGGGGGCTGTCTCTGCAGGTCTCAGGGGGTGCTGGCTCTGGCTCGCAGTGCTCAGAAGCAGTGGGGCACTCAAGCTCAGGGAGGTGAGCTAGCGCGCTACCAGGTGGGCTCCAGACCACCAGCTTCGGAGTACAATGACAGGCATGGTTGGTTTGAAGTAAAGTTTGAGATCTGCTTTTCTAAAATCACAGCGTTTAGGTGTATAGATTGAAAGTTAGTCTAGATTTGAATTGTTATACCGTTTCATGTCTATGAGTTATCTTCCCTAGTCTGAGTTACGCCATCTATAAAATGGAGCTAGCAAAAATAGGCCAATTAGATCATGAGTGTGACGTAATTAAACAAGTCATTTATTACATTTTTAATTTGAAAAGCATAAAATCAACTTTGTAAGTTATATATAGCATGGTCTTGCTGTGTCGTGTTGGCTAGCCTCCAACTCCGAGATAAGCTTGACCTCTGTCTCACCAGCGCTGGCCTTGAAGATGTGCACCACCATACCCAGCGCGTGTTCTTATTATTCTGTATGAAAGCTGTCTCCAAAATCTCTGCGTCAGACACACAAAAAATCAGTATATTGAGTTAAATAAAGTTATGTTTGAAACATAAGGATGGTGGCTACTTGAGCATCATAAATGCATGCAAGAGAAAAATGGATTTTCAGTTAAACCCACACACATGAACACAGCTGCCCTGGAACTCATATGTAGACCACACTGGCCAAATCCCAAAGTATTTTAGGATGAAAGCTTTATAACTTCCCATTTCTTTGTCACAACTGTATTGTTATTGTCATAGCTATTCGAAAAGAACTTTATAATGCTTTCTATTTAGAATGAGGAGTAACGATTGAGGACATGCTATCTTTTGTTTGTGTAGAGGATGTTTGTTCATGTGTGTAGATGCATGTGCCTTTGTGTGTATATGGAGGCCAGAGATTAGCCTTCATGTGTGTACAGAAGATGCTTGTTCACGTGTGTGTAATTCCTGTGCTTTTGTGTGTGTGTGGAGCCAGAGATCAATCTTGAGTGTTGTTCCTCAGGAGCCATCCACCTTTTTTTTTTTTCAGAAAAGATTTTATTTTATTTATTTATTTGGTTGGTTGGTTGGTTTGGTTTTTCGAGACAGGGTTTCTCTGTGTAGCTTTGGTGCCTGTCCTGGATCTTGCTCTGTAGACCAGGGTGGCCTCAAACTCACAAAGATCCGCCTGGCTCTGCCTCCCGAGTGCTGGGATTAAAGGCGTGCACCACCACCGCCCGGCTTTTATTTTTATTTTTAACTGTGTATGTAGATGGGGAGTGTGATGTTGTCAATTTGAATACAGTATTCTCAGAGGCCAAACAAGGACATGAGATCTCCTAGAGTTGGGAGCCATTGCATGTGGTCTCAGAGCCTAACTTGGTCTCCTAGAAGTGTGTGCACTTAGTTGCCGAGCCACCTCTCTAGTGACCACCTTGTTTTCTGAGACAGGGCTTCTCACTGGACCCAAAACTCTGAGGAAACAGCAAGCCCCAGGGATCTGCGTATCCCTACCTCACCTCATTCCACCCCCACCCCCCATCGCCACAGTGCTAGGATCGTAAGCCTCGTTACCACGCCTGGCTTTTATGTGGGTGAGATCAACTCAGGTCCTCTTGTGTGCACAGCAAAGAACTACCCACGTCCCCACCCCAAGCCCATGACTGTCTTAAGTAGTTGTTTTAGTACGGCTTGTCCATAGGCTGCCTTCCTTCTGCTACAGGCCTGTTCTGTTGCTTAAGTTGAAGCATGTTCTGTCCTAGTAAAAGACATATTGCAGTGTTTTCTTCAATGCTGGAATTGCAAATTACTAAAGAATCTAGAATTATGGAAGAAATAATGGGTATTTAATTGATACTGTGAGTTTGTATATAATATGCGTCTTATAAAGCATTAGTGACTTTATGAGGTAATTTAGTATATTCTTTACATGTTTGTGAGTGCTCCATGTATGTCTGTGCACTGTGTATGTGGCTGGTGCTTGTGGAGGCCAGAAGAGGTCATCGGATCTCTTGGAACTGGAGTTTCAGATCGTTAGTGTAACCACGTGGGTGCAGGGACCCAGACCCAGGTCCTCGGCAAGAGCAGCAAACACTCTTACCTGCCAGGCCATCGCTCCAGCGCTGGTGCTACGTATTCTTTTTTTTTTTTTTTTTAATTTTATTTTATAATTTTTTTTTTTTTTTTTTTTTTTTGGTTTTTCGAGACAGGGTTTCTCTGTGTAGCTTTGCGCCTTTCCTGGAACTCGCTTTGGAGACCAGGCTGGCCTCGAACTCACAGAGATTCGCCTGCCTCTGCCTCCCGAGTGCTGGGATTAAAGGCGTGCGCCACCACCGCCCGGCTTTTATTTTATAATTTAATTTTACATATCAGCCATGGATTCCCTTGTTCTCCCCACTCCCTCCCACTCCCTCTCACCCCACTCCCATCTTTCCCCCAGGCTATCCCCCATTCCCATCTCCTCCATGGCAAAGACTCCCCTGGGGATTGAGTTCAACTTGGTAGATTCAGTCCAGGCAGTCCAGTCCCCTCCTCCCAGGCTGAGCAAAGTGTCCCTGCATAGGCCCCAGGTTCCACACAGCCAGCACATGCACTGAGCACAGGACCTGGTCCCACTGCCTGGGGACCTCCCAAACAGATCAAGCTAATCAATTGTCTCACCTATTCAGAGGGCCTGATCCAGTTGGGGGCTCCTCAGCTATTGGTTCATAGTTCATGTGTTTCCATTCGTTTGGCTATTTGTCCCTGTGCTTTACCCAAACTTGGTCTCAACAATTCTTGCTCATACAAACCCCCTTCTCTCTCACCAATTGGACTCCTGGAGCTCCACCTGGCTATGGATCTCTGCATCTGTTTCCCTCAGTCATTGGATGAGGTTTCTAGCACGACTATTAGGGTGTTTGGCCATCCCATCACCACAGTAGGTCAGTTCGGGCTGTCTCTTGGCCATTGCCAGCAGTCTATTGTGGAGGTATCTTTGTGGATTTCTGTGGACCTCTCTAGCACTTTGCTTCTTCCTATTCTCATGTGGTCTTCATTTATCATGGTCTCTTATTCCTTGTTCTCCCTCTCTGTTCTTGATCCAGCTGGGATCTCCCGCTCCCCTAAGCTCTCTTTCCCTCGACCCTTGCCCTTCATTACCCCCACTCACGTACAGGTTGTTCATGTAGATCTCATCCATTTCTCTGTCATTGGGTGATCCCTGTGTCTTTCTTGGGGTCTCCTCCACTGCTGGTGGGAATGCAAGCTTGTACAACCACTTTGGAAATCAATATGGTGCTTTCTTAGGAAATTGGGAATCAATCTCCCCCAAGATCCAGCTATATCAGTCTTGGGCATATACCAAAGGAATGCTCAATAATACCACAAGGGCACTTGCTCAGCTATGTTCTGTTGCTTAAGTTATTTGTAATAGCCAGAACCCGGAAACAACCTAGATGCCCTTCAACTGAAGAATGGATAAATAAAATGTGGTACATATACACAATGAGTGCTACTCAGCAGAGAAAAACAATGACATCATACGGTTTGCAGGCAAATGGATGGATCTAGAAAAATCATCCTGAGTGAGGTAACCCAGACTGAGAAAGACAAACATGGTAGGTACTCATTCATAGGAGGATACTAGATGTAAAACAAAGATAACTAGACTGCTACTCACAACTCCAGGGAGGCTACGTATTCTTTATATAAAATGCTTTTGAGTCTTTCTACGATGGGGAATAAAACTATAAGTTCATTCACTATGTTTTAGCTTTTAGAATTGTGATGGCAAAGAGTAGGCACTTCCTGTGGCTTACGAGAAAACTCCACATCTGAAGTCATGTCATTCCTCTTCAGTGTTACACAGCAGCATCTCACATGTGAATAGTAATTTAGTCTGAACTTACGACTCTGTGCTCATGAAGACACACATAAATAAATGTTTCCATTGTGGGAAAAGACAACTGTCAGTGGATCAAATAGATAAAACTGTCATTTAACCTATAAATAATGAAGATCCATATAATCGAGATGAATATTTCTAATAAAATGAGCAATATCTTTTCTTAATTTAAAATAAAACCATGGAGCTGGGCATTATGATTCACATTTTCAGTTCCAGCATTTAGGAGGCAGAGGACAGCAGACCTCTGTGAGTTTGCGGCCCGCCTGGTCTACCTAGTAAGACTATCAGGGATGATGATGGTGATGATAATGATATGATGATGACGATGATAATGAAGATGATGATTGATGATGATGGTGATGATATGATGATGATGATAGTAGTAGTAATAATAAAACCATGGAGCTGAAGAGATGGCTCAGTGTGGAAGAACATTTGCTCTGTGGACATAAGGACCAGATTTCCCAAGAAATGAAACACTGTAAGGAGCTAGGCATGGATTTGCATGCCTGTAATCATTGTTGGGGTGCAGAATCCTGCAGGTCCCAGGAGCATGCTGGCCAGCTATTGCAGCTGGAACAGCAAGTTTCCAGTGTTGTCAGAGACTCTTGCCTTAAAGAAATAAGGTTCCTGATGTCTTCCTCCACCTACACATGCACATACGCAGATGCACACATTTGCGCGCACACACGCATGCTCTGCACACACTATACACACAAAAGAAAAAGAAATTAAATATTGCCTGGAATTCTGATGCATTGGTTTCAAAAGATTGTTTGCCTTAATATTTTTAAGTTAATATTAGTATGGATTAGTAAAATTGAATTTATTATAGCTGAGCCTTGGTTTCAGAGCTAAGGAGATCAGATATTAATGGAATGAAAATCTTTAAATTGTACTATGATTGTCAGATTAATGTATTTTGTTTGAATAAGTAAGTTTTAACTGTGCTACCTGTAACAAAATACATTCAACATGTGATGTGTTTCTCTTCTGAGGTGGTGAGTGTGTTCATGCTTTAATAGAATGCAGGTACATCAATGTGAGTCCAAACAAATATTTTCTGTAAAGCTAATACATAATATTTTTATGTTTGTTCACCTAACTAGTTACGATAATACATCATTTCCAGATTTTGAAATTTTACATTTGTTAAAGGACACATACATAAAGGAAAAGCTTTAAAAATACAGTGTGCTTTGAACTGTTTAATAACTAGACATTTTCTGTTCCAAATCTTGCTTCTGTGAAGATTTCAAAAGCATTTGCTATCAATAAAAACCTACCTGTGTTTTTCCAGAAGGTGTTTTAAAACCCAATAGACAGAACCTGAAACTATAGATTTATTGTGCAAAAATACTTACATCATCTTCAATAAGCCTCCATTATTGTATTTAGAAGTAGCAATAACTTATGCTTGCTTTACTAGCACGCTATCTGTGGGGAAGTTTGGGGAGTGGAATTCCAATTCGTTTTTTAGTTTAGGGGCTGACTGGTTTTGAACATGTTGTCTCTGTACCTCAGGCAATTTACACAAGCAATGTGAACAGTACAGCAAAGGTTTTATCTAGTACACAAAGAAAGACAAGAATAGAAAATACATCTGTTTGTCTCAGTGACTTGTCATGAAAATAGAGGTCTTTATATATGATAAGCCAAGCAAAACAGTCTGCCTCACTAATGTACACACTATTTATATTTATGTATTTTTCCAAAGTATTCCTATTTTAAATACTCTGTACAGTCTCCTGATAGCTCCTAATGGACTCCAGTAATTTTAGGATTAGATGATGTCTTAGCGTACATCTTTATCCAAACATTGTCTTGGGCTTTAATGGCATATTCAGTATCTCAGAAGTGGTTGATGATTGAGTTTCAGTCAATTGGAGATGGTTATTTCCAGCATGGATTTTCACAGTTCCAGATAAAGATTTCCTATTGTTGCTTTACTTTTAAAAAATGTTCTGGGGCTGTGGATATAGCTCAGTGGTGTAGCACACCGACCTTAAGTTTGATCCCCAGCATCCCAAAAGGAATAACCATTTGTTACAGTATTTAAAACAACTGAAAAATGAAATTGTCACATTTCATTTCTTCTTTTGGGTGTACAAGGAGGATCATTGCACTGATAGTGAACACAGTAATCTTCAACTTCAGCGTTTCTGTGAAACAGACCCGTCCTCTTGAAAGACGCCTTTCCCTCTGTCACCTCCATGTCACCTCCACTGATGTTAGCCACCCAGCTAGCCACAGTCACCTCCATGTCACCTCAGCTAATGTTAGCCACCCAGCTAGCTCAGTGGAGACCAGACTTTAAAAGCCACGGAGTTTGCACTGGGAAGAACCTTGACTCTCAGCTCACTGCCCAAGGCTCAGAAGAGTGAGGTACATGATTCATTTTTCATGATCAGCCTGTGCTTTGAACTCTGTCATATGGCTCTTCCATTGGTCACCCAGATTACAGGAAGAGACCAGATAACATGGTTAATTACTGCCTGGGAACATTGAACTCACCACCTGACAAGCCCAATTTGTCCTTACCAAAGTTACCTACTTTTATTAATATAATGAGACAGGATAGCATTGGGAAAGAAAGGCCGACAAGGAGACTGCCGGCATTAAGACAGCACTCCACGGCAGCCTTTCTCTACTGCGATGGGTATTCCAGTGAGGTGCTACCACAGGAGGATCATTAGGGGCAGATCTTGCAGCTAGACATGAGGAAAAGACCATGAGAAACAGATTGAGAAAGGATCAAGAAAGGTCCCGTGGAAGCTTAAAAACTATAAATTACTACTGTATGTTAAGATGGTACTTAAGCTTTCAGACAGTTCTCTATAGAAGGCCGGGCAGGCTGGGCAGTGGTGGCGCACGCCTTTAATCCCAGCACTCGGGAGGCAGAGGTAGGCGGATTTTTGTGAATTCGAGGCTAGCCTGGTCTACAGAGTGAGATCCAGGAAAAGTGCAAAGCTACACAGAGAAACCCTGTCTTGAGAAAAAAAAAAAAAAAAAAAAAAAAAAAGAAGGCCGAGCAGAAGGCACAAGGGTTCTGTGCTGAGAACCAGTTTTACAATTCGATGCCACTTTCTTCTCTTTCCCCTTAATTTCACTTTTTACAAAGGAGAGCTGCAAAGATGGCTCAGTAGTTATGAGCCCTTGCTCCTCCAGAGGACCCAGGTTCAATTCCCACACACACGGCGACATACAAATGTGACTCCAGCTCCCGGGGATCTGACACCGTCTTTTAGACTTGGTGGAAAGGCACGCACGTGGTGCACAGATACATGTGCAGGTAAAACACCTACGCACATTGAAGACAAGTAAAGGAATTTTTAAAGCTTTATCTTCATTTTATGTTGGAGTGTTTTTCAGCAAGTATATATGTGTACCACATGTGTGCAGTGCCTTCTGAGGCCAGAAAAGGGCATCGGATCTCCTGCACCTGGGGTTACAGGTTGTGAGTTGCCATGTGGTGACTCTGCCAGAGCTCTGCTCTTCATGCCGAGCTGCCCCTCCGGCCCCCGGCTCACGCTTTCACTTTGCATAAGACTGCTCCTTGTTGGCTCTTTTTGCCGTCTTCCTTAGTGTCAGCGTTTCTCATGTCTACCTCTCTGCGCTGCGTCTGAGAGCCCGTGAAGTCTGCTTTTCACTGGGAGTCTCTAGCAAGTGGCTGTGTTGTCATTACCGCATACACGCTATGCTCCCTCGGAAGTCCATAACACATTCTTCCCCTGAGACACTGACGTGGAGGCAGCCCCGCGAGGGCGTGTGAGCAGTGTTCCACACCCGCCCGGAATCAACAGCGTGTCCTTCAGCAGTCGGAGTCACTCTGCGTTTTGCACAAAGTGTGAAGAACACCAAGTAATTTCTACAAAGATGACAGTTAAACATCATTTATTTAGTGATCTATGCTCTAAGTCTACTTTAGACTTACTCAAAATTAGATACTGCTGCTTCTTTCAGGTACTGTGACCTCTGGTCCTGGCCCAGTTTTGTTGTCCTAAACAGCCTTGTGGATAGGGCTGAAAGTCTGCTGGAATATATAGACACTTACGCATGTGATCTTATTCTTTATTTGGACATTATAACATTTCATTTGAGAGGGTTCAGTTTTCAGCTATATAGTTACTTAAGCAAAGGGGTGAATTCATATGCTCTAGTCCTCAGGAAGAGAGATACTGTTTGCCTAACAAGTTCTTGTTAAGATCAAAATGCTGTTATGAACTGTATCAGTTTTTGTGTCTCTACCTTATTTACAAGTAGAAAAAAGGAAGAAAAGTAAAAATTTGGCTAAATTGTTATTTTAAATCATTCCATGAGCTAATACAATAGTTTTAAGCTACTGTTGCACTGATACAGTTCCAGGGAAGTAAATACCAGTAAGCAGGAATGTTATATTAGTAGTAAATAACCCATGGATTCTAGATACCACTGAATTTATATCATGATAAATCCATGCGAGTCTATTTAATGGGTAATAGGGATCTATTAAGATATAAGTTGAGGAAATGCACTCAGGAATACAGAGTGGAGTAGACAGCTGAAGTCATCCTCTGATCTGACTGGAAGCCAATCCACCTGGCAGTTTGATCAGACCAGGAAGCAGGCAGCAGGGAGAAGGGGCTCATGACCCCTCTCCCTGGCCTTTTAGGGGTCACGTACAATGGCAGGAAGCACTGCCTCCTTAGGGCCCCATAACCCAAGGTCATGGGCGGAGCAAATACCACTACAACTTTATTATTATTGCCCTAAGTTTTGTATATTTGAAGTAATGCTGTTTTGGGTGGATCAACATATTGGTTAGAAAGAACTGAGGGTCTACAGGGTTTCCAGGAGCTGGCATCATGGAGTAGAACTGTTAAATGCAGGAGATAACTGTCTCTACACACTCCACCTTTGAGAGCCACGTGAAGCTAGTCTGCAATTGCTGTGTGCCTGCTGTAGCGGAGGGACAGTTTGTCTTACTGGCACAGCCCCGTTGGCCAGTGGCCACCATCGTAGTCAGTGCAGATTAGAGCTCCGCTCCATGAAGTTAGTCCAGTGCAAAGCTACTTCATTCCATGGAAGCCCGGCTTTAGAAGTATTTGGGACGAGGGAGCAACGAATAACTCTTCCGTCGAGATGAGAATACAGCTGACAACAGGCATTTCTCTTCTTATTTCATCAAATGGAAAAATTGTTTCCAAACAATAAGAAACGTTAAAAATGCAAACTTCCTTTTATCTGTATTCCAAAAACAAAATGTTAATTTTGGATCCACAAAAATAATACTCTTTTTGTTGCGAAAGGAAGGATCTAAATTAAATCTAGCCACTTAGAGACTTAGTTTGACTTTGACCTAACCTCCTGAGAAGGACAGACTGACAGGTAGCTGTTAAACATACGGAATACAGATGAGTCTTATGAGTAACGAGTTTCATCATGATATTTAAAACCCAGCAATATGTTCAGTCGGTTAGCTTCGTTCTGTTTTGTTGTTTTGAGACGGAGCCGGCCTCTAACTTGCCATCCAGTGTAGGTGTTCTCGGCTGAGAGCCAGCGGTTTTAATCTGCAAATGATTTCATTTCTTCCCAGTCCCTTCTGTCCCTGCAGTTCGTCAGTTACCCAAATGCTAACACACCTGTGGCGTTCCCCCGTCAGTAGCATTCAGTTGCTCAGAGGCTGGAGTTCTCGTCTCTCCAGGTTGTCTCTGATCGCTCTGTCTCATCCTTTAGGCTGGACTGTCATTCTGTCTCTCCGCACCTCTCCTGTCCTGTCTTTTCCTTTCTCCTTCCATACCTCCCTTCCACATCTCCGTGTAGATAGAGGGAAATAAATGTATGTATACTTACACATTTATATATAAATAAAAGCTGTATAAAGAATTTCCAGTGTATTTCTACATATGTTTGTAAAGACAATACAGGAAATTCCTATCCACCTATCTACCAACTAACCCATGAGGCTGTTTTACATCTCCATGCCTCCATTCCTGTGGCCATTTATCCTTAAGACTGTCAAATGTCTCAGGCATTCCCTGGATCAGGAATATTTCTCTGACCTCCCAGTTCAGTATGGTAACCTGTATTTGTTTATTGGAAATTACTTATTTTTTAAGGGTTTGTTTCTCCTCCTGTAAGCCTCAGAAATTTGTTCTGTGTAATTCCCAGCTGTGTCCTGGCATACATCATTGCCTGACACTTACTAGGTACTAAACACATGCTTGTTAACATAACCTGAGTACCACAGTAGTGCTGGTAAAGAACATTAGTGTGCCTGGTGGTGCTACTTTGGATATCGGATTTAGTAATAGTCTCTGGCCAATTACGGAAGTAGTGAGTATTCTCTTTGTGTCCCATCTAAGAATCAAAGCCTATACTCTGTCTTTGAATGTTATGGAAAGGCCAGTGAGGTAAGAACAGCAGAGAATCCTGGATGCTTGATGAATACCAGGAGTCAGCACATGAGGCATGGCCTAGCTATGGCTCCACATTGCTCTGGGCCCCAGGGGATCTGCCTCTGCGGAAGCCTCACACATTTGGAATGGTTTGGGTCACAGAGTTTCTCAACGTAACCCTCTTCACTCTCAGACTTGCCAAGTTTCTTCTCCCAGGTTAGATGTTGTATTCCTCAGGATCAGCGCTCGGGCTTGTAGACCGGACTCAGCTGGTCAGAGCCCAGTGTGATGCAGAATTGAGTGGGACCCAGAGATCGCATGCAAGTAAGGTCTCCAGAAGTTACTCTCTTCAATAGAAGCACAGAGAGGTTCATCCAAAACATAAATACCCAGCAAGACAACTTGTGTTTCTTTACTGTTTGAAGATTGGAGTATTTAATTTATTAGGGCCATTTTCTTAAAAAAAAAAAAAAATGAGGTCCTTGAAATGTTTAATAGTTATGAACTAGAAAGGCAATCACTGTTGTCATCTCCCTAACTGACCTCACTCTCTAAAACTGACACCTGTAATCGGAGTCATGTAGTAAAGGCAAAGAAATGCTAGGCTAAGCGTGGATTCTTGTCACTGGAGTTGACGGAGCGGCGCCTTCTGTACGTTAGTAGTCAAAGCTCGGCTGTGTGTCACTTGTAATGCTGCCTTTAGGGTATAGTTTGTGCTGACTTGAGTTAATTTAATGCAAAAATGATTGAAAGAAAGAGCTTTGTGTGAGCCCAGAATTGTACGCAAATCTTCTTGCTTGGAGCCTGATGCCTGAGCTTTTAAACCAGTGTTCATGAACACATGCCATGATTTCATGCATTTAAGTCACTAAGTGTGCGTTGCACTAGTAGACATTGTGATTCTTGGTTGTAAAGACCTTGTGAAAATCCTTGTAGCCTCCTGAGACGCTGCTCATTGATTGTCAGTGACATCAGTGCGATCTTAGAGCTGTGTCACTTCTGGTCACAGGGAGAAGCCGTGTGTAAAGTTGAAAAATGCTCGTACTGTGCTGAAGTTCTGTGAGAAACTCAGGACCCTCTTCTTTTTGAAAAAGTGCTATGTGCAATATTACAAAATTGAGCTAAACTTCCCAAAGTCATTCTTCTTTAATCCATGTTCGTTCCAGTCTTTCCTCCTGGACAGATAATTTTAGAAAAGGTGTTTGTGTGTGTGTATGGTGTGTGTGTGCGTGGGGTGGGGTGGTGGGGTGGTGAGTGTGGTGGATGTGTGTGTGGTGTGTGTATGGTATGTGTGGGTGTAGTGTGTACATGTGGGGTGTGTATGTTCTGTGTGTGTGTGTGATGTGTATGTGTATGTCACAAGCACAGTTTGGTGACTTAGGTGATGTGATCTCTCCAGCGCTTTTCATTCCTACTGTTCTTCACACTGGTGATTTCCAGAACTACTACTTCTGTGTCTGAAATCACACACTCCCAGCAAGTTTTAACAAAGGAAATCCTCAGAAGAATGAGACATAACCTAGAATAAGTGAACCCTTGTATACCTTTCTTCATTGTAAGTTTCATCTACGTGTTTATTAGGTGGTAAAAATACAAACTGGCAGATGAGATAGAGAGTATTTAACCTACCAAAGGTGAACATATTCTTCAGTCATGATGGTGAGAGCCCAGAGTTTCCTTACTACACCAGGAACATTGCGCTAAAGGTCGAAGCCACATGTGAATTTCATAGGATGTATACTTAAATATGTGTATTGTAGGTCCATTGCATATGATCACAATTTTTAGTATTCAGAAAACTTTGTAATATTCTGTAAATAGGTTTTTAGGAGGATGTTGTGGGATTTTGTTTTTAATAGGTTAGGTTTAGAGATACAGCTCAGTTGTTAAATGCTTATGTTACAACAGTGACAATTTTAGTTCAGTCCTTAGAGCCCGAAGAGAAGCAGGACATGACGGTGCGTGTGGTCCCAGTGCTGAGCACGTGGGACAGACACATCCTTAGGCTCAGTGCCACCCCACCTAGCCAGATCAGCAAGCTCCAAGCCAGCAGGGTAGATGACACCTCGGGGACAGCATCCATAGGCACTTATGCACATGAGCACACATAGACATGTGTACACATGCACACACACTGTAGTTTTCTCCAGTCCTGCCTGGTCACGGTCAGGACAAATCTCTCTCACCCGACAGTCCCGCAGCCACTCAGACCCAACCGACTAAACACAGAGACTTATATTGCTTACAGACTATATGGTCATGGCAGGCTTCTTGTTATCTACTTCTTCTATCTTAAATTAACCCATTTCTATAAATCTATATCTTGCCACATGGCTCGTGGCTTACCAGTATCTTACACGTTGGTACTCATGGCAGTGGCTGGCAGCGTCTCCTGACTCAGCCTTCCTGTTCCCAGAATTCTCTTCTCTGCTTGTCCTGCCTATACTTCCTGCCTGGCTACTGGCCAATCAGCATTTTATTTATACAGAGTGATATCCACAGCACACACACAAATACAAAATGGTCTGATACCAGTTAAAATTCTCTGGTACTGAGAAATGTGTAGATGACATTCATATTATTTATTTTTCTATATATTTGAACAATGCCATAATAATCAGACTTTTTTCTTAATTATACAATTAATGCTACAGTTCTGGGATCTGGATCAGAACCAAAGTGCTAGAACTGTACATTGAGATGTGGACAGAAATTGTTGCCAGTTGCGGTGATCGGGCATGCCTTTTAATTCCAGCACTTGGAAGGCAGAGGCAGGTGGACGTCTGTGAGTTTAAGGTCAGCCTAGTCTAAACAGCAAGTCCAGGGACATCCAGGGTTACATACATGTCTCAAAAATCCAAAAGTAAATATCAGTGACATCTGGATCTTGTAAGAGCAAGATGTTCAATGATGCTAGGACATGTCACAAAAAAGTAGGTCCTATATGCCCGCTACAGACCAAAGCTGAGGTAGAAAAACCTCTTCTTTCTAGTCAATGCCTACTGAAACCTCTAAGCATATAGATCATCATAGAGACCAAGTGGTCTGAAAGCACAGAGCATGGGCTTCTCCATACCAGTGTCAGATGGCCTTGTCATAGGACATGAAGTTTTACATTTCTGAAATGGCTGATGTTATTATTTAATTTAGAAATGGGTGGGGTAGTGATGGCCCTTGCCTTTAATCCTAGCACTCAAGAGGCAGAGGCAGGTGGATCTCTGAGTTTAAGGCTGCCTGTTCTACAGAGTGAGATCCAGGATAGTCAGAGTTATCAGAGAAACTCTTGTCTCAGAGAGAGGGGCGGAAGAGCTCATGCTTACAAAAATTAAAGCTTTTTATTTTTGTAAGCATGACTATCTGGTAAATTGTGGCTTAGAACTGATTATCTGATTATATCTGATTATAAACCTTTTTTTTTTTTTTTAAGTATGGCTGAGTAGAACATACTGTGTTGGACTTTTAATCTAATTATATCTTCTATCTGCCATGTTATTACATGAAAAGAAGGTGGCTAACAATACTTTAATGACACACCAGATAGAAAAAGCTCACAAAATAAATCTCTTCCATTTCAATTAATATAGCTGTTCCTACCCTTTCCCCACTGTAAAAGAGGGAAAACATCTTCCCACCCTTAGTAGACAAAGCTAGTCATCTAGTGTGTTTGTAGAGAGCTAGTCCTCCAGCCATAGTCATAACATGGTGGTGCCCCCCACCCCCCACCTAGGCGTAGCCCTGAGAATGGCTTCTAGAGACAGTGGACTTATCAAGGGAGGGCACATTCTCAAAAAGCTTTTAGAGAGCTTGAACAGAGTTGCTTTTGTCTTCTGGAAGGAGCCCGGGCTGCAGAGAAAAGACAAAGCCCAGAGTATAAACTAAAGGAAACATAGACACAAAACAAGACCCGGCAAATGGGATTCAGTTGCAGACATAGTTCAGAAACAGTAAATCCATGTAGTGCTTTATATGGCGTGAGAAGATGGAGTTCCAAGGCACAGCATCCAAGCGCAGGAAATCTCTCTAGTTGGTTTATTGAACAGGTTCACTGCTCCTTCCGGCTTTGCTTTGTAAAACAGCAGAACCATGTCGTCTGTAAATCAGGGTCCTCCCCAGACCTTGCTAGTTTGGCTGTCCTGAAACTTGCAGATCTGGATTTGTGATTTGGTACCAGTTCCCTGGAAAATTCCACATGGTATTATCGGGAGAAGTTGGTAACAAGAACACAGAAGTACTTTGGTGCCTTCAAATGAAACAGTTCTTCCTACATAATTGTTTAATGTGTGCATAATTTATTATAGAAAATATAAAGTGGTATTAGCTAGCACTATTATTTTCAATGAAACTACTGGTCCACCCCCCCATGGTCCTTTCAAATCACATTCATATTTACCCAGTGGATTTTAAGCCTATTTTACTATGAGATTTCTCTGTAGTAGAATACAGTTGTTCACAGAGGACTAGGAAATACTTCTCAATTCTGAAACTTTTCCATTGATCAGAGTATTACTTACTACTGGTGTTGACTATACACAAAGCTGGGCTATAGTATGCCTTGTTCTTCAGATAAACATCATCCTAGAAACTTCCTTTCCATGAATTCATGACCAGGCATCAGCTTTTCTCTCATTTATTTCAAGTTACTTTCTCAGTAAGACTCCTGCTCTGCCTGGGTTCTCCCATCACATTGTACCTGGTCCCACAAACCTGGCGCTTGTACTGCCATTTAATCACTTCATTGTTCATTAACTTCAGTTTCTTTTAAAAATCTTTGTTAAAAAAAAGCACCTAGCACAAATAATTCATTCTCTGATGTTCCTAAGCTAAAATTCGCAGACTGCTTGAGGGGAAAATATATTCTTCACTTCTTTTAGTGACCTGCAGTCAGGCATCTCCATCTCTCTTCATTTTAGGGTATTTCCCATGGGCTGCTCTCTCTAAAATCAACAAAATCCACAAAACAATTCGGATAAGTTGCACTGAAATTCATGCATCCTTGGCCCTAGGGCCACATGAAGGATTCCCTGTGGGTTTCACTGACCCTCGTCACAGTCTCACAGGATGATGTCTCTCCTGGTGTCAGGAGTCTAGCCATGATGCTCCCAGCACTGGACTCACTCTTTATTACCAAGTGACCTTCTGACGTTGGTGTCTTGAGATTTCAAACCTCGTTATTTGTTCCCTTTCACCTTTTCCCTGGCCGGCCGTTCCTCCTCTTTGTGAAGCCCCCTTGTGTTTTCTTCCCTCTCCCGTTTCATTCAGCACATTTTCCATCAGTTTTTCCGACTGTCATCTGCAACTTCAAACACAGGCTTTTTGTCAACCACCTGAAAACATGGAAAGTCCCTTGACTGGGCCTAAAAGCTCTCTCCTCCAAGCCGCCAAACTTACGGAAACAGTAACGCACGCACACTCTCTCAGTTCTTACCATCTGTCCTCCTTTGACCTTTCTGTTCTGCTGGAACTGTGCAGTGATTCTGTAAAAGGTCACCTAGAGGTCCCTTCGTGTAACCTTGTTTTCCTCACTGACTTGGAAAACATTGTGTACACTGGGCACGTGCTGGATGTAAGAAGCAGCTCATCTGCTCTCTGTGAAAACCTCATCATTTAGTAAGAGACAGGTTGGGATGGAGGCCCAGCAGTTAGTTACACATAAGGAATTGGGGAGTATGAGAAGCAATGTCCAGTTTGGTGCTTTATTTACAAAGTTATAAAGGAAAGCTGAAACATCTCAAAGGAAAAAGGGCGTTCCGACAAGAGAAATGACAAGGGCCTCGGCATCACTTCCAGGAAGTAACTACGGGCTGCGGAGCTGGTCCCAGCCGGTGTGGTGATGCAAGTGAGGAAGAACATGGTGATGAGTCTTCTACATAAATTTACTTTTAAATTTTGATTGAAGTTTTTGTATGATGAGCTTGGGGCTGTGAGCAGAGTTTTGTGCTCTCAAGCAGGTTCTCACCAATGAATCTGCAGCTTTCAAAATAAGTTACAAATCTTGGTGTGCACCAGAGGATGACAGTGCTTTAATAGCAACCCAAGGAGATTATGAATTGTCTTTTGAGGGGTTCTAGTGTTAAAGGATTTGAGAACTACAGTGCTGTGCCCAGAGTTTCCAATCTGGCAAGCCCACTTTCTATATGCTGGGTTATATGTAGAGCAAGATTGTGGAAAGGAAATTATTCTAGAGAATCCAGACATGGATGGACAGTGCCCACCACAGGGACAGTGGGGAGAAAGGAGAGGGTGGATCAGAAATATTCAGAAAGCAAGATCTGGGGGCTGGAGAGACAGCTCAATAATTAAGAGTACTGACTGCTCTTCGAGAGGATCCTGGTTCATTTCCAAGCACCCACATGGCAGTTTGCAAATTGTCTACAACTCCAATCCCAGGGGATCTAACACCCGCTTCTAGCTTCCAAGGCCACCAGACACACGTATGGTACATAGACATACACTTAGTTAAAACACTCATTCACATTAAATAAACAAAAAATACTAATTTTTTAAAGCAATGTTTCTATTTTAGTCCATGCTTGCCTCCTAGCTTTAGTCCCTTGCAGGAGGCACTCTCCGAACAGGTCTCTGCAGGAGCCCTCCTGACTCCTTTCCTCCCTTGTAGAACTGAATGTCCTGTCTTGCATTGTGTATTTGTATACTTACCTTCTACGTTGTAAAGTCTCTTGAATTGTACTCTTGAGTGTTTGATCCCTTGTAGGAAGTACCTAACAGAAAACTACACATAGCATCCTAAAACTGACATGAATGTTGCTCCTAAAACATCCATGATGTCCTAAGAGCTTTGGGTGTTTATTCATTTAATTCTCACAGTAACCTTACAAGATGTTACTATAACCCCTTTTTTGGCTAAAAAGAACAACAACAACAACAACAACACAGCCCAATCAAGGCGGTCTGTCTCCAGAATCCTTGCTTTCCACCAGTATGCAAAGTGTCTCTACACTAGAGCCTAATTTTTCAAATTTAAAGGAATATATAAAATGTTCTAATCAAAACTGAATATGTTCTTTTTTTTAAAATTTGTGTGGCATTGCTAATAAACTTTCTGATTTTTAAAAATTCTTTTAGAACCAGTTCGAAGATACAAAACTTACCACAGTGATATCTTTAGTACCTCCAGTGAAAGTCCATCTATTATTTCTTCTGAATCAGATTTCAGACAAGGTAAGCATCACCTAAAGCAAGCAAATCTTTTTTAAGAAGCAATCATAACTATTTTTTAATATTATTTAAACAAAACTTGTCAAAATGTTAAGACTGTAAAATGTTTCCTTTTAAAATTGTTATATTAAATAATAGCAGTTTCATAAAATAGTGATATAATCATTTCATCATACAAGAAAGAAGTCATTGTCTTTAAAACTTAATGTGTCTAGCCAGGCATGGTGGTGCACACCTTTAATCCCAGAATTTGGGAGTCAGAGGCAAACAGATCTCTGTGAGTTCAAGGCCAGCCTGGTCTACATAACAAGTTAAAGGATGGCCAGGGTTACATAGAGAAACCCTGTCTCAAAAAGAAACAAGAAAATGAACAATAATAATAATAACAACAACACAGCTGATGTGACTTAACCTCAAAAGGATTTCATGGCAAGTCATTGATCACATGGTTGTGATTCATACAAGTTATCTTATTTCTACTAAGTGCCTGCGTTTTCGATAAGATTGCTTCCATATTTGTAGAACTTGTACCATTGTTGTGTTTTTATTCACAATTAGTGAGAAGAAGTGAAGCTTCCAAGAGGGTTGAGTCTAGCAGCGGTCTGTCTGGAGTGGAAGACGCTGGTCAGGGCCAGTCACAGAGACCAAGGTATGGCTCTGGGAAGCACTAATTTCTCGTCACAGGTGGTTGGTTTTGGTTCTCTTTAATTACAGTTGGCACTTGACTTTTTAAATTGCTGGTACAAATAGATAGAATGATCATGAAGGTTAAGGCATGGCATTAAAAGTCTGAAAACAGTAAACCTTTATTTCTAAAATGTAAATAGCAGTTGTCTGGACTTTGAAGGACTGGGGCAGCTCAGGTATTCAGTACAAATTGGTTGAGTGAATAATTAGATTACCACTCTGTAAGCTATTATGTAAAAAGTTAATTATTCGCTCACTAGTTAGCTTAAAGAGGTTCTCTGGCATATTTCTAAAGCCCATTTGAGCCACTGTGTAGCATCAGCTTCATGCTGAAGTAACTGGCAAATTTCTTAGGAGATGTTACTGTTTGAGTGGGCTAGATCTAGGGTAATTGTGTTACAGTTGTGTCTACTTTGTCTTGTTTAAACTGAAAGAATTTTCAAACAAGTAGTTAGTGTATTGGTATGTATCGCTGTCATGTGTACACAGTTGTCTTTCATGAACACAGAATGCTGATTTCAGATTTGTAACATGACAACTTGAGGTTCCAAGTTGGCCTGAAAGTGTATTTCCAAAGCATGAAAATGCCTTAAACTCACTCACTGTTTACTTCAGATACTACTAAGAGAATCATCTGGAAAATTTCAAATATTTGTCCTTAGCTAATGAATATGTTAGAGAATGTCCTTACCTGTAAACTATTAATAGACCATGTAATCCTAGCTGTGTGGTTAACAGTTATTCATGGCTTAGAGTTCAGGTAATTAAGCTCATGTACTAAAAATTAATGTCCCAGGGTTTTTTCCTTTCATTTCTTATAAATACCTGTGACATTTTTCTTTATAAAAATAATTTTCTACTTACATGATGGCATTTTAATTGCTGCTTTCTTATGATGAATACTGATTATTTCAGAACAAGTGGAAGGCAAAGATAGATCTGTGCTCAGTATTACACGCTTTCTCAATGAAGCCAAAGCATTGGGATGAACAGTAAGAACCCAGAGTCAAACCACATTAAGCTCATGTTGAACTGAGGGAGAATTTTTATTTCAGAATTTCCTCCTCTATGTCTGATTGAGAAAAATTATGAATAGTTAATATGTCTTTTTAGCCTCCACGAAAGAAGAAATAGGAGTAACTAGAAAAACCATTGCGATTGCGTGTTAGCACTGTTACTTAAGGATGCATTCCTGCAAAAGAATTATGGCATTTGGGGAGCTTTATCCATTTTCTTAATAAAGAATGTCAAAAACATGAGTCATGAGAGACTTAATTTTGACCCTCTAGGTTTTAGTAAGGAAATGTTGACATTAAGGCCACCTTAACTTGCCAGTCCGTGTTTTACGGGTGAACCGTCACTGGGGACACCAGTCCTCTGTAGTGTTCATGGCACGGAGTTAGAAGAATGGGGGAGAGACGTCTGGGACACACTGCTCAGTGTGCGCATGTGTCGTCACAGGGAAATCGCTGAACTTCACTTCTTCTAACTCATCCATCATTTCCTGCCCTAATGAAAATACACTAATGAAAATACACAGTGATACACGTGACTAAAATACTGTCAGAACTCCCTGTGAGGGAGGCACAGGCTTTCCTGGGTACAGGCCAGGGCTTCTGATGCCCCTCACTGTGCCAGCACATGGCCACGAGCTCCCGAGTTGTGCTTCAGGCAGCACTGGATTTGGACCTGTCGCCTGCTTCCTTGTGAGAACATTTCCCTCTCCTTTAGCTAGAATGAAATGCGAAACAAACCAGAGAGCTGCTGATGTCCTTTATGGGGTGAGGAAGACACTAACAGGAAACAGTGAGTCAGACATAGCAGAATGAGCAATTTCTGAATTCTGAGCTATCAAAAGTGTCTTTTAATGACTAAAAAAGATACTCAAAGCTGCTTCCAAAGAGTGTCTCCTAATCTTTTCATGTGATAGCTTTTGGAGTGACGCTACACATCCTGCCTTCCCCTGCCTCTGTGCCTCCCTGCAGCTGATGTGACTCTTTCTGAGTATATTAACAAACAACTTGTTCCCCTGAGAACATTAGCAGACAGTGTATATACACTCCATCTCCAGCAATGCAGTATTTTTTAGATTTGGAGCTTGTTTTTGTTTTTTACATCTCAAAATGTAAAAAAATAAAATGTTTATGAAACATTTTTCATCTATATTGGAAGAGATAAACTGATAAGTTGTCTTTGCTGCTGAGATTAGTTCTAGTTAATGAAAATACACTATTTGAGTTAAAATGCATAGACTCAAGTTCTTACTACTTGGCTCCAGGTAAAGGTAAGCTGTAGGATCATATTCACTCAGCACCTGCTGGGCACCCACCACATACTAGATGATTTGAGGTACCAGAGACAGAGCTGAGAACAGCACCCAGAAACAACTCCCCCAAGAGATTACCTAGAGATGAGAGCCAGCCGGAAGACTATGACTAAAAAGGAAGGAGCACACTGCCAGGTATGGCGCTCGGTGCTCGGAAGGAAACTAAAGCAGAGCAGTGCCGCAGGTGGTCAGGACGTGGTGTCTGCGTCCTGCTGTTTGTGGGCAGTGTGACCAGAGCAGGTGTCCCTCGAGGGCTGACACCCAGCATAAAACTGAAGGAAAAGAGTGGCCCTTGCAGAGTCCATGTGAGGGGTGTCCGGGAGCAAAGGTGCTGAAAGGGGGCGGGTCTGGGTAGTTCTGTGTCAGCTTGGCACAAGCCAGAGTCTCCTGAGAGGTGAGAACCTCAGTTAAGAACATGCCTCCAGCCAGGCAGTGGTGGCACACGCCTTTATCCCAGCACTCTTCAAGGCCAGCCTGGGCTACAGAGCGAGATCCAGGAAAGCCAGGGCTATTAGACAGAGAAACCCTTTCTCTGGGGATGGGGGGAAGAGAAGAAGAAAATACCTCCATATGATTAGGCTGCAGACAAGTATGTAGGATATTCTTAATTATTGATCAATGGGGAAGGGCCCAGCCTGTGGTTGGTGATGCCATCCCTGGGCTTGTGGTCCTGGGTTCTATAAGAAAGCAGGTTGAGCAAGCTAAGCCAGTAGGCAGCACCCATCTGTGGCCTCTGCTTCAGCTCCTGCCTCCAGGTTCCTGCCCTGCTTGAGTTCCTGTTCTGACTTCCTTCAGTGATGGACTGTGACATGGAAGTGTAAGCTGAACAAACCCTTTCCTCCCTGACTTGTTTTTGGTCATGGTGCTTCTCCGCAGCAACAGGAACCCTGACTATGACAGGGAGACATGTCATCTTACTGTAACAGTAAAAAAAGCAGTGTGGCTGCAACAGAGTGAGTGAAGGACACTGTACATGAGGAGTGGAGACCAAAGAGTCGAGGCCCCGATTTGGGGAGGTCACAGATGCAGGGAAAGACTTCAGTTGTCAGGGAAGCCATGGATGACTAAAAGCATGAGAAGCCAAGGTGAAGCCTAACATCCCAGTCACCTATGCAGAAAGTAGATAATGCGACAGTGCAGACTGGACGGTTAGTGCTGGAGCAGAGTCAGGTGTGACTGTCTCCCAGGTTGTGCTTTTTCAGCATGTGATGCATGATTAGATTCGCAGTTAATGAGGAAGAAGAAGTAAGAATGACTCCTAAGTTGTATCCTGAACAACTGGTAAATGATCGCAAGATTAGACATAAGGATGACAGTAAAGTGGCTTTGATTTAGAAACAGAAAACTAAAGGTGTACATTAACATCCAAGTACGGCGCTTGCATTGCTTTTTGTTTCAGTGAAAGGGTAAGGGAAAGTCAGCCATTGAGAGGAGAAGGAGAGTGTATTGGAGTTTTAAAAAGACAAGACAGCCCGGCAGTGGTGGCGCATGCCTTTAATCCCAGCACTCAGGAGGCAGAGGCAGGCGGATCTCTGTGAGTTCGAGGCCAGCCTGGGGTACAGAGTGAGTTCCAGGAAAGGCGCAAAGCTACACAGAGAAACCCTGTCATAATAATAATAATAATAATAATAATAATAACAGAGAAACCCTGTCTCAATAATAAATAATAAATAAATAAATAAATAATAAATAAATAAATAAATAAAAATAAATAAATAAGACAAGACAGGCAATACTGAAGGATTCCAGGGAGCAGTGGACCAGGCAGCCTGGCTCTGCAGTTGGATGGGTGATGAGGTCATATGGAAAGGTGTGATTACACCCTGGCTCTGCAGTTGGATGGGTGATGAGGTCATATGCAGAGGCGTGATTACACTGACGATGGACTTAGGTCCAAACAAGGTCGGGCAAGAGGAGAGGAGTCACAGAAATGACCGTGCTGGGAGCCAGTAAGAGTCAGTGAGCTGTCTGAGCAAGGAGAGCAGAGCACAGGAGACAAAACAAGATGATTTAAATACGGGAGACCAGAAGCAGGGATTTGGGCTACATGGTTGCCTGCTGAGGACGAGGGGGTCAGAATGTCGGAAGACGTCCAGGATCCATGTGTCATAGCAATGAGTGGTGACAAGAGCCGTGGTAGGAAGAAACAGAGAACAAAGCCGAGCAGACACTCAAACCCTCGATTAATGCCGGGGAGTAACCAGTCGAATGATGAGTGCCCAGAACACAGCAGCCAGCAGCTGTCTATTCTGTCTCACGTACTTAGGGGAGCTGGTCTGTTTGAGGAGGAGTCCGTAGGTCTGGAAGCTGAAGTAAGACCTAAGCAGAGGGGTTGAGGAGACGGCTCAGAGGGCAAGGCATCTGCAGTGCAGGCACAGGGACCTGAGTTTGAGCCCAAGAACCTCTAACAAGCCAGGTGTGGCACGTGCTTGGATCTCAGCTCTGGGGAGGCAGAGACAGGTGGATCCATAGGGCTCACTGGTCAGCTAGTCTTGATAATTCAGCCAAGCCTAGGTCCTGTTGAGAGACCTTGGCTCAAAAAACAAGATGGGCAGCTCCTAAGGAACAATACCTAAGGTTGACCTTTGACCTAAACCCACATGTACTCACACATGAAAAGACACACAAGAACTAAGCAGAATTTCATTGACCTTCAAGGCATAGGTCCATGGGAATAAAATAGCCCCTGTCTGAGAGAACCACAGGGGAAGCAATTCTTCAGGGGATGCTGGAATGTTCCTAGAGGGGTCGAGGTACAGGTCTACCTGTGGGACAGCATTGTAGCAATATATGAAAATACATCAGAACGCGATGTAGACTGGAATGCCACTAATGGAGAGCACTCTGACCCCAGACGCAGAGGACTTCCTCAGATCGCATCCAGTTCCCCAAGGCTCTGGTCACCAGCTGAGTGTCTCGGCTTCTGTTCTTCCTGCAGACTAGCCATTAATCAGGGGTCCCTCCAGCCTTCCCGGTCTGATGCTCAGCTAAAGTGGAGTAGGGGCTTTTATGGAAGCTTCATTCCATGAGCATGACTGCTTATTAGCTCTGTCTCCAGTCAAGTGTGGGTTTGAAAGTTCTAGGAAGGCTTCTCTTTCTGGGTCAGCCCTACTCTAGAAACTACGGACCTTTCTTCACCACAACAGTGAAGTACCATGTTTTCCAGAAAATGCCAAGGAGTTTAAGAGCTCTGTATCAGGAACAAGAGCCTCAGTCTGGAAACCTTCAGTGTTTGTTTTCCTTTCTTCTTAAGGAGATGTTACAGGAACAAGATTCAAAGACCAAATACTAGAACAAAGATTCTCTGATCACCCTTTCTATCAGGAAATTACAAAAAAATCACAATAATTTTAGCAGGAATGGAACATATAGCTATATATATTTTTTTATAAGAGATTTTATACACCATTTCTCTCACTGTGCCACACTCAGTGGAATGCCAACTCAGGTTCGTTCCTAAGCGCTTCCATTAGGTAGTGCAGAAGTGCCTCTAGTTCCAGTCTGAGGAAAGCTAGCACTTGTGGCCCCACAGACACTTGCACACGTGTGGTGTACGTAGACTCACACAAGCACACAAATGTATACATTAATTAAAAATAATAAGCCTTTGAAAACTAGTGAATGTTTACGTTCATGATACTTTACTTGACATGGAGTTTCCTACATTAGCCTTGAAACGTGCTTCCTCAGCAGCCTTTATTTTTCTTCTCTTTCCTCTGTAGTAGACAATATGAAACATCCCTTGACGGCAACTTCATCAATCAGGAGATGATGCTAAAGCGACAAGAAGAGGAAATGATGCAGTTGCAAGCCAGGATGGCTCTCCGACAGTCTCGGTTGAGCCTGTATCCAGGGGACACGATCAAAGCTTCCATGCTTGACATCTCGAGAGATCCACTAAGAGAAATTGCCCTGGAGACAGCCATGACCCAGAGAAAACTCAGGGTAAGGCGGGTCCCAGGCCAGGTCCAGATTTGCTCTTTGAGGACTGTTAGCCAGAGCACTTTGAAAACACACGCTAGGTTTTCCTCAGTGGTGTAGTCACACATAAGCTTTCCATGATGTCAGTAACGTCTCACACACGCTGCTGTGGGTCACAAAGAACAGATTCCTTTAAAAAGATCTGAAAGGAGAAGGAATGCTAGTTCAGACAAGAAGGGGGTTGGGGGAGGGGACAAGAGGGGGTGATAGGATGTGCTTATGGCCAAAATACGTTACATACGTGCATGGACGTCATGACGAAACCCATTGTCGTTTATAATTCATATATGCTAATAGAAAGTTGCTGTAGATATCCTAAAGATACAGATACCCTAAAGGTGAAATCGGGATTCTACATTAGTTCTCATTAGGATCAAGCATCTTGTCTGATATTAGAGTCAATATTTAGCTGCTTACATTATTTCATTTTCAAAATAGCATTAGGTGGATTTAGAGCGTCTTAACTGTACTTTTGTGACTTACATGTATGCCTACGCATGGTGGTACACGTCTGTAATCTCTACACTCAAGAGACGGAGGCAGAAGTCTTTGAGATTTACCTCATGTATGTTTGTAATGGATGACATAATAATTCCATGGCCAACCTGGGCTACATAGCAAGGTCATAGAAAATGTACGTGTATTTCCAGGCATGGTTTCATGTCTTGGTGGTCTCGCCACTCGGGAGGTTGAAGCCAGGTCATTGTCTAGCTGTGTGAAACCAGTATGGGCAGCATAGCAAACCTGGGAGAAATATTTTTAAAAGACGAAAACATGAATAACATATGCATCATCCTTGGGAACAACTGGTTTTATTCAATATAGCAGGGAGTTACTTTTTAATAGTAAGAAATTCACTAGCCCATAAATCGAGATGAACTACAGAGTTCAAGGTTAGTTCAAAAGTACACGAATGTTTTTAAGTACATTTCATCTCTCTGCTCAGCCATTCTCAGAATGTTGGCATTGATTGCCTTTTTGGTAAAATTCTATCATCATCATCATCATCATCATCATCATCATCGTCATCATTTTATGTATGGGTGTTTTACTTGCATATATGTCTGTGCACTGCACGTAAGCCTGGTGCCTGTGGAGGATAAAATAGCACATCGATTCTGGAGCTCAAGGTTATGTGAGTTCAGGGAACTGAGCTGCAGTCCTCCCAAAGAGCAGCCTGAGCTCCTGACCGCTGAGCTGACTCTCCAGCCTGACTGAGATTCTCCTTATAGTCCAGAAGATTGTGTTAACTTCAGACCTTGGGTCCTCCCAATGTAGTATTCAAGGATATGAATATGCATCTCACAGTTTGAAGCAGGAGGGGATGGCTTTTCTATTTGTAACATTTTTCTTTAACCACTAGACCTTTAATATATTTTTATAAACATACTTTGAACTTGAAAACATTGAAATTGAAATCATTGCCCAGATTTTTTATATGTGGAATTAATTTCCACATATAAATGAAGGTACAGACCTTCTTCATAAGCCTTAGCTTCAGACCCCACATGAATGTGTACACACAGAGTGGTGCATATACCCTAAAGACTTGGTGTAAAGCATTCTCCATTCCTGTTCTAACCAAACCCAGTGTGCTCACTGAGTTTCTGCATTTGTTAGGTAGCACCTCATTCTAATGTGTGCTTTTTTATTCTTGCACTATTTTCCTTTTAAAGAAAGATCTAGGATAAATAGTAAAAATAATTTATTCTGTTTATGTGACTTGCAGAATTTCTTTGGCCCTGAGTTTGTGAAGATGACAATTGAGCCATTTATTTCTTTGGATTTGCCACGGTCTATCCTTGTAAGTAGTAAAGCTGTTTCTGTCCCTCTTAGAAAATAAGTTGAATGGTTCTCTAAAAGCAAGTCTAAATGTTACCATGCTCCCTTTAATAAATACCATCATTTTTCTCAATTGTAGAATAAGAAGGGGAAGACTGAGGACCACCGGAGAAAAGTGAACATAATGCTCCTGAGTGGGCAGAGACTCGAGCTCACCTGTGACACCAAGACCGTGTGCAAAGACGTCTTCGATATGGTCGTGGCTCATGTTGGATTAGTGGAGCATCATTTGTTTGCTCTAGCTACCCTCAAAGGTGACTGCATGCTTTAATTCAGAGTTCAGAATAGAAAGGTGGCATCAAGATGACCTCGGGTACCTCATCGTGCTGAGCTTCACCTGGGGAAAGAGTAATTAAATACGCCGGTCGGCGTTGAGAGACAGAAGGGAGTTAGGGACTTCCCCAGTTTCATTCATTGTGTTTGGGAAGCTCCTTCTGTGTCTGTGGAGAGTTTTTCCACTGCTTGTGCTTGAATAATAAACAACTCCTTCTGCAGACTCACCCATTAAGTATGCAACTAGTACTTCTTCAATCCCGGTTTACAATTAAGCAAGTGGCCCCAGGGGGTGGAAAAAGCTAGTACCTAGTCTAGGACTTACTCACCCCCCCCTCTGGACTAACCAGGTAATATTGTCTATTTTGAGACAGAATTTCTATTTCTTTCTTTTTTTTTTTTTTTTTGGTTTTTTGAGACAGGGTTTCTCTGTGTAGCTTTGCGCCTTTTCCTGGAACTCACTTGGTAGCCCAGGCTGGCCTCGAACTCACAGAGATCCGCCTGGCTCTGCCTCCCAAGTGCTGGGATTAAAGGCGTGCGCCACCACCGCCCGGCTCTATTTATTTCTTACACGTTCTGCACACGTCACATTTGTGGAATAACTATTCTATTAGCAGACAGTGGCTAATATTTATGGACACACTGTGCTCTAATACCTGCCTTCCCGCGTGTTTCATATCCATTTTGTCACTGGATTTTTACAACAACCCTATAATGCAGGAACCACCATTATTCTGATCTTTCAGACAGGAAAATTGATGTCTGGGGTGGAAAAGTAGTTTATCCACACAGGCAGTAAGCAGAGTGACCAGGAGCCGAGTCCAGGTCTGTCTGGTTTAGCCTGGTTTGAGAGGCCCTGGTGCAGACTGAATCCAGCCGTTCGCGGTACTCAGAGCCCACTGTGCTTCTGATAGTCAGTTCAGCAGAAATGCAGACATCAGAGGAAGGAAGGCTTGGTGCTTTCTGAATGCCTTTCTCATTCTGTTTCAGAGAATGAATATTTCTTTGTTGATCCTGACTTAAAATTAACCAAAGTGGCCCCAGAGGGATGGAAAGAAGAACCAAAGAAAAAGGGCAAAGCCGCTGTTGAGTTCACTTTGTTTTTCCGGATCAAATTTTTCATGGATGATGTTAGTTTGATACAGTGAGTGCACAAGGGTTTCTTTCTTGCTCTTTCTGGCCCCACTCTGTTGACCTCTTAACCTGCTGGCACTGGACCCCTTCGTAGGGGTCCACGACAATTTCTTCTTCATTTCAAAGAAACACAGTGCTTCCTCCTTATCCATGTTTTTGCTGTCACCGTTTCAGTTACTGGGGCTCATTCGTGATCAGAAAATACTCTGTGGAAAATTACATCATCAGAGTTTTCATTAATTTTGTTAGGTGTAATTCCTAGTGTTTTGATGAGATCCTGTGCCACCCTTCTACACCCTGCCTATGGCATGAGTTGTCTCTTCATCCCGTGTACCCATGCCCTGCACACCTCCCGCGTGACCGTGCCCTGCACACTGCACACCTCCAGTCTACCCATTCCATGCACACCTTCTGCCTATGAGTTGCTCAACAGCATCGTGTTATCAGACCAGCTGTGGTGGCATTGCAGTGCTTGTGTTCATGTAACCACTGCTTACTGATGGTTCCAAAGCATGAGAGTGGTGATTGGCAGCTCTGGCAGGCCAGGGGAGCTGTACAGTGCTTCTTGTAAGTGAGCAGGTGCAACTCCTTGACTTCCTAAGGGAACAAACCCCTGTGAGACTGCTAACCTCTCTGTCACCTGTGCTTAATCTCTTACTGCACCTAACTACAAGTTAGCTTTTATCCTGTATATGTACATTTAGGAAAGTACAATGTGCAGGGTCTGGGACTTCTCATGGCTTCCAGCTTCCATACAGCATGTATTCCCTACAAAGGAAGGGCAATATCAGTATTGCCCTTAAATGATTTCTTTCTTTTTTTATTAATATATTTATTGAAAAAAACTTACAATAAATTCCAATCACACTTTTCCCCTCCCCAGCTCATCCTAGATCTTCCCCACCAACTCAACTCCATACCCCTTTTCTCTTAAAAAAAAAAAAAAAAAGAAAGCAAACAAAAGAAACACAGATACACACACACACACACACACACACACACACACACACACACGGAAACAGAAAGCAAAATACACAAGCAAATGACCAATAAAAAAATTCCAATCAAAGCAAAATGAGACAAAAAAAATCTACAAAAAAATACCATTGAGTTGGTTTTGTGTTAGCCATCTGCTCTGGGGCAAGGACCTACTCTGAAGTATGGTTACTATATCCATTGGAGAAAGCCAACTTTTCCTGTGCAAGCCGGTATCATTGGCAAATAGTTCCTTCGATAGTGATGGGAACCTGTGTCTACTCCCCCGTCTCATCGCTTGGACCCTGTCTGGTTTGAACCTGTGCAGGCCTTACACATGCTACGGTGTCTGTGAGTTCATATGTCCACCAGTCCTGTTGTGTGTGTACGACACTGTTTGCGTGGAGTCCTGCATCTTAGAATCTTTCCACCTCCTTTTCACATAGCTCCCTGAGCCTGGGTTTGCTGATAAGGGAAGGTTTGCTGATAAGACCCCATTTAGGACTGAGTGCTCCAAAGTCTCTCACTCTCTGCACATTGACCATCTGTGGGTCTCCATGTTAGTTCCCATCTACTTCGAGAAGAAGCTTCTCTGATGATGGACGAGTGAGGCACTGGCCCATCTCACAGTTCCTTGAAGGCCTTAGAAAAGCTTAATGACAATCTTAATTAGAAGTGTTGGAAACTGTGCCTATAATCAAAATCATCCCAGCATCCGACCTCAGAAGTCAAGGTGTCTGTGTGCATCTGTGTTCCCACAGACACAACCTCACGTGCCATCAGTACTACCTTCAGCTGCGGAAGGACGTTCTGGAGGAGCGGATGCACTGTGACGATGAGACAGCCCTCCTGCTCGCATCCTTGGCTCTCCAGGCGGAGTATGGAGATTACCAACCAGAGGTAGCACTGGTTTTGTCTTCTGAGAGCCGTTTTGTAGTGGTAGTTTTGTTTCTTTTCTATATATGTTTTAGTTTGCTTTCCTTTGTTGTTAGGGAATCAACCAGGGAATGCTGGACAAACATTTCCCACCGAGTTACATCCACAGCTTTTTTATTGTTCTTCTTATTCTTAACAAAATCATGGTTGGTGTCATGATTTTTCTTTTAAACTCCTTTGGTTCCTCGAAGTACCCTGGCTCACCACACACACCACCCCCATCCCATACTTTGACTCTGTACAATCACATAGTGTGAGGTTTATTTCTCCTTTTAAAACTGCCTTGTTTTGGAGTTTAGGACTATCTAGCTCCAAGCCCTCCTTCTCCTGTGTTCTGAGCAATAAAGAAAGAGGCTTAGTAGAGGAGATGTAGGTCAAGCATGGAGGACTCCGCCTTCCACACAGATCCACACAAAGACAGGCTGGGAAACTGGCAGAGGTCACTGTATGGCAAACTGTGTTCAAAGCTTCATGTTCCCAAGTGAAAGAGACCTAAGAAAAAGCAGGAGACCAGAGACCACCACCTTAGCAGCACCCTTCTTACTACATTACCTCTTAGCTATCTCGACAAAAGACCCTCAAGCATCTCCTGAAACTTGCCCACCAGTCCAGCTGTTCTGCTCACCGAGGAAGAGAGCTGCATTCTGCAGAGAGAAGTAGAATCTTGTCTCTTGGCAGAGGCAAGAACTTCAAGGCAGGAGGAAGAGGCTTCACACTGAGATAGGCAAGTGGAGCTCTTACAACAGCGACCTTTCTCCTAGGTCCACGGAGTGTCCTACTTTCGCCTGGAGCATTATTTGCCTGCCAGAGTGATGGAGAAGCTTGACTTGTCCTACATTAAAGAGGAGTTACCCAAATTGCATAACACCTATGCAGGCGCTTCCGAGAAGGAGACCGAGCTGGAGTTCTTAAAGGTAAGCATGCAGAGTGACCAGTAATGAGCAGTGCCATGTGCTCAAAATGAGCCAGAGTTAGAGGACACTTCTAAAGTTAGGGGGCACTGTCTGACCCTCTGCAGCCTCTGGCTGATTCCTGCCTAAAACTGTATCAGGTTAATTCTCATGTGTGAAAGAGAAAATGAGATTCAAAGAAAACATGGTATTCCAAGGTCAGTAGCACTGTGAGGGACAAAATTCTTACTTTAACCTATATCTATCTGGCTATTCATTCATGCCTTTATCCTATTCCATACTGAAAAATTAAGCTGCATCGTAAAGAAGAAGATTGAACTTGATGACTGAGTAGATATGAGATGCATGTTCGTGCTCATTCTAGAACTGTTGATTCTTGTTTTTAAGACGTGAGTTAGTCCTTGTACTAGGTGATAACTAGTTCCTGTGGATGCAGAGATGCAGAGGAAATGGCTTACAGCTTGAGTTCCATCATCGGCTTCCTGTTAGCCTACAAATAAAGTGCATTTGTTACAGAAAAGAAAGAGCTAAGGAAGCTTTAGTGCAAGAAATTTCTCTATTGAGAAAAAGAAACTTGGAGAACATTGTCATGTTGCAGCAGCCCAGGAAGAATAAACGTTCTGTTTGCTGGTCCATAGTGTAGAGAGCCAAGCTTCTCAGCTCGCAGATACCTTGGACGAAGCTCCATTCACTTGATTCACAACATCCTTGAAGTAGAATGTATGGTAAGAGAGCCAAAGTGGTTTGTTTTGTTGGAGTCACATTTAAAGTCAAGCTGTGAGCTCAATTTTCCATAGCCATTGTGTTCAGTACTTGCAAGAACTAAGTAGCAGCATGTATCTTTAGAGGAGGCCGTAGACTTCAGCCTCCCTAGTGCAGCCCAGGCCCTGTTCACCTCATGACAGCACTTTTCTGCCTTTTCCATCTTAGCCCTTAGGTGAGAAATGATGCAGAGTTGGGCTCTTTAAAGATGGCTTTAGATCGATTTATTATTTTTAATATTATTTGGGTGTGCACTCATGCATGTGTGTGCATGCTTTTACATGAGTGTAGGTGTTCATGGAAACACAGGTGTTAGAGCCTCTGGAGCTGAAGTGGAGGCCATTGTGAGTCACCCATGGGTGCTGCGAATCAAACTCCAGTCTTTTCTGCAAGACAGTATGATTTTAACCACTGAGCCACCTTCCAACCCCAGCATTATAATTTTAATTTGTCTTTCCTAATTACATTTTTACTGACCACTTTCTCATGGTTTATTTTCCATTCATTGAACTTCTTTTTGATGTGTAGACATAACCCTTGAGCCTCATTCACATCTGATTGCCTCTTAATAAACTACATTTTCATTATGTATTACAGATTCCGGTCCTTTGTCAGATGCATACCTTACATTTACCTGTTCTCAGTTCATGTTTGTCTTTGTATCCTGTCATTGACTTCTCATGACCAAGTCTTTGTTAGTGCCGTGACTTCTTGTTACTTCTTGGAGGAAACTTGCTGATTCTTTGGATGTTTTTTGTGCCCTTCCTGAGTGCTCTCACCTGACCCCGGCATAGAAAGTTCCTCAAGTGTTAGACACTCCACTCCTGTATTAGGCCTGGCATGCATTTGGGTGTGTTTTCACATATCACATAAAGTGAGCACTGGAAATAGTCTTTTGGAATGTGGATCCCAAATGTTATAGCAGCATTGCTGAGAAGCCTGACCGCCATGCTGAGAGCACTGACCCACGTCCAGCTCCTCCCTGTACACCACTGTTTATGGAAGTACACCTTCTGTTCCAACAGGTCTGCCAGAGGCTGACGGAGTACGGAGTACATCTTCACCGGGTACACCCAGAAAAAAAGTCGCAGACAGGAATACTGCTCGGCGTGTGTTCCAAAGGTGTGCTCGTGTTTGAAGTTCACAATGGGGTGCGCACCTTGGTCCTTCGCTTTCCATGGAGGGAAACCAAAAAGATTTCCTTCTCGGTATGTCCATTTTAACTTCTTTCCTTGTATTTTTAATCGATGTAATCAATTTTAATTGTAACGTATTTACTGACTTTCTTTAGTAAACTTAGTACTGCTTAAAGCTTTTTGTCCCTTTTTGTTATAGGTGGTCTTACTGAGATTTTCTTTGTTTCTGTTTTTTCGAGGCATAGGATGCATTCCTAACTAGTTATATGCTCAGTTAACTTGAGTTAAATTACAACCAAGTTGAACTTTCTGTTATATGAAAACTTACTCTACAGCCATAATTTCTCAGGTAGAGAAATCCCCCTAATATTTTAAGATAATGGTCTTCTTTCTGATATACCCTGTCAAGCCCAAGAGTGGATCTCCTATAGCACCTGTTATATGAGTCCAGAGATCCAGGCACCACTGAATTTAATGAACCAGTCTCATGACTTTCTCTAATTTTAGATTTTAATGTCTACTCTATGGTAATAAAATTAGAAAAGTAATTTTTGTTTTGTTTTTTCTCTATGTAGTCCTGGAACTCATTTTGTAGACCAGGGTGGCCTCGAACTCAGAGATCTGCCTGCCTCTGCCTCCTGAGTGCTGGGATTAAAGGCATGTCTACCATCACTACCACCACCCACCTTAGAAAAGTGATTTTTAGGAAAAGAACATGTTTAAAAAGATAGTGAACTCTAAATGCATGTTCTGATTTTGAATGTAGAATATCTGAATATTGAAGTATCATCTAACAAACCTCAGAGATGGACAAAAATGTGTTTGAGCATTTAT
Organism: Peromyscus maniculatus bairdii; assembly: GCF_049852395.1. Taxonomy (NCBI): domain Eukaryota; kingdom Metazoa; phylum Chordata; class Mammalia; order Rodentia; family Cricetidae; genus Peromyscus; species Peromyscus maniculatus. The sequence continues at coordinate 96,172,476 of NC_134861.1, forward strand.
TTTCTAATAGTATATGAGGATTACTGATATTTGGGCTGACATATGTTCTCACCAAAATAAAGCTTATTAAGAATGTAAAGGTTATTGTGCCTGACAGTTATGTGGCTTGAGCCGTTTTTGGGGCCACTGGCAGTGGGACCAAGATTTATCCCTGGTGCATGAACTGGCTTTTTGGAGCCCATTCCCATGGAGGGATGCCTTGCTCAGTCTCAATACAGGGGGAAAGGTTTTGGTCCTGACTCAACTTGCTATGTTGCTTTGTTGACTCCCCATGGGGGAGGCCATACCCTCTCTGAGGAGTGGATGGAGGTGGGGTGGGGGGGGGAGGTGGGAGGTGAGGTTGGAGAAGAGGGGCGGGGTGGGGGGGAATGTTGGTATGTAAAATGAAAAAAACAACATAAAGGTTATGCTGGATTCTGAACAATGATTAACCTGGGCACCTCAAAGTCAGCTCTGAACCTAGGGGTTAGTTTTCTCCTGTGAAATCTGGAAGTCCACGGAGATTATCAGATAACAATTCATCCTTTCTGGAAAGCCCAAGCTACCCTCGTCTTCCCAGAAGTGTTGAAACCAGGAAATTACCTGGATTTAATTTAATTTCTTCAAGTGGAAATTTAAGTAGAGCAAGTATTTGAAGGAGACTTAGGTCAACAGTACTCATTACCCACCTCAGCTCTCACCAGAGTTCCCTTGGGTGCGTTTCCTGTCTGTTCAACCACCCAACAGAATCAAACATTCTTCTGATTTGTCTCAAGCCAGCCCATTGTCTGTGATAACACTGTTTGTAATTACTCTGGACCCACCACTCTCCTCCGGCGGGCTCTTGTGCCCTGTCTCATCTTGGCCGTTAGCTGTCTGTCCCAGGCCTTAGTGCTGGGGCTTTTTTGACAATTTGCCTTTCGTGTTACTACTACTTCGGCCACTAGATCTACAGCTGTGTGTTTTAGTGTCTTTGTGAACCACCTGACAGCAGTTATGTGGACAGTTGTTAGGAAAAAAATACCCAACTACTGAAGAGTCATTAGGTGTGCCCATAGTCAAGATTCTAGCTTGATGTTACTATATTTTAACCTTTTAGTCTACTTGATGGGTTTCCTTTTTAACAGAGTAAAATCTGGTTCAGTCCCAAAGATTCATTAGCGGCAATATCTACCTAGAATTTATCACATTTTATTATCTATTTAATTATATATTAATTTATCATATTTATTATAATTTATTTCTATCATTGCATTCTGTTTACAGTATTTGCGCATTGTTTTCTCATTATAAAGATCTTAAATGTAAATTTATGTAAGGAAGGTCTATTTATAAATCAATAAGGCCAGATTTTGTGAGAAGAAGAGGTTTAGGTAAACACTCTTATAACTTTGGGCTCCTATTAAATTTGACTTTTCTGTGCCTATGTCTGTGTTTTGAAATAAAAATAATAGAGACTAATTTGCATAATAGGTAATAGGTAGAGTACAGTCTAACTTCATTTAAGTAAGTGCCTATTATTAGCTATGGTCCCTGGCCTGTTGGATGCATCATGGACCATCTGCAAGCCTCAGAGGCCACAGGTTCTCGGAGCCCTCTTCCCTAAGATATATCTTTTAAGAAACAGCAGCCAAATAAAATTGATTTATTATTTTCCTACTTTTCTTGGATTTGGTTAAAAAAAAAATAGCCATCTCTAAATACAAAAGTAGTGTCTCGTTTACATCACCTGGTATCACTCCATCCACACATTTTCTTTTGTTTTTTGTTTTAATCTCCTCTTGGCTTTTTGTCTGGGATGCCGTGTGGTCACAACTGCGTAGAGTAGTCTTGAGTTCCAAGAATCAGGTGATCCTCTTGCCTCATCCTACCATGTACTTGGGAATACAAGACATACTACCTCTGCCCAGCAACCTACATTTTCATTAACTTCCCCAATCACCATTCCAACCTTCATACCACCCAGATTCTCCTTAACTGAATCATAACTCTTACCATTACTGTTAATTTTTAAAATGTCTTTTACATACTTCTTACCATTTTATTAACATTTGTAAGCATTCCCAAGTAATTTAAATTACTTTTAAAAATTATTTCAATCTGGGAGGAACATATTCGGATACATACTTCCCCGAATACTGTCTTATGTAACCCTAGATACTTTTCAAAAAGATGTATTTGTTTTTATTTTATGTGTGTGAGTGGTATGCCTGCATGAATGTCTATACCACCTGTGTGCTGTGCCTGTGGAGGCCAGAAGAGGGTGTCAGATCCCCTAGCTGGGGTTATACTAAGTACTAGGTGTTAAAACCTCGGTCCTCTGGAAAGCAGCCAGCGCTCTTAACCCATGAGCCATCACTCCAGCCCCACTCTGGCTAGTTTTTTAAATTTCCCTTGATGATGACTTAAGTACATAGAAGTTACAATTGCTGAAAGTGGCAGTTAATACTAATTTATTTACCAGATTTGTTTTGATTTAGAATTGTAGTTCCTATATTTATATTTATGTTTAAATGTGGTATCAGTTAAAGGGCACTTATACCTAATAATTGAAAATATAAATATCTCTACTTACTGATAATAGGTTAGAATGTTTGGTCATATAAAAGTCCCAGGAAAACTTCCTAGTTATAGACACCTGATTTATATTACAGAAAAAGAAAATCACGTTACAGAACACGTCCGATGGAATCAAGCATGCGTTCCAGACAGACAGCAGTAAGGCATGCCAGTACCTGCTGCAGCTCTGCTCTTCCCAGCACAAGTTCCAGCTGCAGATGCGGGCGCGCCAGAGCAACCAAGATGCCCAAGACATTGGTAAGGAGGAGTGGGCTGCATCACATGACTCCGGGATACAGGCATGATTGTTACCACAGTTTTTTAAAAGAAACTCAGAAAGTGTTTTGGATGAAAACTTACAGGGTATCTCTTTGTTAAATGTCTAAATTAAATCGCTTGTCAAATCAGCTCACTATTCACTTGGAAAACTGCACTGCAGATAAGCATAGACTTCAAAGGATGTTTAAAGGGTTTAACCAGGTTTTAGCTTATAATTATGAAATTATATAAGTATTTTGACTATTTTATTTCATATGTATGTGTGTTTTGCCTGAATGTATATCTGTATATCACATGTGTGCAGGGCCCACAGAAGCCAGAAGAAGGTATCGGGTCCTCAGGAACTGTAGTTACAGATAGTTCACCCTGTGTGCTAGGAATCAAACCTGGGTCTTATGGAAGGGCAGCTAATGCTCCTAACTGCTGAGCCATCTCTAAGATCTTAACAGGCTATATCATGTAGGCTCTAGGATATACATAGTGTACAAGAGGAAGATCTGAGCTCTGGAGAGGTAGGTGATCCTTGGCTTGGGTTTGAAGGACAAATGCTGAATAGTCTGGAGATGAGTGTGGGAAAGAACAAGCAAGCAGGAAAGCGGGGGAAGTGGTACCTCTGCAGTGAAGTCAGGCATTGGAGTGGTAGATCACCACCTGCTAGCTCATCTGGAATCATTCCTGTCTGGAAGCTATGGTAAGTAACCATAGCAACCAGGACAATGCATTTTCAGCTGTAAAAACAATCCGGTTCGGGACAGAGCTCTCTCAATCAGAGCTGAAATAGTTAAAGCTAATTCTGCACAACCACATGTTGAGATTAAAGTGATTTGAAATCACTTCTTTCTGGTAAATCCCTACAGACCTAAGTGGATCACTCTGAAATATGGGAGTGAAAGTTTAGCATACTCCAGTGACCCATGTTTCTGAATTCTTTTCTGGGACTTTTCATTCTGAAATGTTATAGAAAGTTTTTCCTCTAGCGTGGACTGGGGGATGGCAAACTGTAAGAAGATGTTTGTCACCCCTCAGGATCTAAGTGGAGGCCATGTGTTCCCCTAACATAAGGTTCTAGGAGTTTATGTGAACCTACAGAATCACAGTCTTTGGAAGTTGCATCCCTAGAATCTACATTTTCACTGAATTTCTTCATATATAAGTTTTAAAATATGGTAGATTTGGCTATTATCACATTACCTTTTATTTTCCTACTTTGCTTTGCTAAAAATTGTACAGGATTCTACATTTTTTTAAAAGTACAACAAAGTACCAAACCAATTAAAGATATCAGCATTCCTGCTTGGCTCAATGTTCAGTACAAACCAGAACTGAACAATGAGCGATCATATCATTTTATATGTGATAGAGTAGGGAGAAATCAGAAGATAAAAGTGTGAGGTTGATCTTCTCTTCAATGTTTCACATTGGATTGGGTATCCCATATCCAAATTTTAGGGAGACTAGAATGTTTCTCATTCTGAAGTTTTTAAGAGTTTGGAATATCTGCAAACACATAAGGAGACGCATGTGAGGGAAGGGGACCTAAATCTAAACAGAGTCTGTGCCTCATCTTCCCCTCACACATGTGGACCTGCAGGTGATTTTACACTGTTCTTAATGTTCTGACTGAGACCTGTCAGATGAAGCCAGGCACTGAGTTTCTACTTGAAATGTCTGTTCAGCACTCAAAGTTTCAGCTCTTAGAGCATTTTGGATTTTGGATTTTCACATTAAGAGAATGTTTGATCTACAGTTATGCACAATTCTTACCTTGAGTAAAACTGCTGATATTCAAACCAGACTGTTACAGATCAGAAGGCTCAGGCATACTACAAAAGCTGTCTTAGTTCCTCCATCTGTAAAATTATTGTCGCAGTAATAATCTATATATCAAAAGGCCATTGCAAAGTACAAATTAATCCGTACCTCTAGAGTACTTTAAGCACATCTAGCAGACAGGCTTGAGGACATCGAGTTGAATGGGAATGTATTTGTCTGGTATATATGAGGTGCTGGGTTCAGTCTTCATCACTGCATTACCATTTTCTGTACCACTGATCAGCAATAGTAGTACCGCTAATACTTGTAGTAGCAGTGGTCATATGAGCCACAGTAGACACTACCGCTGCCCCTCGGCTGTGGGCTTCTGTACCGTCTGCCATACACCGTATATCATGCACCATTTACCTGCAGTAGTAGCATGTCGTGTACAAATGACCTTAGGGAAGAAACTGAAGTTTCAGAGGCTCCTTTTCTTTCGGCACATACTCTGTATATTTTACAAACTCAGTTCCAGACTTCAGATAGCAAGTTAGCCTTGAAGTCATGGAGAAAACACTCCAAGATGGTATTGTCTCTATACTTCCCCATATTTTATAAAACCTTCAAAGGAATTGTGTCCCACTCTGAGTTGTGTTAGAAGTTACCATGTACTTGTTTACCTGCCTGAACTAAACAAGTGAAAATTACTGGTATAATCCATAGGAGGTTGGTGGACTAACACATGTATGCTACATATTAGTACTGGAGAATGCTGATTTTCTAAAGAACCCAGAGGTCATTAAGTCCCAGTTTTCCTAATAAGGAAATAAGTTCAGAGTAGAAAGTGTCACCCCTGATTAGATGATGGTAAGAATCCAGTGGGGGGTGCAATGTTGGTCTCCTCACTTCTAGCAAGAGTTTATATATAGCTAACTCATGGGATGAAAAGAATAAATCATTTATTTAGCACATACTATTAAGTAGTAAGCACTAAGGAATAACAGAATAAATGGAGTCTATCTTCAAAAGAGCCTGCGGGAAAGTCAACACTGTGAGGAAGTAGAGAGTGCTGAGGAGACCACCAGGAGCAAACGTGGATTAGAAGGAGCAGCCGCAGGCGCAGGTTGTGTGTGAAGCCAGCCAGGCTGTGCGCTTCAGGCTGACTCAGAGCACCAGAGTCAGATTACAGCTCCTACTGTTTGCCCTCGCTGTTGGTGCATGCTGGGTCCGCTCCAGGTGGAAGGCAGTGGAGTTGATGAGATCAGCAAATGGTTGTACTCAAAGCTGTGACCGTGAGGCAGTGAGCTGTGGATGGATTTGAAAGGGACAGTCCTTGATATGCTCAGGAGACAAAACCTATTGAACGGATCCCCCTTATTGCTGCCAATTTTGGATGTTGAGGTGTTTACTATCACTGAGTTGACTGTTTTCTTCTTAGATTAAAGAGTCCTGTCATAGTAAAAGAGAATAGAAATAATGTTTTCCACTCTAATAAAAACCCCATAGTTTAAGTTTAAGAAGATTCTGGGGATTCTTGGGTACAGACAAAGATCTTGAATTCTGCTTCCGTCATAGAAAAGGACCACTGTTTCCTGGTGATAATGAGGCATGTTAATTCAAGGTTCATTCTGATGCATGAATATTACTAATCTTCTCAGAAATAGAAGATAAGTGAGATGGAATCTAAGTTAGTAATCACAGCATTTTCTCTTTAAAAAGAAGTTCTTCCAGCTGTTTGACATACTTGTCACACTTTACACAATACGCAAATAGAGTGTACCCCTATTTTACTAGTTGCTGTGGGACCCAGAGAATGATTTGTGATGTGGTTTACCTAATTCACAGACAACAAAGTCATTTGAAGCTCTGTCCTAGGTCTTGTTTGCAGGTGATACAGCGGCTTTGCTAATAGCTTCAGATGTCAAAGTACTGCAGTGATGATGGAGAATAACTCAGGCTTGACCTCAAGTAGCTCTAAATTTAACTTCTAAAAGCAGGCTTTAGCTCTTCATTTATAGTAAACAAAGTGTAAGCATAGTCAGTCCCATGCTCACAGACACAAAAAGGGAAGAAGATGGGGGTCATTCGACTGTCCCTGGCTCCAGTGCCTCATTAATTTGTAAAGTGGAGATGGGAAGGTGGAGTTGGCACAGTGGTATAATAGCATGAAAATTTGCCCTAAAGGTGTTTGGCTTATAACTGCATTATTGAGCTACAGTGAATACAGCTTACAATTGTGATGTATTATTCTCACTGGTTTTTTGTGTATCTGCAGAGTGGTGTGATATCTTCTCAGTCTATAGTAAGCTTTTTAGAAATGCAATAATCAAGGACTTCTCTGCTAAAGCTCTCCTCTGCAGAGCTGCCTTTTCAGACATGGCAACACATCCTGGTTTCATCAACCCTTCTCCCCACTCTTAGTTTGCCGATATTTCAGCAGAAATACTATGAGGGTTAAAAAGTTTGTTGTCAGTGTGGAAAGCCATAAGGGACTTGGGGTGTACCAGCCTAAGTCACAAACCTCACAGGATGAAAGAGAGTTAGTAGGTGAAGTAAGAAATGCTTAGGCTCAGGCTGGTGAAAGCAAAAAAGGATGGAGTGGTGTATGACAGTCGGAACCCACTGACTCCTTTCTAAAACCCTCAGGTGCCAACTTGGGAAGCTCCCAGCTAATGCTGGCCATTGAGATCGTTAAGACCTGCATGCTGTATTTTGCCTATTAAAATAACTCTTCTCATGAAGGTACTGCAGTGTTTCCACCGTGTAAAGCAATCCTGTTTCCTTGTAGAGAGAGCTTCGTTTAGGAGCCTGAACCTGCAAGCAGAGTCCGTTAGAGGATTTAATATGGGCCGCGCGATCAGCACTGGCAGTCTGGCCAGCAGCACCCTCAACAAACTTGCCGTCCGACCCGTGTCGGTACAAGCTGAGATTCTGAAGAGGCTCTCCTGCTCAGAGCTGTCGCTTTTCCAGCCATTGCAAAACAGCTCAAAAGAGAAGAATGACAGAGCTTCATGGGAGGAAAAGCCTAGAGGGATGAGTAAATCCTATCATGACCTCAGTCAGGCCTCTCTCTATCCTCATCGGAAGCAGGTCATTAACATGGAGTCCCTACCACCAGCCTTGGCGGAGATGGTGGGAAAACCACTGTACCCGATGGCCAGATCTGACACAGACTCATTGGCAGGACTCACAAAGCTTAATAAGTAAGAGCGTGGTTGACTAACCCAAAGCAGCTCCTTGTACATTCCACATTTCATGCATTTGGTTTTGTTTAGACATTTTATGACTTTCACCATATTCTTCTTACATTGACACTTCCCCTCCTGCCTTCCTTTTCCCTCTTCAGTTCAAAGTCTGTTGCCAGTTTAACTAGAAGCCCTGAAAGGAGGAAACATGAATCAGACTCATCCACTGAAGACCCCGGTCAAGCATATGTTCTAGGTCAGCACTGCCACACTTTCCTTCCCCCCAGAGCTCCTGCTCCTAGTGAAGGGAGCAGATCCTTGAGCTGCCGACCTGTTGCTGTGAATTCTAATTGCTCAGACTGTGAATACTTAAAATGCCTCAAGTAGAAGTCAGTCCCTGACTGAACTTGGGACTGCTTCATGCCAGTACTGCTTAGCTTCCTCTTGGTCACGTGGCCATGGGCATCCTAGCGAGTACCTGGGCCTTGCACACAGCTCTGCACTGCTTTCCCTGGCCGCCTTCCTATAAGCCTGTGCGAGCGGGCTCAGAGAGTGCTGTGTTTTCTTTTTGAAGGATAGGTTTAGGTTTCTTTTAGCTTAAAAGGATTGGAATAGCCTCCAAAACCTTTGATAACTTTGTGAAAACCTCTATGGTTGATAGATGGCAATTTTTAATTAAGTTTTTTTTTTTTTTTTCAGATTTTGCCAACTTGTTACTTGGGGCCTATTAATTACCTAGGTCTTGAAATTGTGTGATTCTGGG